>NC_084501.1:10165417-10484703 GCF_030035675.1 Rhineura floridana
GGCAGAAAATGTTCACCAGTAATGTTTATGGTAGGATTTAAATCATCAGTCAGTGCGGGGGGGAAGGGAAAGGCCAAGGGAAGAGAAGAGATACATCGATGGCCATGATCCTATAATGAGTACTGGGAGGGAGAAAAAAACTCATTGCACTGCATTGCCCCAACCAGTAAGGAAGACCGTTGCAAAAAATGACTAGGATCCAGCTGGTCTCTATCGGTTGAAATACAATGCCAGACAAATTGTCCTGCCGATTGGCCACTTATTTTGTTCCAACAACACACTCTCACACACACTAGTTTATTTGCTTCTCCTGAGCTGCTTGTGGGCGAATCCCCACTCCAGACTCTCTCTGCCAAAATAATAAGGGTGTTTGTTTTTCCTCCTCCTCTGGTTTTCCCCATTTTTCGTCTTCAGAGAAACCAAAGTGCACTCCTTTGGCCTCCTTCTCGTTTTAGGTGCCTTGAAAATTTTGCAAAATGTTTTAAAAACAATGAATGTGTCTCAAGTTTCCCTTTAGTCCCTTTTTTTGTTTTGTTTGTTTTTCATAGAAAAACAAAACATTAAAAAAGTAGAAGTTTTAAAAAAATGATAATTATAAAAACAAAAAAAACTTTCCTTGCCCTTTCTTGGAATACAATAGAAAAGATTTAACTTTGACCGCAGTCTTGGTGGTGTCAGTTGGTGGTGCTGGTGGTGGAAATGCACTAGACACAAATGTACAGAGTCTGAAGGATAGCCAATGCGGTGCTCTCTGAATGCTGCTGGACTACAACTCCCAGCCACTATCTCGAGGGTACCCACATTGGCTACCCCAGCCTATGTTATTAAGGGGAGATGTGGAAGGGTAGACAGAGTGTGTGGGATGGAATAAGGAGAAAGGGGCAGAAACTGACAGGCGTAAAGTGTTGGCCAGTTATGTCAAATGTAGGAAGAGGGAAGAAATTCGATTCAGTTCGCATTTAAAGCTGAATGTATCAAATTCACACTTTCTGAAACATGAGAATCTTCAAAATCTGCACTTATCCGAATTTTGTGACGCAGTTCTCTAACCAAGCAATGCTTACTACAATGCATATATTAGGGGAAAGTGTGCACAAAATGAATATATTGGTGAAAATAACATACAAAAATGCATTGCATTAGGATAAATTGCTTGCAACAATGTATTAGGAGAAACTTGCACTAAAATGCTGAAGAATTTTCATGAGGATTTTTGTTTTAAAAAATTGTAAATTGCTGTAGAAATGTGGAGAACCAGATTTATGATTAGGCAAATGAGAAACTGCATGAACTGAAACTGACAGATCATTCCACCCCTAATCAAAATCGAATGAACGTACTGCTTCTGCAGAAATTGCAAGGTTTGACCATACACTTCAAGATGCAGAAACTAATTGCCCAAGGTTGTTAACTCTGAAATGTGTGTGGTTGCTTTTTTCAATGAAGGCTGCAACCTGGTTAAAGAACATTTAAAATTGGTAAATCATATGGATTTTTGCTGACTGAAATTTGCATGTGGGTAAACAAGATTATTTCTAAAGCAAGAAGCCTATTTTCTTGGTTTTTAGATGACACACACACAATTATGTCACAGCAGTCATAATCTTGCAAGGTATTCTCTCCTGTGTGGGATACAAGGGAGCCTACCTCTTGGGAAGGTGCTTGCTGTCTGCAGTTTTTAAAGCATTTGTATTAAAAATAATGTGGGTTTTTTAAAATCTTTTTTTCACCAGTTAAAATCTTAAAACCTTTTCCTTAAACCTTTTTCACCAGTTAAAATCTTAAAACCAGTTAGGGTGCAAATCATACACACTTCCCTGGGGTATAAGTCCCATTGAATTCAATGGAGGTTACTTCTGAGTAGACATCTATAGGATTGCAGCCTAATTTAGTCTCATGTCTAAATCAATATATAATTCAGCCACTCTCCCTTCCTGTGTCCCTAAAATGGGTGAGGAACTGTATCAAGCTGGCAGGCCAGAACCTTATCTCTCCCACCTGCCCGCGGGCCAACTTTGACAGGTGGGAAAGGTCACCCACCTGTGAATCACCTGACAGCACAAGAACATCAGGTGACCCAATCTTCCTTTCCCATGTTGTCTGAAATTAAACTACTGCAGGCAAAAACACAGTACATTGCAAGCACTGACAGTCAGCTGGCTAGCAGCGCATGTACAGTGCAGGGCTTTGCAGGTGCTGACAATCAGCTGTGCCTTTTCCCAATTGCAAACTCTCTAGTGCAGCCACTCCCAACGGTCAGCAAGCCCCACTTGCAAAAGAACAATCAGAATTTCACTTTAAACTCCCAATTGTTCCTTTAGACCAGGCATGGGGAACCTGTTGTTAAACTACAACTCCCATCATCCCTGGCCAAAGGGTTCCCCACTTCTGTTTTAGACCCACACCCTTACCTGCCCCATGCCTGAGGTCACATATGACATCAGCTGTGGAACAGGCAGGTGTGGTTAGGAGAAGAAGGCCTCGTTCTCCACCCCTGCCCTAGACCAGAAGTCTTCCTTTTCAAACTGTGGACACTCCCCTCAACTCAAATTAGGATTATGGAACCAACTTCATAAGTGTTTTTTACCGTGTGTGACTATTAATGCCAATGATGTGACCCACCTTAGATCAGGTTGTCACCCAGTTGGGGGTCCCATCAAATACTCTACAGAAATGTGAGCCTGACCCACTGGAGACAACAGCCCTGCTATTCTGCTAGCTGCAGGGGTGTGGGTAGACTTGTACTATTTATTATCTGTGAGGTGTCTCATAACTAGGTTTTGGAGAACACACATTAAGAGACAAGCTCTGGCCCAATGAGCTTACAGTCTAGCTTGGACAGCCAAAGTAGCAAAAATGCAAACAAAAAAGAATAGGACAGGACAGGGAGGGGAAAACAAACAAAGATAAGCTGAAATAAATCAAAAGGTCTATGTGTTGTTTTTTTAAGTGGAAGACAATTAGTTGCTGGTAAATAGGGCCTACTCCAGGTTTGAAGGGGGGGCAAAGTATTCTCTCTCTGGTGCCAGTGGGCCCTGGCGGGCTTTCCTAGCTACAATGGTGGCTCTCCAAGTAGCTGGACTGAGTCACCATTTTAATTTCCCAGAATGTCGCAAAGGGATGCTAGGTTAGGGGCACTGTGGGAAACTTGAAGGGTGGCTAGATCCGCTACTCAGAACGACAGGCCATATAAATATATTATGGGGGGCAGGGCAGACATTAGCAGTGGCCCCTGTCAGTTGCCCAAGGATGCCAGGTGCCAACTCCAGACCTGGTGTTAAAGGGAGGTGCACAGATAAAAGAGCAGTAAAGGGGGAGAGAAGCATGAAGACACAAAATAGAGGGAAGACAGAGGGATTTAACAAGCAAAGAATATCGAGAAGAATGCAAAAAGAACATAGGAACGTAGGAAGCTGCTTGATACTGAATCAAACCATTTAGCTCAGAATTGTCTACACTGACTGGCAGCGGCTCTCCAGGGTTTCAGGCAGGGTTGAACCTGGGGCCTTCTGCATGCAAAGCAGATGCCCTACCACTGAGCTACGGCCCTTGCTCGAAGAAGGGAAAATGTTGAGAAAACAGATGAAAAATAAACTGCAGCTTTTAGCTCAGCCTCTGCCAATCGGGCATCTCCCAGATGTTTTGGAGTACAGCTCCCATCAGCTCCAGCCAATGCAGCTGTAAGATGCTAGGGTTTACAGGACCATAGCCATGCTGGCTGGGGCCAACAGAAATTGTAACTCAAAACTTCTGGAGAGTGCCAGACTGGCCAAGTCTGAACTAGATTAGACCCACTAGAAGAAAAGAATCCAACAGGAAATTGGGGGCAAGCGACTGAGTTATTTCTTACATTTATATCTCACCTTTTCTCCAAGGAGCCCAAGGTGGCATACATGGGAATTAATGCCCCCCCTTTTAAAAAACACTTTTAATTTAATTTATACACATACACACGCACAGAAGATACTCAGCTGCAACAATTTCTTTATGGAAATAATGGAAGACAATTCTTTAAGGATTGTTTACAATTATATAAAATTATACAAAAGGAAACAATGAGAGGGGATATCACAAGCAGGACTTCACCGAGTAAACAGCTCTAAATGCCAATTTTAGGGCTGCAACCTTTAAAACCTACATTATGATCATCATCATTTCAATTTATTAGATGTTTGACACATAAGGAGTCTCCAAGCAATTCACAACATTTAAAAACATAAAACAAAATCATAAAAAAGGAAAATGCATTACAATAAAAGCCATACATTAACCTATTAAACAAACAGCATCAAAAACGTCAGCAGCAAAACCTGCCATCAATAGACACCAACACCCACCTAATCAGTTAGACTGCATCTTAAAAACAAAGTTTTTATTTGCAAACGTAACAAAAAGAAAGAATAAAAAGTTAAAATTGCAGACAAAATGATAAAAGCTAGGTTCAATATAAAAACCTTGTAAATGCAAACATCCTCAACTGGGCAACACAGCCATTTTTTGAAAAGGCTAATTATTTTTAACACAAGTGCTTTACAAAAACTGCAAATAGCAGGCACCATCTTAAAAGAAATCTTTCCCCTTAATTCTTACATCGGAGAGAATACCTCTTCTAAGAGTGTGCATACTACTCCACAGGGGATGTATCACCTTGAGGAATGTGAGGCACGGAATTGGTAGCTTTATGACCTGAGAAGATTCATCACAGCAGTCCAAGAACAGACACAAAGTAGCAAGAAAAGACTCTAGTTTTATTGTGCCTTTGGCCTGTCTTACTTGACAAGTTACAATTATCCCACTTTTGCTCTCACAACCACCCTTGTGTGGTAGGCTAACCTAAGAGATGGTGGCTGGTCCGGGTCCATCCAGTGAGTATTGTGGCTGGTGGGGAATTGAACCCACATCTCCTTGGCCCAAATCCAACACTCTAAAACAATATACTACCAGGGGTCCCCTAGTAATGTAGTAAGTACCCACCACAAGGGCTAGTGCAGAGGTGGGGAATCTCAGGCCCAGCCACCTGGACAACAAATGCAACCTTGCAGGACCTTGGGACTCTCCCACACCCCCTCAATGGTCTTGCTTTGCACCTTCCTTGAGTGTTTTTGCCAGTCTGGAATGCATCCTTTACCTCTTTTTTTTTTTAATAATTTTTATTCAAATTTTTCAAAAGACAAACAAAACAAAGTCAAAAAACATAACAATACAACAAAAAAATAAAAATAAAATAGTTGACTTCCGATTTGTCGCAGATCAGCTATGAGTATATAATATACATCAAACCTGTCCCTTAACATATACATACAGGATCACTTTTCTCCATAGGCTATCTTAGTTAATCGTCAAATCCCAATATCATCATTTTATTTTGATCTTTCAACAAAAAGTCTAAGAGAGGCTTCCATTCCTTAAGAAATGTGTCTGTCGATTTTTCTCTAAGTAGACATGTCAATTTATCCATCTCTACTAAGTCCATTAATTTCAATAGCCATTCTTCCGTTGTTGGTGTTGATTCCATTTTCCACTTTTGTGCATATAATAATCTTGCTGCCGTAATCATATATAATATTATTCTTCCATATTTCTTTTCTATTTGTTTATCCATAAAACCCAATAAAAAAAATTCTGGTTTTGACTGAATATTTATCTTTAGAATTTTTTGCATCTTCCTACCTATCTGTGCCCAAAATGATTTTGCCTTTTTACACAGCCACCACATATGATAAAATGATCCTTCTTGTTGTTTACATTTCCAACAAACATTAGAAACATTACTATACATTTTTGACAACTTTTCTGGAGTCATGTACCAACGGTACATCAATTTATATAAATTTTCTTTGAGATTATAGCATAATGTAAATCTCAAGCCTTTTTTCCACATATTTTCCCATTGATCCATTTGTATGTTATAACCAAAAAATTTTGCCCACTTTACCATACACTCTTTTACTTGTTCTTCTTCCATATCCATTTTCAGTAAGTTTATACATTTTCGCAATTGTATTTTCATCATTTGTACACAAACCTATTTCAAAGTCAGATTTACTTATTTCAAACCCATACATTTTCTTGTCCATTTTATATCTTTCAAACAATTGTAAATAGGCAAACCATTGAGAACTATATCCTTCCTTTATCAGTTGTTCTCTCTCTTTCATTATATATTCTCCATGTACATTTTCTAATAGTTCTTGATAAGTTAACCATTTCTCTTTTCCAGCCATTTCTCTTCTGTAAAACGCTTCTTGACTTGAGACACATAATGGTATTTTCGAATAGAACCTTGGTTTATATCTATTCCATATTTTCAACAGAGGACGTCTTATAAAATGATTATTAAAGTCTACATTTACTTTTACTTTGTCATACCATAGATATCCATGCCATCCCCACTTCAGGTTATGGCCCTCCAAATCCAATAGTCTTTTATTCCTCAATAAAATCCATTCCTTTATCCAGACTAAACAGCAGGCAGCAAAATAAAGTCTCAGATTTGGTAATCCCAGTCCTCCTCTTTCTTTGGCGTCTTGTAGTAATTTAAATTTAACTCTTGGTTTTTTTCCTTGCCATACAAATTTAGAGATATCTTTTTGCCATTGTTTAAAAGGTAAATCAGAGGATATTACAGGTATTGTTTGAAACAAAAACATCATTCTCGGTAATACATTCATTTTTATCACAGATATTCTACCCATTAATGACAATTGTAGTTTATCCCATTTTAGCAGATCTTTCTTAATCTCTGTCCATAATTTTTCATAGGAATGCATCCTTTACCTCTGACGATACCTCTTGCTTGCTTGGATGAAGGTAAGAGAGGGGTGTGCAAGTGCGCATAGAAACTAGCCTACTGCACAAAGATAAAATTAGCATTCATTACTCTGCCCACCTTTGCCTCTGCCCCTGCCCAACATTGGCATGTGGCCCTTGGGAGGCTGCCCAGAAAGAAAAGCAGCCCTTGGGCTGAAAGTGGGAAGTTAGTAGCTAGGTGGCAACTTCATATCATTCCTTCCCTGTTCTTGAGACAAGGAATGAGACAGATGAGGCACGAAGAAGCCTTCAACTGATGATGTCTCAAGATGGATGAATGAAGCACTAAACTGGAAAGGAAAGTTGATGCTCCAGCATTAGGGCTGAATGTGGCTCCATCCAGACCAACAAAGTTGGTGCCTATGGAAGAGTTCACAAAGTGAACTCCCCAAATGCCTCCCCAAGGTCTCTTAATCCAAGGGTGAGAACCTTTCCCAACCTTCCAGGAGCCACATGCAGTAGCTGAATGGCAAATTCAAAAGTACAGGGTCTCTGTATGATTGTTACAGCCATGCCCCTTCCCATCTTGTTTTGTTTTGTTTTGTTTCTGGATTGAAAATTAGATCCGTGTTAATTCTTCTGCCACAATAGCAGACATCCCTAGGAGCCAATCAGCATGAAAGGGAAGAGAGCTACTAAGAAGAGTCTTCTCAGTGGCTGACTCACTTCCTTTCACTCTGATTGGCTCCAGTCAGCAGGAAAGCACAGGGAAGCATGCTTGAAACTTTGAATGGCTAACACACTCCACTTTCATGATTATTGGCTCATAGGATGCTGGAGACATAAGGACCCTGCTTCAAAAAAAGTAAGGGGTCTAAGACCCCGAGTCCCTCGATGACTACACCCCTGGCCACATGCCAGTGGTGGGCAGGGCTAGATGCAAAAGTGGGCAGAGCAAAAATTGTAAATTTTACTTTTGTACAATATCCACACATACTAGCACACCCCTCTCTATCCTCCACGCAGATAAGCAAGAGGCATTTTCAGGGTACCTTACAACCGAGAGAGACCAGTAGTCTGACTCGCTGCAAAGCATCTTTTCCAGGAGCAGTTGACTCAGTGCAACTCTATCAGAAAGCACACAAATGTGTTGGGCTGTCCCTTGAGGAGTCCCTGAAGAAGAGCCCTAACAAGTGAACTGTGAGGCCTTCTAGTGCACCTCTGAGATCTCCTTTCTCCCAGCTTCATTTCCTGGTGTCTTCCTTTCCATCACGCTCAAACACACCAAGAAATCCACAGCAAGCTAGATCACAATCGTGGAGAAAGATCCAGTGGGTGAACCTGCGCTACTAGTATGCATAGGGACACAGGAAGGTGCCTTATACTGAGTCAGACCATTGGTCCCAGTGGCGTCACTAGGGTTGGTGTCACCCAGTGCGGGTCCTGACGGCCACACCGACTGGCTGCCGGGACGCCCCGATCGGCGGCTCCGAGCTGGCAGCAGGCTGGCAAGGACGTTCCCCCGAGCCCCGCCCAGCCCCAGCCCACCGCAGGGAGGGGCTCGCCCGGCCACTTGCCCGGAGCCTGCCTTTGGCCCGCCACATCGGGGTGCTGAGGGAGCCGGCGGGCAGCCATCTGCCAGGGGCGGAGCCTCCTCCCGACAGATCTCCTCCTCCTCCTGGGACCGCTTCCCCTTCACACGTCCCTCGCTTCCTCTCCGGTCTGGGCTCCGGGCGCTTTTGCGCGGGTTTCATGCACTCCTGGGTTCTGCGCCAGCCAGATGGGAGCCTCTGCGGCGGCTCTGGGTGTCACCCCTCTCATGGTGTCACCCAGGTGTGGTCCGCACCTCCCGTACCTGCTTAGTGACGCTTCTGATTGGTCCATCTAGCTCAGTTTAGTCTACACTGACTGGCAACAGCTCTCCAGGTTTGCAGACAGCGGAATAAGCCTGGGACCTTCTGCATGCAAAACAGATGCTCTCCCACTGAGCTACAGTAGTCCAATTCTGTAGACCCAGCTGAGTCATCCCACACCACTCCAGTGCGTATCTGATGTCTGAGATAGCTTGCAGCCATCCCAGCTTCTGGCTGTGCTGGCAAGGGAAAAGCACAAAGCCCACTGCCTTCTTTGAGCTCTGCTTTGATGTAAATACTAATCATGCTTAGCGTTTATTTAACAAGATGACTTGCGGCACCTTAAGGACTACCCAAATTGATTATGGCGTTTGGTTTCAAAATAAATTAATTATGCCGTAATACATTTGGTCAGCCTTTTAAGGTGCAACAAGACTCTTAACTGTTTTTGCTGCAAACAGACTAACATGGCCACTCCTCTGCAAGTAGTACTTAAATTGGGCTTTTGAGCGTTCAAAGAACTTCATATGCCATTATCTTGCATTCCTTACAATAAGTATGCAGGGTAGGTCAGCAATATTATCCCCCATGTTTCAGATGCAGGGACTGAGGCTTTTAAGAGGGTGTGACCCGCCTTAGTCCATCGGCAGCTGGGACTGTTAGAAGATATTTACTGGCATAGCACTGGATGATCTGCAACAGATTGGCGAGAATTTCTGATGTCCTCGGTTTAACAAAAGAAATAACAGAAAATACTACCCTCCAAAAAAAGTTAGGCTGTTAGAATCCCTGATCTGTAGTAACTCAGAATTGCATTTGTATAACTTGTTTATTTATTAAGGGTTGTATTCCATATAGCGCTAAGGCAAACGTTCTGACACTGCAAGGATTTTTTCCCTCTCCTTCCCACAGCGTGTGCCCCTTAACTCTATTCTGGGTTTTCCCCCAACCCTCTGGAGCAGATTTGGGGATGGTGCATTGCATGCCCATGGGGAGGAGGGGGGGAAATCCTGTTGCCCAAGCAAAAATTGTTCAGTTCACGCAATTATTTTGTTGAATACGACCTTAAATTTGTATCCTGCCCTTCCTCCCAAAGAGCCCAGAGCAGCAAGCAGCAAAATGTTAAAACAATACAATTTAAAACAAAATAAAAACAGTATTTAAAACATTTAAAACCAATTAAGGACCATCCAAAAACATTAAGAGCACCTAAAAACATTTAAAGCAATCATATATCCTCACAGCTACTAATTTCAAATGCCTGGGTTTACAGGAATGTCTTTATATTCCTCCTTAAAGTCAATAATGACGACCTTACAATGGAGGGCATTCCACAAATGGGAAAACAACACCAAGAAGGCTCGGTCATGGGTCAACACCAGATGGGCAACAGCCAGGTGTAGCACCAGCAACAGGGCTTCCCCTGCCAACTGCAGGGTCCAACATGGTTGATATTGGTAAAGGCGCTCTTTTACGTACTTGGGTCCCAAGCTGTTTAGGGCTGTGTATGACTAACACTTTGAATTGCATTTGGTAGCTCACTGGCAACCATCCCAGTTTATGGCTCATGGACTGCGCTTGCCCACCCCACCCCAAAGCAACAATTCTGCAGAGGGCCCCAATTACAGTTTTGCATGGCTCTTGCTGGTAGGCTTTATGGTGCAAAAACAAAAAAGGAGATCCCATAAGCCTGAGATCTGCCCACTAAAGACTCTAAAGAGTTCAAGGGAAAGTAAAGAAGCAAACCGGGGGACTTGCTGATCCGTAACTTAGTGGCTTAGCCCGGCTCTCACGCCATATGGATGGTATCATGTTCTCCTGATGAAACGGAGACAAAGGGCTCTTTCCTGGGGATGAGATTTGTTCAGCTTGCATATTATTGCAAACCTACCCAATTTAGACTTCCTGAACCACTGCGTGAATCACAATGCAACTACCCTTTGAAATTCACACTTCCTCTGAATTTTGTGGCGCAGTTGTCCAACCAAAAAATGCATATCTCAAAAAAGCATGTATTATGAAAAACAATACAAGGGGAAAAAACCCATGTATTAGGGAAGTACAAAAATGCATACTCCGTAAGATTGCTTGCCCAAATACATACATTAGAGAAAATGAACACAAAAAGGGATATCCATTTTCGCACCGGTTTAAAAAAAAAATTACAAACTGATGCAGAAACAGGGCGAACTGGACAAAAAGACCAGTGAGATACCAAAATTGAAAGATTAATCCATCCCTCCTCTTTGTCTGCTACAATAGAAACCTCCTCCCTACAAACTCCACATACATGCACCCCCAGGCTAGCCTGCTTGCCTGCCGGCCTATCATGCTCCCTGGGGGAAATTATTTTCTGTCACTTGTAATAGTGGTTTCTGCTAAATTTAACATCAAACCAGAGCTCATTACTTCTGCATTAGACAGGCTCCGGCATCTGCCCGCAGGTTAATGGATTTCTCCTGGGGATGGAGGTGCCATTTTTCAGCCCACGGATACACCAGGGTGGCAGGCAGGCAGCACGGGGGGGGGGGGAGGAAGCTGGTTGGCCTTGTAAAGGCAGGCCTGGGTTTGGAAACTTGTGGGGTCCCCAGCTCTCTGGGCCAGAAAGCACAGCTAGGGTTAAAAAAGAAACTAGCAAGAGGAGGAGAAAGGAAGGATCAAAGCTTCCCTCTACCCACTAATCATCCAAGTCTGGGGGAGAAAACAAACCAGATTCATGCCTCGAGAAGTCAGGCATGCGCAGCGAGCAGCCCTTTGCTCACATTCATCAAGCTAGCCGTCGTCGTCCTGCTGTGGAAGATGTACAGATTCGTGCAGCGAACAAGAGTGCGGCACAGAAATTACGATTGATCAATGTCATCAGATCCAGGGATCACAAATACTATCTTGGGGAGTCTCTCCCTCATTTCAAATACACAGGAAAAAATTTAAAGAAGCAAGAGGCAGGAGGGAAGGGAAGGGAACAAACCCCAGAGCAGGGGATTTCACCAGGGGGGCTAAGGGGCACTCTTCCCAAGACTTGGGGGGGCAAAAACTCCTGGATGGGATGTGCCCACATACACACAGTGGCGGATGGTGCCCATTGGGACTGGTGGGAGAGAAGGCAGGGAGTCAGAGCTAATAATAGGCAGAGCCAGCTCATTCTAACTTTGTCCACATCCTTCTCTCTGTTGAGTTCTACAAGGGCAACACTGAGAATAAGGAGGAAGCTAATAGGCAGTGCCACACACACACACACACACACACACACACACAGAGGCTGGCAGTAAGAAGGCAGGCATGGGGTGGGGGGCTGAGTGATGGCAGACTGAAGTTGTGAGGCAGTGCCCCCTTTGTCCTAATGGACCAGCCTTCATTACATACTCACTAATGGGGGCTGCTAGCCACCATACATTTAAAACACACACACACAAACAAAGAATCCTGTGAACTGTAGTTTGCTAAGGGTGCTGGGAACTGTAGCACCGTGGGTGGTAAAGTACACTTCCCAAGATTCCTGGGTGGGGCTGCTTTAAATGTATGGTATGTTTACAACTGAGCTGGTAGTGAATGACCAGGAAAGGGATCTTGGAGTCATGGTGGAGGATACCTCAATGAAAACATCAACCCAGTGTGTGGTTGCAGCTGAAAAAAGTCAACTTCTTTTCATTATGGATCATTAGGAAAGGAATCAAAACTAAAACCGTCAATATCATAATGTCTATGGTGCAACTGAATGGCTTCCTTGTACTTTTCCTCCTTGAAGTAAGTGTTGTCAATCCAGGTGTAAATTCCAGAGGCAAGAGGACTTTCCTGGGATGAGGAGCTGGTAAGCACTAAACAGATGAAGAATCTGGGCCCACAATCCTCAAGAGGCCTTGTGGTGGTGCGGGGAGGTGGAAGGGAAGGGGCAGGGAGAAAGACAAATTCCACACTAAGGGTCTTTAGGAAAAAGACTAGAAAATGAAACTGCCAGCACTTGCTATGCCTTTAAACAAATCTATGGTGTGACCACATTTGGAATACTTTGTAGAGTTCTGGACATCGCATCTCAAAAAGGATATTGTAGAACAGGAAAAGGTGGGGAAAAAGAAGCACCAAAATGATGAAGGGGCTGGAGTGACTGCCCTAGGAGGAAAAGTTACAGTGCTTGGGGCTTTGTGGTTTAGAGAAAGGGCAAAGGGGAGGGGGTGCGTGAAGTATATAACATTCTGCATGGTGTGGACATGGAGACTTTTCCCCCTTCTGTCATAATACTAGCACTCAGGGTCATCCAATGCAGCTGAAAGTTGAAACAGCAGAAGTCACGGAGGAGAAAACTATCCCTGGCTACTAGCCACAATGGTTATGTTCTTCCTTCACTGTCGGAGGCGCTATGCCTACAAATACCAGATGCTGGGAATCGCAAGTGGGCAGAGAGTTGCCATTGCACTCAGGTCCTGCTTCCCACAGGCATCTGGTTGGCCACAGTGAGAACAGGACGCGGGACTATGTGGGCCATTGGCCTGATCCAGCTGCAGGGATCTTCTTAGGTTCCTATGTCCCATGTTAATTAGTGGGGAAAAGAAGAGCCGCCTGGACTTACCACTTCAGGTACTCAAATGCTTTGCTCCGGTCATGCTTAAAGGGGCAATGCTGCACTTCATAATGACCTCATCACGTTTACCACTGAACCATCACAGCCTAAGCAGGGTTAACCAAACTTATTGAATATTCTTTCCCTGCACCCCCCTGCACCCCGCCCCTGCCTCAACTTCCCTTCCTTTCCTCCATCGTCTTTCCTGTGCTGAATTGTCGAGCTCCTTGGTAGCAGAGGCGTAATCTGTAAAGCATCATGCATGCTTTATATCAGAAATGTAGAGCTTGTGGCCCTTAAAATGTTGTTAAGGGACCACTCATGCCCATATGTACCTGCCCGTGATTTAAGATGGACTTCCTCTGGTCTCCCCTGTGTACCTGGGATGAAAGATGTCAAACCGGCAGGTACGCAGGAGACAGCCTTTTCAGCCATGTCCCCCAAGCTCTGGAACACCTTACCCAAGAAGCCCGCTCTGCTCCCTCCCTGACGGTTTTGCGGAGACTTCTGAAAACAGTCTTGTTCCGCAGAGCCTTTGGGAGGGACGGAAGGTAGACCCTGTAACTGATTTTATTTCCCCCTTTTTTTAGTTTTTACTCCCCTATATTTCTTAACTGTATTTTATGTATTTTTATCTGCTTTAATGTTTTTGTGATTTTATTGTGAGCTACCCTGAGTGCCCTATTGTAGGGTAGAAAGGGAGGATAGATACATTTTAAATAAATAAATACAGTCCACCTCCCACCAGCCCCAGCCAGCATGGCCAATGGCTGGGGATGATGGGCTTTGTGCTCCAATGGCACCCAGAGGGCCAAAGGATCCCCCATCCCTGCTTTATAAAGCAGCGCAGCACGATATACAAACAAGAAATGGAAGCTCCAGGTTCAGAGGCACCATATCTCTGACTACTGGCGATAACTGAAAAGTTTTGGGCCATCACCTTCACGCCCTGCTCATGGGCTTCCCAGAAGTCATCTGCCTACTAAGCCAGGTGAACCTTATGTTCCCTTTCGTATGTCCAGCACCTATGCACTCATTACATAAGGTTGCAAACGGGCTCTCCTTATAACATGGCTTTCCCCCTCCCTCTCTGTGGCTTAACACAGCCAGCAGTCTTAGTCCAGATCAGACTATTTCTCTGTCTAACTCAGTATAATTCATTACATCTGGCAGCAACTGTCCAGAGTCCCAGACAGAGATGAGTCATTCCCATCATCTGGTACTACAAGAACGGAGAACCTCAGGTCCAGGGGTCAAAAGAGGATGTCCAGGCTTCTCTATCTGGCCCTCAGGACGCTCCCTCAGTCCACACTCCCTTCCCCAGCCATGCCCCTCACTGGCCTTGCTTTACACTCTCAAGTGATTCTGCCTAGCTGGAATGCATCTTTGAACTCTAGTCGTTGGCCTAGAAACTAGCTTGGTGTACAGAGGTAAAGTTTACATTTGTTGCTCCGCCCACTTTGGCCTCTGGCCCTACCCATCACTTGCATGTGACCACAGAAGGTTGCCCAGAAGAGAATGTGGCCCTTGAGCTGAAAAATGATCTAGTACTACTAGCTGACCCTTTTAACTAGAGGTTCCAGAGACTGAACCTGGAACTTTCTGCATGCAAAGCAAGTGCTCAGCAGCCCAGCTATGGTCCTTTGTGCTTACACATCCTGGATGGAATAATCAGGGTTTGGGGGTTATTTCTGGAATCTGGAAAAGCCAGCTCTTTTATTTTCCTTTCCTCTCTCTTCCAACTCTCCCTGACTTGTTGATTTATTAAGATGAATTTTCCTAAACAGCACTGGCCCCAAAGTAGTACAGAACAGTACTTCAGAAAAGGTTCGATCTCTGCCAAGCAGAGCAGAACTACCTTAACCCTAACCCTTCTTAACACAATCCAACTATTCATAACATCCAAGATGGCAGGTGAATTTCTTACAGCAGCAAAACACACAAATACACATTATGGTCAGGTCCTGTTCAAAGGCTTCACAGCACTTGTAATGTCAGGCCAATCATACCAAATCATCCCTTCCTGCAAACTCCTTTCTCCTTCCGTTCTCCAGTTTTCCTTGCCTCTGGGTAAACACTTTCCCATTCGCTTTTTATAAACCTCGCCTTTATTGAGCAACTTCACTGAACCCATATTTATTGACCTACATAATCACGGTTCACAGGTTGGCGGGAGGAAGGGGCTGGGAATGTTTTATGAAATCCATCTTCTAAAAACAAAACAAAAGGTTCATTTATGAGCAAAATTATTTGTTCATTTATTAATCACTTATCATGAAACATCTCAAAGTGATTAACAATAAAATACATCCTGAAAACAATAATAAAAACATCAACAATAATATAGATAAATATATAGATGTTACCCACCCTTCACCAGTAGATCCTAGAGCAGGTCACAACAATATAAAACACATTATTAAAAACAGTTGAAAACAAATTAGTCACAAAGAGAGGATCCTAAAAATACTTCTCTCAATGTCAAAAGCCAGGGTACCATATACCATTTCAAATCCAATACAGATACAGACTAGGGTCAGAATCTCCACTTAAAAGGCTTGTTGAAAAATGAGGTCTACAACAGAGCCAGAGCTACGAGTGGTTGAATATGTCAATTTCTAATTTTTCCAGTTTTAAATTCAATCCTCAACATTTCCACATCAGTTTGTGATTTTTTAAATAAAAGTTATCATCAGCATTTTGCTGTGACCTAATACACACTTTTGTGCACACAATTTTGCCCAATATACAGTTTTTACAAAGCATTTTCCCTATTATAATGCATGTTTGTGTTATTTTCACAAATTTTACCCTAATATGTGCATATTTGTACACATTACTTGACTAGAAAACTACACTGCAAAATTCAAAGAAATGCAAATTTCAAAGGATAGCTGTGTTTCGGTCCAGTATTGTTTTGGAAAATGCAAATAAGGAAAGTTCGCCTTTAAATGTGAGATTAATCTAATTTCTCCCACATCTCTAGTTCTGATATGTAATGGGAAGATAAACTAGAAGGAAGATAATCAGTTACATGAAAAAGAGTAAACATACGCGTGTTTGCTCCATCCATTTGGATTACAAAATTTCAGGATTCCCTGAACCTGTGTTGCTTTGACACAAAGTTTCATTAAAAAAAACACACACACCCTGAACAAACCAGGAACATGCATAACTCTGTTAATAACCCTGGAAAATCAAATGCCAGTTCTCAAGGTCTAAGAGAAGATGGACTCATCCCACACTAAAGCACAGCAGAAGAAAGCTTCAGGGCGCTCCACGCTAGTGGGATGGATGGCAAATGTCTTCTTAAAAGACTAATTCCCAGGCTGCTCAGGGAGCAGGGAAGGGCAAAAGCTGATCAGCAGAAATGCTGGAAAGATCCCTTCAAGGAGGAAGCATACCAGCTGCACCGTGGACACAGATACACACTGCCAGTTGATCAACAAACCAGTTTAAAGTGAAAGTGCCGAAGGCCAAACTGGTTTTCATTCCAGCTCTGATGGAACTGTGGTTGTGTTTTAACATGCACACAGTTGAATTGCTTTGTCTAGGAGCATAGGAAGGTGCCTTATACTGGAGCAGAAACCGCCGGCCCATCTAGCTCAGCAGCATCTAAGCTGACTGGCAGCAGCTCTCCAGGATTTCAGACCGGGATCTCTCCAACGCCCACCTGGAGATGTGGGGGATTGAACCTGGGACCTTCTACATGCAAGGCAGATGCTCTTACCACTGAACTACAGCCCTTCTCCTGTCATTTGCTCCACTTAAATTCCATATTGGTCCCAGCAGTACATTCTAGTCCGCTTTTCCAAACAGCTATGGGTCTATACCCACAATAACTTTAGCAGCGGCAGCAGCAGCAGCAGCTGCCACATGGAGAATGATCAGAAGGTTTGAATAGACTGAACAGATGGGGAATCTCTGGCCCTCCACATGCTGCTGGACTACCACTCCCATCATCCCTGCCCATTGGCCATTCTGGCTGGGGCTGATGGGAGTTGGAGTCCAACGTCTGAGAGGGCCAATGGTCCCCCACCATTTCCTTAGGCTTAAGATAGATTGAAAGTCAGTTCCCAGGAAACTGTAGCAGTGGAAGTGAAATTAAAGCTCTCTAGTTCTCGGTACTCTCACCAAAAAATGATTCTCAGGATTCTTTGGGAGGAAGCCACATTTATTAAGTCATAAAACCCAGATAATAGATATACCCCTTATCAAGGGCAGGGGAGGGGAATCTTTCACAGTCCAAAGGTAGCATTCCCTTCTGGGCAACCTTCCAAGGGCCACATACTGGTGGTGGGCGTGGCCAGAGGCAAAAGTAGGTGGAGCAACAAATGCAAAGTTTACCCTTGTGCACTAGGCTAGTTTCTACACATGCTCAAACTCCCCTCTATCCTCCATCCAGACAAGTAAGAGACAGTTTCAGAGTTCAAGGACACATTCCAGCCAGGCAACAACAAAGAGGGTTTATAGCAGGGTGGGTGAAGAAGCCTGAGGGCTCAACAGAGAGGCCCAGAGGGCCAAATTTAGCCCCAGGCCTGAGGTTTTCCACCCCGGACCTACGGAGACCCAGGTTCAAATCACAACACAGGTATGAAGTTCAGTGGGTGACCTTGAAGCAATCAGTACCTCTCAGCATGGCCTACTTTGCAGAAACGTTGATAGGATAAAATGACTGGGGAGTGGGGACTGAGAGGGAACCACATACATGGCCTTCAAGCTTACTGGTGGAAAGGCAAGGAATTAAATGCAATGCCTACCCAACAGAAGAACACAAGGCAAGCACAAAACAGCCTCACACACATACGCACACAGTTTCTGGTTTCCCACTACCTCAGAGTTTGCTTCTCCTCCTGGGATTTCTGATGACATGGAAATCCCAAAAATTTTCAAACCCCCAACAGCCAGCCTTACGCTACTTGCATAGTACCTCAGCATTGGCCTAACAATCTGTCCCAGAGCAGTTGCATGCATTGTCCTAGGGACGCCCATCTAACCTTTAAAAAAAATCCTTGCCATACAACATTACTCTAAACAGCCCTCTTAAATTATAAGTGGTCCCCACACAGGTGGCTCGTATCTAAGTTGTAATAAATTTCTGAACCAGCTGCCTCCTTTGTCTTTTTCCTTTTTTTTTTTTAAACCTGGCTCATTTCTACCCTCCCGTGGTATGACATATCACACACACACGCCCAACCCACACACAGATCTAGCAAGCCATATGCTGAGCAGACGGTTGAGTGTTCAGCATGAATTTGGCAGAGGGGCTGAGAGGGGGGCTACATAATTTGGCTAACATTGCACCGAACTCCAAAAGAGGGGTATATTTTAAAGTAACAAAGGGATATAGAGGGTTTAAAAAAAAAGTTCTAAAACCAAGAGGGCTAGAAACTTTAAAAAAGTTGGCATTTTTAATTTTAAAAAGTGTCATATTAAAATAGAGGGAGATCTTATAGCAAATGAGCACAAAACTAGCATCAGCACATGTTATTAAGTTATCCTCTGTACTATGCAGGGAGGTTAGATGATGCTGGCTATTTATTGAGCATCCATTCTGATTAGTTTTCGGGGAGGTTATATTGCATTAAGAAAATGACAATGCATCAAGCAATTGTTATTCCACACTTTGCCAGTACGTTTTCCCATCACTTTCCTTATCAGAAAAAAGTTTGATTTTGGGGGGAAGTGAGTTTGTTCTGCAAGACCTCTCAATCCACTTTAATTGCACAACCTTAATTTGCCAGTACAACATTGAATCCCACCTATAAACAGTGACAACCTGGAGATGCTGAGCCTAGAGACAGACATCATTTTTAAGAGAGTTGGAAGCCGTATTAGGAAAAGGCTTCACTTTTCCATGGTTTTATACATTTTCACCTCTGGCCAAAACATATTCTGTAGGATTGTGAGAGAATATCAAAAATTTCAATGCCCCATTTCCCAGATGCACAAATGGGACAATCTCTATTTCAAACCCCGGACCAGCTTCAGGGGTTGGCATCAAGATGATCAAGGAGATGGAGCGACTCCCCTATGAGGAAAGGTTGCAGCATTTAAGGTTAGAGAAAAGGCAAGTAAGAGGTGACACGTTGGAAGTTTATTAAATTGTGCATGGCATGGAGAGTGTGGATAGAGAAAGGTTTTTCTCCCTCTTTCACAACACTATAATGCAGGGACTTCCAATGACGCTGAATGCTGCAAGGCACATAAGGCCAGAGTCCTGCTGAAGCAAAGCAGGGTCAGGTCTGGGCAGTGCCTGGGTGGGAGACCGCCTGGGAACCATATATAAGACGCCTTGGGTTTCTATCATGAAGAGAAAGGCGGGGTATAAATGTAATAAATAAACAAATAAAAGTACTTCTTCCTGTAGTGCATAGTTAAGCTACGGACCTTGCTCCCAGAGGAGGCAGTGATGGCCACCACCTTGGACAGCTTTAAAAGAGGATTAGACATGTTATCTTGCTACTCCCACTCCTCCTTGCTGTCTCTGCCTGTCCGCCTGCCCTCTGTGGTGACTATAGGTGGTGGTACAGATCAGGACCTGAGGGACAGGACAAGTGAATGGGGAGCAGCAACAGTCATGAGGAAGAAGTGGGACTATTCCAAAACCTAGAGCTGAACCAGGGTAAGGAACCTCAGTCCCAGGGGCCAAATGAGGGTCTTCCGGGTCTTGCTACAGGGCACTTGGAACCGCTCTCTGGCCTTCCTCCAACCGTCCTTGAGTGTTTCTGGCTGGCTGGCATGAGTGCATCCTTGAACTTTGATAATGACCCCTGCTTACCTGGATGAAGGGAGTACAAGCCTGTGTGGAAACTAGCTAAAAACTACTCTGCCCATTTTTGCCTCTTGCCCCACCCCATCACTGGCATGTGGTCCTCAGAAGGTTCCACAGAAGAAAATGTGGCCCTCAGGCTGAAAAAGTTCTCCCACCCCTGCTTTCAACCAACTCCCTGAAAAGATTGTCACCTAGTTAATGTTCTGTCATGACCCCAAGCTGGAGACCACAAGGTAAGACAGGCAGGCAGGGGACGGAGTGGACTTCTTCCGTCAGACAGGCAGCATACAAGGTTGGTCTAGAATTGCAGGACCTTGGATAGCTCCAAGCAGTAAATTTGCTCCTAGGAGGGCTAGACAGACTCTAGACCAGCGTTTCCCAACTAGTGGGCCACCAGATGTTGTTGGACCACAATTCCCATATTTCCTGACCATTGGCAATGCTGGCTGAGGCTGATGGGAGTTGTGGTCCAACAACATCTGGTGGCCCACTAGTTGGGAAAGGCTGCTCTAGACTATGCTCAACATGTTGGACAGCTCCTGGAAAGTTTGGACTAATACCCAGAGTGGATTCCACTGTCCCACTGACATGGAGCTAGCAGCCTCCACTGCCTACAGCCTACCACTCCACTGCCCCCAGTCAGCACCCACTTTATACTTGCCTTGTATTGGCAAGCTGGCCTGGGAAGCACAGGGCTCCTGGCATAGACTGAGCTGGCCCCTCACAAGAACCTGGCTTTCGGCTGGGGCAGGAGAGACCCAGTGCAGGAGTCTCCAACTCTCAGGACTCCCTGCATCACTGCCATACTAAAGTTTGGCACAGAGCACAGCAGTTTAAAGACGATCACAATGTTGCCACCAGCTGCAAACAAGGAGCCGCTAAGCAAGACTCGGGGAGTGTTAAGCCAGCTGTCAGGCATGGTTCTGTTTAGCACCACTGAAGCAGGCCTGACAGGGGCTTTTCAGATGCATTTTGTAGCCGCCAGACTGCAGCAGGCTGGTGCACAGACAAAAAGGTCCTGCTGTTTTTGCAAGGAGGCATCACATATGGCACCTATCTCTGAGGATATCCAACATGAGCAAGTTTAAAAAAAAATGCCTAGCACTTCCTTTTTTCCTCAGATCTAGACACTTGCACATGCATGTGCACCCTCCAGGTATTTACAACTCAACCCCTCAAAAATCCCCTCCATGAGGCAAGAGAGGCCTTTATGACATAGATAGAGGAGAAGTAAACAGATGACCAAACATCCCCCCCCTTCCAAAAATCAAACCTTTTGTGCTGGAACTGGGTGAAAACAAAAAACCTCAAAGTGGCTTTTTGGTGCAAACTAAAGGAAAGAAGGGACCCCAGCTCCTATTTTTAAAAATGGGTGGCAGCATCATGACAGCCACAATATGTTGGGAAGCACACAAAGGCATGAGTCAGAGGCCGGGTGAAGGTTAAAGTGTGGGAGATGGAGAGAAAAGAGGTTTACGCCCCAAAAACAACAAAAAAGGAGGAAAGAGTCCAAACATGCAGGATTACACAAAGAAAAAGTATTGAAACTTTAAAAGAATCAGCTGTGGTTGTTGCTATTTTAAAGTGCCAGGCTTTGATTTTCAATAATAAATTCATTGGGCCTGACCTCCCTCCATTGTCAGAGACAGTATGCCTCTGAATACCAGTTGCTGGGAATTGCAGATGGGGAGAATTGCCACTATGTTCATGCCCTGCCTGTGAGTTTTCTAGAGGAACCCAATTGGCCTTTGTCAGAATAGGATGTTGGACTAGATAGGCCACTGGCCTGATCTAGCAGGACGCTTCTTATGTTCTTATTCTCCAAATTCACCCCCCCCAAAAAAAAATTTCTTTGGAGGAAATGCAGAAACATCTCCAGAATGGATCGTTGTTGTCTTCTGGCTTCATTTCTAAGTAACAGGCAGAGACTTTGTCCAAGGAACAGAGGGGTGCCTTAAATTAGATTCACATCAGGGATGTCCCAGATAACGGCACATACACTTTGAATGACTGGAAAGAACCCAGTCTGTACCAGTTTGCTTGTAGGTAGAGAAAAGCTGTCATTTCCCAACACTCTCCAATTACGCCAAGCAGGCCATGCAAGGGTTTGCTGACCTTATGCTCAGGGTCCCTTCTAACAAAACTTCAAGAAAATTCCTCCTCTTTGCAGCCACCCCTCAGAAAGCAGCCACAAGGAGGTGGTTTTAATGATCTTTAAAATGTCCCTGTGAAATATAGCTCAGTGATGACAATAAAAGGGATACGAGACAAGAACCATCTGATGGGGAAGTACTCCCGACTTAGCCATGCAGAAGGCTGCTGCAAATCTCTATTTTTATGGCCATTTTTATAGCCAAAAGGTGGAAAGAGACAGGAGGAGGGAGGGGGAATAGGAGGAAGGGGTGAAAAAGAGGAAATGGAACAACCCAGCTGCACTTGTTGCAGCTTGTCAGAGGCAGGAAGGAGAAGCCTAAACACAGGAGAGGGAATCAACACAGAATCAAGGTCAGCATGGCTATGACTAAGGAATGGCACAGGCGATCAAAAACGGCAGCCAGAGCTACACGGGTCATGCTAGAGGGTGGGTGAATCTGCCAGTTTAATTTCCCTCAGCTTTTCATTTTTCCAGTCTTAAGTTCAAGTTCTCCACATTTTCCACATCAGTTGGTAAATTTCATCTTAGTGAGAACCTCTCCTAATGTACACATTTTCTGTATGCAATTTTGCCTAATATGCACATTTTTGCAAAGCTGTTTTCCCAAAATATAATGCATTTTTGTATCTCTTTTTCACTAATACGTGCATTTCTATGCACACTGTGCCCTAGGATGTGCATTTTTGTACAGACTACTTGGCTGGAGAACTTCACTGCAAAATTCAGAGGAGTGTGAATTTCAAATTATCCTCCTTTCAACCAAGGAAGAGGCATTATCACAGTTTAAAGACATATTCCAGTCAGGCAAAAATCACTCAGGGTGACTGTGGCCTCTGGGAGGGGGTTTGGCCTTGGAAAGAGTCCCAAGGGCCAAATAGAGAGTCATTTGGCCCCTGAGCCTGAGGTTCCCCATCCCTGCCCCAGAGCAGTCAAGCAAAACATAAGAAAGCAAGAGATGGTCTGTGGCATCCCCCAGTAGCCAGCCAGATACATCTGGGAAGTTCACAAACGTTTCCTAAAAGGCAATAGCACCCTTTTGGCCTTGCTCCCCACCAGCTGGAATTCAGAGGCAGGCTCTGAATTCAGTTAAGTCTAATTCCCTTTTAAAGCTAAGTAGCAGCCAGCTACACATCCTGGGGCAGCGAGCTTCATATGTTACATGCATTGTTGTCGAAGAGTATTTTTGTTTTGTCTGTCCTGAGCTGACTTCTCAGTGTCACTGGCTACGCTCGAGGGCTAGTAGAGAGGGACAACTGCTTCTCTACAAACACTTTCTCCACACCATACATTCTTCCCTTTACAAGCAAACTCAGGTGTCAAGTGCCAATAGGATTATAGCTAAAGCAGGCCAGAGAGAGTGAGAGAGAAAGAAATGGGAGTTATCAGCATGCTTGGAGGAAATGACAAAGTACACAGAAGCACCATTAAAAAAAGAACTAGCGTAAGGGGACAAAATCCCTCAAAGGCCCCAGCTGCACTACATTTAAAGTGGTTTTATACCACTTTAAAAGTCATGGCTTCCCCCAAAGAATCCTGGGAACTACCGCTTGTGAAGAGTGCTGAAAGCTGCTAGGAGACCCCTATTCCCTTCACAGACCTGCAATTCCCAGAGTTCCCTGAGAAGAGGGAGTACCTGTTAAACCACTCCAGGAATTGAAGCTCTATGAGGGGATTAGGGTCTCCTAACAACTCTCAGTACCTTTAGCAAACTACAGTTCCCAGGATACTTTGGGGGAAGTTATGACTTTTTAAAGTCGTGCTTTAAACATACAGTGCTACTGGGACCCAAGAGTGCAACGTAGACTAAGCATGTAGCCAGGGAATGTTGACTGTCAACTGCTCTCTCCCCGCCCCCATACCACCATCCCTCACACACTCACACATCATCAAACTGAAAAAAAATCTTCCCTGCAGGAAGAAAGAAGAGAGAAGCAGGCAAAGGCAACGCAGGGGACTGGCTTCAGTTGGATTACCCTCTTCCTGACCCACACAGAGCCAGCTTTACAGCAACCATCCTGCAGGAAGGAACACCCAATGCTGGCTTCAGTTCAAGTGGGTCTGTGTACTCTTTTGTTTTGTGAGCACATTGTGCTTGGTGTACCTGTTGTATCTTATAAATGTTGTTAGCTACTTTGAGGATTCAAAGCAGGATTTGAGAGTAGAGACACACTTGCAGTTGCACTGGCTTCAGTGCATCCCCATCAATGCTAGTCAAACTCTACCCCTTTTACTCCAAAGCCCGGGGAAATGCAGCTCTGGTGCATTTCTCCATGAAATCAGCTTGAAGCTGAAGTCCAAACTGTTTGGTAGATCAGCTCATTGCCACTCCACGGTGTGTCCAATGAAAATTCTTTGCTGTGGGTTGGGCAGGGACAGTAAATGTCGCAATGCTTTGCTGTGGGCGGTCCTAAAAGGTCTGAGATCGGCAGCGCCACGGGGAAGGGAGATGTGTCGGGGGCAAATGCGTTTTAAACAAAGCTAGAGAAAGCAATCTGTTTGGAGGAGCTAGTGGGTCTGCAGCCTGAGTCTACTAAACAAAAGCAGGATAGAAGTAAAATAAATAAAATGGAAGGGAAAGAAAAACTGAAAACCCGGAGGAAAAGAGGGATGACTGGAATACTAAACTCATGTTGAAAAAGAGAGCAGAAGGAGGGAGAATACACTGCAACTTTTTGTTGCAGAATCCCCATTGTGCTTTTATAATAATCTCTCTCATGTTATCATCCCCCCAGTTTTCTAAACTACCCCCACCAAAAAAAAACCTTCTGATGTAGAAACTAGGGCTCCAGATAAATTAATGATCACAGCCTTGGTTGGATTCCTCTTGCTTAGGAATTGTTTGCAACAATTTTGCAACCCACGTCTTAAAAGCCCATAGCTTGGACAGGTGTGTGCATATATGTTTTCCTCCATAGTTATGTCCCATGGCAATTCCATCCTTTTTAAAAAATACACAACTTTTTTTGTCATCTTCATTCAGGACCCACAGAGGTATTGCAATAAGTAGGCTTAATTAACCAAATCGGGAAAAGCCAGACAGTTAATTTATTAAGAGAGCTTTTTTAAAAAAGAGTTGATAGTAGGTGGATTTGAAAAACAAAATTAAGTAATAAATATCTCTCCCTGGTGGAAAGCAAGACCTAAGAATGTAATAAGAACAGAAAGCCAGATCAAAAAAATAGAATAAAAACAGCAGTTCCTCTACTGTACACTCATTCAGAAACTGGGCTTTTTGACCTTGCTTGCAAAGCCAGCAGGATCCAGGGAGCAGGGTCTTGCAAACACCATGGGAACATAAAGAGCTAGTGGTTTTATTTGCCAAGTCAGAAAGCTACATAAAATTAGTCCAAGCCATAAAAAAGAGGAAGATAAAAATTGTCCATTAAAACTCTGCACTGGAGAGTTCACCTCCCCACAACTGACTTGCACCATCAGAACAGCACTTTAAGTAACATCTCTTTACAACATAGACTGAGCAAATCGCCCAACTCAAGAACTGCTCAAATGAGGTGGAGAGTCTGTAAAGAGCAACGCAGAGTTTTTAAAAAGCACTGACAGACACTGATGGGTAGATTGGCCTGAAAATCAGGTTCATTAAGCAGGAATCATTGGAAGTGAAGTGCCAGGCTAGAAGGCAGGAAACTTCCAGAAACTGCAAGTCCAACAGTCATCAGATCTGCCTTTAGACATTTTTTTTTAAAGTCCCTATACAACTCAGTATTGTCTGCACCAGCCGCAGCAAACTTCAAACCCAAGGGCCAAATGGGGCCCTTTGGACTCTTCCTAGGACACACCTCTCACTAACCCTGGCCTCAACCAGAAGTCAGACATTGAGCGTCACCAGTCCCACCCTATGCAATACTCTTCAGGCAGATTCAGCAGGAAATCCTCACTGTTGACTTTCAGACCTCTTGGGAATACTTTTTTTGTGCTGACAGGCAACTGAATAAAAAGCCATTTTGGTGATTGTTTTTGTATTGCTTTAAAATGTTTTTATGTTGCTGTATAAAAACTTGCTTCATTTTTCCTTTCAGTGCTTTGGCAAAGCTAAAAAGCATCCTTCCTATATGAATGCCTCTCGGTTGTCTGGATGGAGAGGGGGGGGGCTGATGTAGGTCTCACATCCATTGTTCCACCCATTTTTGCCCTTGGCCCCACCCAACCCTAGCATGTGGTTCCCTGGAAGGTTGCACACAGGCTGAAAAACATTCCCTGCCACAAGGCTTAGCACAGATGTGGGGAACCTTTGGTCCTCCTGATGTCGCTGAACTATAACTCCCATCAGCCCCAGCCACCACTGGCCAGGGATGATGGGAATCGTAGTTCAGTAACATCTGGAGGGCCAAAGATTTCCCACACCTGGCCTAGCAGGCAGTTCCATATCATTTCTTCCTCCTGTTGCTGGTAGCAAGGCAAGGAGGAGATGAGGAAGCCCTTGAATAGTTTTGTGGGTGAGAGGGCTCAAGGTGCAGATGCCTCGAGATAGATGAGTGAAGCACTAAACAGGGAAGGAAACATACTTCTCCAACATTAGGAACAAATTTGACTCCATCCAGACCAACAAATTTGGGGCCTACAGAAGAAAGGAGCACCCTCCTTGAGCATTTCTGCCAGGCTGGAAAGTGCCCTTGAATTCCGATCATAACTCTTGCTTGCCTAGATGAAGACACAGAGGAGTGGGCAAGTGTCTATACAAACTAGCCTATTGTACAAAAGATAAACTTTCCATTGGTTGCTTCACCCACTTCTGTTTCTGGCTCTGCTCACCAGTGACATGTGGCCCCCAAAGTCTGCCCAGAAGAGAATGCAGCCCTCAGTCTGACAAGGTACCCTGCCCTGGTTTAGAGCTTGGGGGGGGCACACTGCGGGTATCTTTGAGCTTATGCCCAAGACCTGTTTGCCTAGGGTCCCATCATTATAGATTTCTCTTACACACAGAGAGTCATGTAGTGCCCTACAGACTAACTAAATAGCCTCTTTGTAATCCTCCACATTTTACTTCTCACTTTTTTTAATGGGGTAGCAAGGATTCAACTCAGAGGGCAGCTGCCAGATTTCAGAGCTGGCAATGCTACTATGTGTGCTGAATTCTCAACATACAAGAGGGGTGGGGAATCTTTTCCAGCCCCAGGGACAATTCCACATACAAGTGGTAGGTGGGGCCCAGTGCAAAGCAGGCAGAGTAATAGTGTGACCCTTCCCTTTTTACAGTAGGCGACATTCTAGCCATGCAAAAACAAAAAAGGCAGAAGGCTTACACACACTCTAGGGATATGCTCAGATTCTGCCCAACTTGGATTTGATAACAAATTTTCCATTAATTAGCTTATTCTCTATTTTTGCGGATTGGATTTTTATGTTGCAATTTTCCATAGCTATCTTATCTTTAATTTTTTTATTGCTTTTTAAACAAGAAAACACACAACCATAAACTACAGTGTACTAGAGATTCATCAAAAAATGGAATGTACAGGAGCAAGAGGACACTTAGAGGAAGGACTCCTGCATGAGGTATTAATGCCTAAACCATTACAACCATAAACAC
This sequence comes from Rhineura floridana, assembly GCF_030035675.1. Taxonomy (NCBI): domain Eukaryota; kingdom Metazoa; phylum Chordata; class Lepidosauria; order Squamata; family Rhineuridae; genus Rhineura; species Rhineura floridana. The sequence continues at coordinate 10,193,051 of NC_084501.1, forward strand.
TCTGGTAACTAAACGGTCGTACCAAATGGATTTATGAGCCTGAGCAGGCTTCACTAGTCCATATTGTTCGGCTACATAATTCATTACCGAGTGCCAAGTATTAATAAAAATACCTTTAGATTGCGCTCCTCATCTCATTTTATTTTGCTTCAATTTTTCAGCCAATGCCAATTCCCACACTTTCAACCACCAGCCTTGCAGGGTAAATGGAGTGGTATACCACCAGTGTTTGGCAGCCTCTAGATGTGCAGCTGCTAGCAGAAAAGCAATCAAATCTTTACAGTGTACTTTGTTCCATGTTTCTGGATACAAGGGAAGAAAAGCCAATCTTGGATCCATTGGGATTAGTTGCTTTACTGTTGCAGAAATTTCTTGGACTATCCTTTGCCCAAAGAGCTGAATTACAGGCAGCCCTGCCACATATGGAACAGCTGCCACACCAATTACAACCCTTCCAATAGGTATCAGTTGAATCAGAGTGTATTTGCTTTAATTTAACAGAAGTACAGTACCATCTGTACATGACTTTTAACACAGCTTCTGCTTGCATGCGTGAGACAGTTTTTAAAAGGGGGTTGGTCCACATCAACTGCCACTGACCATCTTCAATCTGCATATTTAAATTATCCTCTCACTTTGCCTTCAGCCCCGTTAGGGTCAAATGATTCTGTTTGCATAAGACTCTCATCAGTTTTAACAGAACAATTTTCAAAGAAAGTTAAGACTTCTGAGTAAGGTAGACAAATGAGATACGTGAGTACTAAAGTAACAAACCTGAGTTAGTTGGAACCAGGCAGAGCTTGGAAGATTACTTTTTAAAAGTAATAAATTACAGTTACAACTGTGCGGCCCAAAAAAGTAGTAATTACTGTTACAATTACAATTGCTCTGAAAGTAACTGATTACTTTCTCAAAAGTAATCACTACAATTACATTTCAGTTGTTTTTTTAAAAACATCTACAAGGTACTGGCCTTGGCTGCTGCACATCTAAGTAGACTAAAACATTAAAAATAAACACACATACAGAGGTAGTAGAATAGTTCTTTATCCATAAGATAGCAATGGTGGTCTCTCTGCTGGTAAGGGAGGTGGTGAGGGAGGCAGAGGCCACTACTCAGATCTTTGCACGTCAAACCAAGTGCAACCCCCTCACTCAGCCAGCAAGCATAATCTCTCTCACTTAACCACCTCCTGGACCCTGCCCTGCCACCAACTAAGAGACACTACCAAAGCACACATTTTCCCCTGAGATGCAAAAAACTTAAAATACTGCAAATGCAGCACAGTAGCCAGAGAGGGTGGTGGAGACCACTTTGTGTGCCAAGTGCAAACATAGCATTCACATTATCTCCATTCTGCTGCTGCCTCCTTCTCTTCCTTTATCCATGTTCTTGCCCTCCAGCTCCTTTTTCCCTCCACTCCATTCTTCACCACCACCAGCATCTATTTTTTTAAACAATTGTCTTCTCCACTCCACCCCACCTCACTCCACCTCCTCCCTCGTCACCTCCTACCCACCCATAGAGCATGAGGGAAGATGGACATGATTTTCATCCACAAATCAGAGGAGCATAAGACTTCCCCTGCTTCCTCCCCCCCCCCCCAGGTAATGCTGGAAACATTACAATTAGTCCACAAAGGTAATAAAATTACTTGTAGTTCTATTACAATCAAAATGTAAAGGAATTACCCACTTGTTCCTCAAAAAAGTAATGAATTACAAGTAATCTGTTACTTGTAATGGATTACTTCCAAGCTCTGGAACCAGGTACAACAAAAGCAGTTGAGGAGGGAATGGGAGTGTCCCATGGACCAAACAGAAAGGCTAGTTGGGCACAAGGGGCCACCAGGCCTGAGGTTCTCCACCCGATATTCAACCATGCCCATTTCTAGGCCCAGCTCCCTTCCCAGGTTACTTGGAAGGTTTAACAAAAACCCAAACCACGCAAGCTGGTGCTGCCTTGGTTCTGGCCTCCTTTTCCACTTTCTGCAGTAGCAGCAGCGAAAAAGCATCCACAAGCAAACCAGACTGCCAAAGTGACAGGTGAAACGATTTACACTGACAGTTCGCCATCGTAATATCTGCCTGGAGCTTTGTCTCCTCCACTTTGCGGTCCCATAACTATTGTTGTTATAAGGCGGCCATTCATAATACCAAGGATACACGGCGGCTCAATCCATTCATCTGCTCATAAAGCACCTGGCTGGGAGAAAAACGCTGTGAGCTTTCTGCCAGCCACCTGCCTGCACTAGCTTCTATTTATTTTTTTGAAAAAGATGTCATCGTTGTCCCAAGAATCCCCACTCAGAAGCACAAGGGCCGGAAGTGCCACCAGGTGAGCCTACACAAAACCAGAAGGGAAGAGCGATGGCACAATGGTAGAGCTTCTGCTTTTTATGCAGAAGGTCCCAGATTCAATTCCTGGCATCTCCAGGGAGGACCAGAAAGGAACCCTGCTTGAAACCCTGGACAGCCACTGCCAGTCAGTGTAGGCATCACTGAGCTGGATGTTCTAGGTATAAAGCAGCTTCTTCTGTTCTTAGAAAGGCATCATGCAGGGCCCCTCTCTGTCTGTGGCTTATGAGGAAAATGGGGGAAACGCTGGCCCCAAAGAGGAAGGAGAAGGCAGGCCAAAAGGTTTCAGCATTGGGGAGTTGGTTTTTCATTTCTTGTTAGGTATGTTACTAGGGATGGGATTCGTTGGCCAGTGGCGGTTCAAAAGCATTCGGTCAACTTAACAGTCCTGTATCGATTTGAGTTCATTCATTTGAGTTCATTCTTTCTAGCCGTTGCTTTTACTGATCCAGTTTTTTCACCCTTCCAAAAATATTGATATTAATATTATTTTAAAAGGAAATATTGATACAATTATTGTTCTTAATATTGATATTTTAGAGGTGGGTTTTAAAAAAATCCATTTTCAAAAACAGCCACAGAAAATCGCTACATAAAAATCTAATCTGCAGCAACAGAATAAGCGAATTAATGCAAAATTCAGTACCAAATCTAAATTGCACATTCCTGTATGTTACACATACACACTATTTGTGCAGTTCACATTTTAATGTGATCCGTCTAATTTGCACTTTCCAAAACAATGCACAAACCGAAACACAGCCACCCTTCAAAATATGCACTTCTCCAAATTTTGTAGTGTAGTTCTTCAGCCAAGTCATGTGTACAAAAATGTCCATAACACAAATTTTAAAATATTTAAAACAAAAAAGAATAAACTACCCCAAAAGGGCTCATCTATCAAAAAGTATAAGGAGAAATTCTACCCATTCCAGCATGAGACAAACCCCCATAAAAATAGGCCAAAAATGAAATCACCATACAATCCAATTTACTAGCCAAACACAAGGGTAAAGAAAGGGGTCTTAGCCTAAAGGTTGACAATGATGGCACAAGGTATGCTTCCCTGGGAAGAGCATTCCACAAACAGGGAGCCAGCACTAAAAAGGCCTGGCCTTGCATGGCCACCTTCCACACCTCCCTCAGATTAGGGTCACCCAGTGGTCCTTGAGGTAAACCTTAATGACTATTTAAACAGCAACAGTGATTTCAGAAGTACCTTATAGGATCACAGAATCATAGAGTAGGAAGGGGCCTATAAGGCCATCAAGTCCAACCCCCTGCTCAATGCAGGAATCCAAATCAAAGCATTCCCGACAGATGGCTGTCCAGCTGCCTCTTGAATGCTTCCAGTGTTGGAGAGCCCACTACCTCTCTAGGTAATTGATTCCATTGTCGTATGGCTCTAACAGTTAGGAAGTTTTTCCTGATGTCCAGTCGAAATCTGGCTTTCTGCAACTTGAGCCCATTATTCTGTGTCCTGCACTCTGGGATGACCAAGAAGAGATCCCGGCCCTCCTCTATGTGACAAACTTTCATGTACTTGAAGAGTGCTGTTATATCTCCCCTCAGTCTTCTCTTCTACAGGCTAAACATGCCCAGTTCTTTCAGTATCTCCACATAGGGCTTGGTTTCCAGTCCCCTGATCATCCTTGTTGCCCTCCTCTGAACCTGTTCCAGTTTGTCTGCATCCTTCTTATTGTTATTGTTATAGGCCTTGTTATTGGCCTTCTATTTTCTGCCTTCTGAGCCAGTCTCTCAAGAGCTACAGAACTGGAGGGGAACCGTTTTGAAGATTCGGGTAAAAGGAGGGTCACTTTTTTTGCAGGGGGTGGGGAAACACTCCAACATATAAAATACACGCCCCTGCATGCAGAAGCTACCACATTGGCAAGAGAGTTCCTGGCCTTGTCTTCTCTAGTTTCTCTTTTTCACACAAGAGTGGCGATTCCTGCACACTCTTTGCTAAATCATCAAGCTTTGTTGTGCATAAAAGTAATACAAGCCACATTCATCATCTCCTGCTTTGGGATATCTCTTTGGAGACATGTTGTGGTGTCAGGAAGCTACCCAAGATCAGGCTGAGAAGTGTCTTTGGTGTCCCCCACCTTTTTTTATTCAGCTTTTGAACACTTTTTAAAAATTGCATTTGTTGCTCATTTCATGATTTATCTCTGTCATATAAAGGCAATTAAACTTGCCTGCATGAATCTGATCATAATTAACTCACACACACACACCATGTGTTGAAAAGGCACCAGTACTGTAAATTTTCCAACAAAGAGTAATTAAAAAAAACCCTAATGTGAAAGCAATCCTGGCCAAGCAGGTCATTGTTGCCAGCTTTAAAGAAGATGAAGAGTTCGTAAAAATTTGTTTCAGTTGCCAAGTGGATAGCTGAGTAGACAACATGTGACAGATATACACACACCCCAGCCCAGCACCCTAGGAACTGACTGGATAACCTGCCTCTAAATCAGGTGTGGGGATCCTCTGGCCCTCCTGATTTTGCTGAACTACAACACCCATCAGCCCAAGCGAGCTTGGCCAATGGCCAGGGATGATGGGAACTGTAGTTTAGCAACACCTTGGAAGGCCAATTAGGTTCCCCACCCTTGCTCTAAATCCTGCACTAACAGGTACCTTGGGACCAAGTCAGGCACTGGCTGGGGGCCCACAGAGCATCAGAAGGGACCCTCACTGGCCTGGCCTGACCTGGCTGTGCTATCACCTCTCTCCTCAAGAGACCTCAGACAGCTGTGGTAGTAGTGGGCAGGCAGCATTGCCACTTTTTAACAGGAACAAACCTTGGTTCCTATCTGCAGTGGCCACCTATCACCTATTTGGGCATTTTAGCTTATCCAAAATGTATTGCTTCAGCCCACAGATCAGTGGCCCAGGGCAAGGCATTTTGGGTAACATTAAGGAAGTGGGCATCCACTATGAACGGGAGCCAAGCTTGGCTGCCATTCGAAAGTAGCGTTGCTGTCTGTCCACCACTAAAACACCATCCAGAGGCCTGGAAAATGATGCAGATGCTGCTGAGGCGATGGCAGGAGGCAAAAATGTGCGGCCCCATTCAGGCACATCTGTTGTGGGGTGAGGGCCCATCAATGGCACCATGCCAAGGGCCCTTGAAGTCTAACAGCAGCTCTGGACTGAGTGTCTCACATGGACCAAGGATGGATAACCAGCAGTCCCCCTAGATGTTGTTAGGACTCCAACTCCCATCAACCCCAGCCAGCATAGTCAATGGTCATAGACGTTGAACTCCATCAGCATCTGAAGGACCCCATCCCTCACTTGGACCTTTTATCCTAGAGTTCCACCATCCATCCATCCCCTTGGTAGATGTTGACGCCATTAGAACACTACAAATCACATCTGCCAAGAGCTGCCTTTTGGATACACTTGATTCCTTCCATGGAATCTAGGCTAACAGGAAATAAATGCTTCATCTGATTCCCTTGCCTGCATGACACAGACCAACCAGCCTTTCCCAAGACACATTAACACCCTTCTCCCTCCCCCACCAATCCATCCCAGGGTGCACTGAGCTGCTGCAACAGCAGCAAGCAGCTCCTGGCCTCGATCCGTGCAGGTAATTACTTACAGCTAATGATAATTATCAGGCCTCCTAGAATTTAATAGACACGTATTATAGTCCCACTTGCGACTTTACATATGAATTAAGCACATATGGGCTTCATGATGCACAGAGGCAGGATTTATGAAGCGCCAACAAAACCCCTTGTTAGCAAAGACTTTTATTCCACTAATAAACAGCTTGATTTATTGAGGTAGGAAAATGAATACTGCAACCAGCTCTCCAAACCATGGAGTTTTGGCGCCCTCTAGTGTATGCAGTGGGGAATGACAACTAGGGCATGCAAATCCCAACTACTTCTGAGCTTAGTGTTTGTACAGACTCGCATTTTCTTTCCTTTTCCACAGTTTCCCCTATGTCCTACCGCAACTAAACTCATAACCAAGCCTAAGCACATGTAACTAGAGGTGATCCAGTGGACATAGTGTACTTAGACTTTCAAAAAGCGTTTGACAAGGTACCTCACCAAAGACTTCTGAGGAAGCTTAGCAGTCATGGAATAAGAGGAGAGGTCCTCTTGTGGATAAGGAATTGGTTAAGAAGCAGAAAGCAGAGAGTAGGAATAAACGGACAGTTCTCCCAATGGAGGGCTGTAGAAAGTGGAGTCCCTCAAGGATCGGTATTGGGACCTGTACTTTTCAACTTGTTCATTAATGACCTAGAATTAGGAGTGAGCAGTGAAGTGGCCAAGTTTGCTGACGACACTAAATTGTTCAGGGTTGTTAAAACAAAAAGGGATTGTGAAGAGCTCCAAAAAGATCTCTCCAAACTGAGTGAATGGGTGGAAAAATGGCAAATGCAATTCAATATAAACAAGTGTAAAATTATGCATATTGGAGCAAAAAATCTGAATTTCACATATACGCTCATGGGGTCTGAACTGGCGGTGACCGACCAGGAGAGAGACCTCGGGGTTGTAGTGGACAGCACGATGAAAATGTCGACCCAGTGTGCGGCAGCTGTGAAAAAGGCAAATTCCATGCTAGCGATAATTAGGAAAGGTATTGAAAATAAAACAGCCGATATCATAATGCCGTTGTATAAATCTATGGTGCGGCCGCATTTGGAATACTGTGTACAGTTCTGGTCGCCTCATCTCAAAAAGGATATTATGGAGTTGGAAAAGGTTCAGAAGAGGGCTGTTTTCCTCTGTTTTCAGTTCGAGGCTACCACACACAGCAACAAACAGTGCCTGGCATATCTTACAAAGGTCCCCCATAAGCCAAAAGTGAACCAGGCCCAAACAACAAAAGAGCCAAACTCACTCACCGGCATTGACAACTGCATCAACCTCCAGCTTGGTGATGTCGCCACGGAAGAGAGAGATCTTCTCATTCAAATGGTTATCCTTGGGGAAAACAGTTTCTTCGGGTTGCCTGACCCGGGCACCTGGTATCCCCCCCAAAAAAAATCACACAAGAGGGAGAGAGGCTGCATATTTTAAAAGGCCCGTAAGAAGTGGCATTTGTACCAAATTGCACCATTGATCCATCCAGCTCAATATGACTACCCCTGGTGTAGACCAATGTGGTGTCCTCAGATGTTGGACTCCCATCAGTCTCAGCCAGATTGGTCAGGGATGATGGGAGCTATAGCAGCAACATCTGGAGGGCACCATATTCGTCATCTCTAATCTGCACTCATCATAAACCCTGCATTCACGCCAGGGTTTCAGGCAGGAGCCTTTCCCAACCCTACCTGGAGATGCCAGAGACTAAACCTGGGACCTTCTGCGTAGCACATGTGCTCTACCACTGAACTACAGCCCGAACTGGGGGCAGCTTGATCTATGAACACCAGCATGGCCCAAGAGCTCAAAAGGCAGTGTGCATTCATACTTCCTAGTCCTTCACAAGCAGAAGTCCAAGCTATCCCTCCTTGTTCTCTTCCCAGAAAGCTTTAGCTTGTGCCTTATTTTAAAGTTAGTTTCTATACTGCAATCATCTCTAAGCAGTGTACAATGAATACAATACAATGAAAATAAAAAGCTTAAAACTTTAAAAACAGCATGCATTTAAAACGCCTGCTGGAATAAAAAAAGTCTTCAGTAGGCACTGGAAGTTCAACAGGGAGGGGCCTGTCTGACCTCAACTGGAAGGGAGTTCCAAAACCTGGGCCCCAATGCTGAGTGCATGCCTCCCAGTGAATGTGAAATGTGCATCTGAGCCATGGGAGACTCCCCCAAAGACCTCAGTGATGAGGCAGGGATATAAGAGATCAGGCAGTTCTTGAGGTGTCCTAGACTCAAGTTGTTAAGGGCCCTTTAAATTAACACAAGAACCTTGAACCTGGCCTGGTAGCATATGGGCAGCCAGCACAAGCTTTTGAGCACCAGAGTTATGGGCTGATGATAGTCTGTCCCCATCAACAGTCTAGCTTCAGCGTTTTGCACCAGCTGGAGCCTCCAGACTAGAGATGTGAAGGCCCAGGGGGGAAAAATATTGAAAAACAGGGAAAACCAGACCCAAGGCTCATTGTAATAATAGAGTCCTGAGGGTACCAAGGCATGAATCACTGTAGCCAGACTATCCCTGTCCAAGAACAGCTGTTGGCATGTCATTTACCCCTACAAAGGGTGGTGTATCAACTCCTTGCAGGTAAGCACCCCAGCTTATCGTGCTAAAAGGCAGACTATGGTATGTTTGGCCTGATCCAGCGGAGCTCTTCTTACGTTCTTAAGAAGTAGATTTGCTGACATGTTCAGGAGGAGCCCAGTCTGCCACTTTAAACTGAGCCCTTCCTAGCCAGCCAATCTGCATCCAAAAAAGGGTGCATAGGAACATTTGCACAGGAAGCTAGCTTATACCAGATCAGATTTTTCTTTCTTTCCTGAACCAAACTCACATGGTCCTTGTCTTGAGTTTCTGTGGGGCAGGGGGAAGGAGGGAGGGAAACCACCCATCTATGCAATTATACTGGAGAATAACCAGCTTTCAAAAAAATTAAACTCACTTTTTGCCATTTCTTTCCATGTTGGTATTTGCTTCAGTTTGATGAAATCCCTGGTGTAATAATGGTCTCGCCTCTGCTTGTTATTCAAGCCTTTCAGAAACGCTGAACAGCAAATAAAAAGAGTGGGAGAAAAAGCAGAAATGAATAAGAGTTAGTGAAACAAGGAAACGTCGGTCAAAATTTAGGGGAAGAGAACTTGCAAAGAATTCTGGGAGAGGGAAAGTTAAGAGCAAAGATTCAGCAGACATCTTCTCTTTTGCCTCATGGACCTTTAACAGAAGCCTATGTTCTCCAGACCAGTGCCAGAACTCTTTCCGGAAGTCCGCTTCAAGTCACAGAGTAGGGAAATCAATGGACCTAAGTTAGTCATGACCGTTAATTTCAGTGTGGCCATGTTCACACCACATATTTGTTCTACTATTATCTCACTCTAAACAGATATGGCTTCCCCCAAAGAATCATGGGAAGGGTAATTTGTGAAGGGTGTTGAGAGTTGTTAGGAGACTATTCCCCTCACAGACCTGCAATTCCCTGGGCAGAGGAACTTACTGTTAAATCACTCTGAAAATTGTAGCTTTGTGAGAATGGGAGTCTCCTAGCAACTCTCAGCACCCTCATTTATTTATTTATTATATTTATATCCTGCCCTTCCTCCTAGCAGGAGCCCAGAATAGCAAACAAAACCACTAAACACACTCTAAAACATCATAAAAACAGACTTTAAAATATATTGCAATAAAACATCCTTAAAAACATATTAAAACAAAACATCTTTAAACACTTTTTTTAAAAAGCTTAAAAAACATATTAAAAAGCAACTTCAACAGAGATGCAGACTGGGATAAGGTCTCTACTTAAAAAGTCTTGTTGCAACAAACCACCCTTAACAAACTACAGTACCCAGTATTCTTTGGGAGAAGCCATGACTATTTGAAGTGGAACAAATGTATGGCATGAATGTGACCTGGGTCTACTGAGTAGAACTTAGTTGGCTACAACCCTAGACATGCCTTTAAAACACTTATACCACTTTAACAGTTCTGGTTCTCCCTCCCCCAAGAATCCTGGAAACTGTAGTTTAAGGGTGCTAAGAGGTGCTAGAAGACTCCTATTCCTCTCAGAAAGCTACAATTCCCAGCGTTCCTTGGGAAGAGGGATTGACTGTTAAATCACTTTGGGAACTGTAGCTCTGTGAGAGGAAGAGGAGTCTCTTAACAACTCTCAGCACCTTTAGCAAACTACAGTTCCCAGAATTCTTGGGGGGGAGCCATGACTGTTTAAAGTGACACAATAGTGCTTTAAATGTAAGGTACCGATATGACTTTAAGAGCATGCCCCTCTAATGTGTCACTTGTAGGGTTGCAGAGCAGGGGGATAGGAAACCCAAAGCCCTCCAGATGTTGCTGGACTACATCATCCCTGACTGATCAGCCCATAATGGCTGGGCTCGATGGCGGTTGGAGTCCAACACCACCTGACAGGCCACAGATTCACCAACCCTGCCATAGAGAAACATTCATCCAAACAAAACTGTAGAATTGACCCCAATAATTTCAGGAGAAATCTAAATATCTGTGAAATTTGAGGTGAAATGCGAAGTGTCATGAAATTATCCCCCTGCCACACACACACACACACATACACACACTCTCCCCTAGACACAATTTTCTTTGGAGAGGTATTAACACTGCAAATAAAATGAATTGCTGCAAGAGTCTTTTTTTCTGAATATACTCCATTGTGCTCCACTGTAATGGCGGCCCACAGTGAGTAATAAAGGAGAAACCATTTTGGATGGCAGCAGCCATTTTGAATACTCCAAAATTCAAGAAGCACCTCAAAAGCAGGCTTTCTGAGGAAAAACAAAATGGCATCCACTCCTATTCTTATCCCCACAAAAGAATTTCACCTCTTGTCCTCACTCGTCATCACATAGTTAAAACAAAACAACCGATTTCATTGGGGGTGAAACGGCTGAGAAATGGTCCTTATCAATTTGGTACAGCCTCAGCGATTGCTACACTGCATCTACACACACATGCCTTGGGGTGGGTTTCCCTTTGGACTAGTGAGTATGTCACTGCCCGGCACACAGACAGGGTGGTAAAACAGGACAGGGCACCTGTACATTAAATAGTTGTGTGAAAGAAGGAATTTCATACAAGCAAAACCTGCTAGAATTCCCTCTTGTACTACACAATAATTCCTAGTTATTCAAATAGTGGGATACAGTCTCCAACTCCAGAGTCTGATGGATGATTCAAGTCCCTAGCCCTCATGGTCACAGAGCCAAACCTGAAGACATGGCACCAAGGAATCTGCTTTTAAAAAACAACAGTGGCACAAAAGAGGATTTTCCAGGCTTAGTTCTTTAGGGCCAAACTAGACAGCGCAGGGGGCAACCATATTGATTTATTTGCACACCTGCCCTAATCACAGATGCAGAGCAGAGAGAGGGGCTACCTTTGATGCCAGAAGTAGTGTCAGACCCAGGGAGACCCGATTGTGTTTGGGCAGACAAGTACAATGAAGCCATTGGGCCAGAAGAATTTCACCAGCTGTCCACCTGCCTAAACCTTGAGTGAAAAATCACTGGTCTGGCAACTATGTAGAAATATAGGAAGCTACCTTATACTCACACAGACCAATGGCCCATTTGGCTCAATATTGTCTATACACCAAGGGCTCCCAACCAGTGGGCCACGAGCCTTATTGAGGTGGTCCACAGTATGTGTGCATGAAATATTCATACTGATTTTAACTGCATTTGTATTACTCTTTTATTTCTAATACTGTATTTTATTGTATTACAATTTGAATCCCAAAGAATTCAGATTGTAATACAATAAATCAGAGCTTGGAAAAGTTACTTTTTTGAACTACAACTCCCAACAGCCCAATCCAGTGGGCATACTGGCTGAGGCAGATGGGAGCTGTAGTTTAAAAAAGTAACTTTTCCAAGCTCTGAAAATATATAAGAAATAAAAGATGCAATTAACGTACAGTTAAAATCATATAGCGTCTAGCACAGTGCATTACAATGGCTATAACAGGCAGAAAAATCATTAAGTGGTCCACAAAGTCCCTCAGCAACTTTCAAGTGGTCTGTGGGGGAAAGTGTTTGGGAATCATTTGTCTACATGAGGGCTCAGGAACCTGTGACCTTCCAGATGTTGCTAGACTACAACTACCATAACCCCAACCAATAGCCATGCTGTCTGGGGTTGATGGGAGTTGGAGTCCAACAACATCTGGAGGGCCACAGGTTGCCCAGCCCTGTTTTAGAGCATGCTCTCCATTCACACAAGCCCCACAAGCCTGCATGGTGCCTATGCAACTGGGGGGTGCAGCCCATGAAATGTAACCCCAAATCCTCAACAACAGTTCTCAAACTTTCTACCTCTAAGGCCCACTTGAGATGCCTGAAAGTGACTGAGGCTCACCAGTCAAACATAGTGTGGTGTAGGGGTAGTCACAAAATAGCAGCAGATGGAGGCAAAGTATATACCCATCTGATCAATGCACTCTGCAGGTGAGGGCCTCCTGCAGGTACCATCTCATCAAGAGGTCCATTCCACACAGCATATGAAACAGACCTTCAGTGTAGTGGCACCTACCCTTTGGAATTCCCTCCCCATCTCTTTTATCTTTCTGGCAACTGCTGATATTCTTTCAAAAAGCTTTTTAAGTAGAGACCTTATCCCAGTCTGCATCTGCGTTGGAATTGATTTTTAAGATGTTCTAAAGTTTTTTTTAAGGATGTTTTTAAACATGTTTTGTTTTGTTTTAACGTCTGTTTTTATTATGTTTTAGAGTGTGTTTGGTATTTTGTTTGCCACCCTGGGCTCCTTCAGGGAGGGATATAATAATAATAAGCTGGCAATTACTAATATTGGTTAATATCCAATACCAACCTACTGAAATAGCATGACTAACTTACATCCATTAATTTCAATGGGTATACTCTAAGTAGAACTTATCTGGAGACCACCCATTACTTTTTAGTGATATCTAGCCCATCCTTGGAAATTGCTACATTCTATGCCTGTGTTTTCCTTGTGGCATGGAGTTCCATAGCTCAGATTTCCCCAAGCTAAGTATAGACTTTTGCTCTGCGGGGACTGTGATTCAGGCTCAGCAAAGAAGGCTTTTTCTTTTATATTTTCCCCTTCCCACCCCCACATGCCTCTCAAAGTATTTTAACCCACCTCCTGCCATTTCTTCTCCCATTTTCCTTTCAAACTCATCTTGTACCTTATTGCCTCAAAGCTGCCAATTTCTTTCATCCCTTCTCCCTGGCCCTATTACTTTCACTTTTCCTTCAACAGCTTTCCTCTCCTGTTCCCAAGTAAGTGAGAGGTAGGGATAGAACAATATGTCAATTTCAGTTCTCAGCTTCTCATTTTTCTAATCCTAAATTCAGTTCTCCACATTTCTGCCCACTTTGCAATTTTTTTAAAAAATCCTCATGAAAATTCTTCAGTATTTTAGTGTGATTTTCTTCTAATATACATTTTTGCATGCAGTTTTAAATGTTCTGTACACATTTTTGCTAGAAATCCATCCCAATATAATGCATTTTACTATACTATTTTCACCATTTTGTAAACACTTTCCCCTAATATATGCATTTTTCTAAACACTGCTTGATTGAAAGACTGTATTGCAAATTCAGATGTGTGGATTTTGAAGGATGGCTGTTTTTTTGTTTTCATATTGTTTCGGAACATGTGGATTTGATAAATTTGGCTTTAAATCCGAGCTGAATTGAATTTCTTCCCCATCCTTAGTGAGAAGGCTGGGAGGCTGTGGCACTCAGCCCTTGTGGATTCTGGCCAACTGATCTACAAGATGCAGGATGTCCACAGCTGATACAAAAAGGATTCCTCCACAGACAACCAATACAGACAATATTATAGAGTCTCAAACGTCCTTCCTGAGTGTAGGAAATTTAGAAAGGAAAAAACAATCCACTGCTCTAGGGGTGCATTTTCGACACATATAGATTAATCCATTCTTTCCTATGGTCAAGGTTGGCAGGAGCAGTCAGGCTTAGGAGACAGCCTTGTTCATTGATCTGAATATGCACCAAACATTTAAAGCACGTTCCACCACCACCCTGAATCCTGGGAACTGTAGTTTGTTAAGGGTGATGGGAATTATAGTTCAATGGGAATTAACTACAGTTCCCAGATTTTTTGGAGTAGAGGAAAGAGAATGTGCATTAAATGTATGGTGTGTATGCAGCCAGTAAGGTTACCACCTTTTTTTGTTAGCTCTGCTCCTGTACTTTTAAAAAGCAGCTTGACACACAGAAATTTAGCAGGTAATGCTTATCCCACCAAAATTGGGCAAGGATAAACATCAGTTAATTTCTGTCAGTCGAGATACTACTAAAGACCCAGGACCACAGCCAGCTTTTGTTTTAAGTTAGCAACCTTATTCATGGGGCCATTCCAACACATGTGCATCAGGGAAACATATGGCTGCCATAGCTAATCTCCTAGGATACCATGTAGATTTCCCATGATGCACTGCCAAAAAGCCTCCTCTTCTCTTCCCCCCCCCACAGCAAGCTCAACAGGTTGAAATAAATACCCATGATTCACTGCACACAGACACAAGCAGAGTTCTTGGTTCAATAGCTACAGGCAGACCAGCCCCAAAAATATCTAGCCCTCTGTCATATTACAGTGCCAAGAAGCTCAGCCTGCTTGCTACCTATCACTTGAACATTGCAGTGTCATTAGAATTAGGGAAATAAGGGGCATCAATAAATCACAGCCAACACAAAGTTCATATGCCCAGGGTTTTTTTGGAGAGGGGACTTACTTCAAGTAGTCCTAGTATGAGAGAGCTCTGGGGCACAAGAGTATTGGCACTGGGAAAATGAGCCATGATTTGGCTCAGAACCACTAGGCCATCACAGAAAACACACACACACACACACATGTATAAGACACACTTTAGTCCCCACATCTCCCCCCCCTCACTTACATTTAGCCTCCTTCCAGTCAGTGGAGGTGGTCAAATCCACTTTAGCTGCCATGGCCAAGAGAGGAGCAGCAGCCCAGCACCGGATGCCCCTTTCAAACACCCAGTGTGCTGGCACCTTGCAAACAGGGGGCCTGGCTCCACTACACATCCCCTTCCTTCCACTTCTCTGTACTGTTCTAGGGCAGCTGCCCCAGACCCTCCACAACCTCCCAAAGGCTCCAAGCAAGCTCTTATTTCGTAGGAACATGAGGAAGCCTGGCATTGTTTCAAGAAAGAGGACAAGGGGGTGGGTGGGAAATTGGCTGCCCTGAGCTCTCAGCCGGCTGCCCTGGTTGGTTCCTCAACAGGGGAGAGAAATTCTTCTCCCTTATTTATAACACCTGGTATTTAGGTGGCAGAGCAGGAGAAGATTGTTTGCTGCAGCTGCTCCTGTTTGCTGCCCCCAACAACACACATGACTTTGACTTTCAAACCATTTCCCTCTGGCCCCGCCTTCTTTGGGTGCAAGGGCTTCTGGGTAATGTAGTTCCACAGAGGTTCTTTTCCCAGGGCTTTTCTTGCACTGTACCACAGCGCCACAACGAAGGATTTTTTCCCCCCGTCTCTATTTTTCAGGCAGTGAAAAATAAAATCACCAGGAGTAAGAATCCGTCCGGAAGAGGTGATCTCGTCCCCTGCCTGCAGCATATTCTCCTTTGCGGTTACAATAAACACCTTTGGTTTGAGAGAGAATAAAGGGAAGCCTGAAACCTGCAAGGAAGATATCTTTTTAATTCGAAATTGGCAACCAGCTAGATTTTATTGATTTGTCTGCTCAGTTCTTCCCATTGATTATGTAGTAATCGGTGATGTATCTGTACAATCTTTGCCCCTGCTTTTATGGTTTTGAACTTTTGCACTGGTTGAAATGGTTCACTTTCATGTGTAGTTAGGCAAATTTTAGACTCTGGACTTTAACGGTCTTGAGGGCCCCCCCCCTTTAGAGGGTAATGTGTAAAGATTCACTGATCAGCCACTGTGAGAACAGTGGGCCTAGATGGGCCTGATCCAACACGTAGACTCTTCTTACATTCATTTACTTAAAAATGTGGTTAGCCAGTCTTGCTGTGTTTGGGAGCCCCTCCTGATCATTTTGCTGAGTTGGGCCCCCCAAATCCTGCCCTAGTAGCACCATTGTAGGTCAGCCACACATCATACACCACACTCCGGGTATGGGGAACCTGTGGCCCTCCAAAGCTGAACTACAACTCCCATCTTCAGTCACCATTGGCCATGCTTACTAGAGCTGCTGGCTAGTTCAGCAACCTTCTGAGGGCCAAAGGGTCCTCACACCTGGAGTATATGAGTTTCCAGGGTTCATTGGGTAGGGGGTAAAATAAAATATGCTTTAAAGGTCTGGTGCGTATGCAGCTTATGCTAAATCTGTGACCAGTACTAGTTATCCTGCAGATCAGGTGATCCTGAGCTATATAAACCAAAGTATTTTAATTATATTAAAATCTTTTGATTTTAAAATCGGCCAGTGAGAATCTCAGGCTACAATCTAAACAAAGAAATAAAATGAAACTGTTTTGTCCCACTGTTGTTGCTGCGGCTGCTCTGGGCAGCACAGGGGAAGCGCCAAGATTAGCTTCCCAGCTATAATTAGAAGCTTGGCTTCTGACTTGGACGGGTGGTGCCTTGGCAACGTGCCTAAAGTTAGTCCAGCAGCCCGTCACACCAACTGGCAAAGAAAGGGAAAATGGGCCTGTGATGGGGATGTAAACCTGTAGTTAAGGCGCATGGTTTCCCTCAAAAAATCCTGGGACCTGCAGTTTACCTCTCATAGAGCTACAGTTCCCAGCAAGCCAAACAAACTACAGTTCCCAGATTCTTTAAGGGAATCCATGTGCTTTAAATATATGGTGTGGATGTGACTTAAGGTAGATAAAAGGTAAAGGTGTCCCCGCACTTATAGTGTGAGTCTCGAGGGGTGACGTCTTGCGACGTTTACAAGGCAGACTGTATATATGGGGTGGGATTGCCAGTTCCTTCCCCAGCCTTTCTTTACCCCCCAGCATATGCCGGGTACTCATTTTACCGACCATGGATGGATGGAAGGCTGAGTGGACCTCGACGCCTTTTAGCGGAGATTCGACTTCCTCCTTGGGGCTAATGGGAATTGTAGTACAGCAACATCTGGAGGGCCAAAGGATCCCAACACCTATGTTATGCCATATCAACCCATCCATCTACTGAGATACTTATCTGAGGCTTTTTCCTGGGTATCCCTGTTGTCTAAAATCTGATGGGTGGCAACCACAGAGACAAAGAGAGTACTGTTTGTGTAGTAGTACTTCATCTGTTTGCATACTGTCCCCAAGAAGACCATGCATTTAATACACATTTAAAGTCCATGACTTTTCCCAAAGAATCCTGGGAACTGTAGTTTCCCCCTCAAAGAACTACAGTTCCTAGTATCCTTAACAAACTACAGTTCCCAGGATTGTTTAGAAGAAATGTGCTTTAAATGCATGGTGCGTATGCACCCTTTGGTACTTGGCAAAAGATTTCTAAGCATTTTTAACTTTGCAATCCTAACCCCACTTACCTGAGAGTAAGCACCACTAAAATCAATAGGACTTGCTTCTGAATAGACATGTTTAGGATTGCACTGTTAGTTTTATTTTATTATTTGAATGATTGTTATGCTTTATTTCATTGTCCTCATCATCATGCAGTTGTACTGTACTTTTTGTTTCTTACTACTTTGTTTTCTAGCTTGGAAACATAAATTTATTTTGAAGGTACATAATTTATATTATGTAAGTAAATAAATATAAACCAGAGAGCTAAAGATTGGTTGAATAAAGCCTGGAAAATGATAATATATGAAAATTTGATTTAAAAATAGAATTAACAAAATTATGAAATTTGATCATTTTTGTTAATTGTACTGTATGTATAATACCAAAATATAAATTATTTAAAAATAATATGAGAGAAACTGACTAGGTTCCGGTTACTCTTTTCTTAAGGCATGACGTCACTTTTTCACCTATTCAAAGACGTCCCACAAGGAGAATCCGGAAAGCCAATGAGAAAGATCTGAGAGGGTGAAGAATAAAAAAAGAGAAAAATTCCAACCAATGAGCGCAGCCTAGGGCGACGTTCGAACCCCTGCCTACCCAATTGGAGCGCAGCCCAGCTTTGATCAATGAAACCCGAAGGCGGATCTTTTCATAGGAACGAGGCCCCGCTTGCGGAACACGCTAGTTGCCGTTTCTCAATCCCTCCTCCTCCTTGGGATTGTCAAACATTCGGGCCAATAGCGCGTGTCGGAGAGCCTTTGACGCGTATCCTATCAGAGCGTGACGTGGGCGGGGGTTCGAGGTGGAGACGTGAGAGGGTTGGGAGAGAAGCGTGACTCTCGCAAAGTGTGGCCGAGGAGGGGGCGTGGCTACAGAGACAGACAGACAGACGGGGGGAAGGAGCCCGCCTGTCTCCTCTCTGCTTCGCCTAATGAGAGTGAGAGAGAGGAGCAGGCGTGGCCTCGTGCGAGGCGGGATCCAATCAAGGAGCAGGAGCGGAGCCGGAGGGTTCTAGCAGGTTCCAGAAGGCGGGGTGGGAAAAAGGAAAGGCGGGCGCAGGAGGGAGGAGGAAAGGCTTAAGTAGAGGAGGCCGGCAGTGGTGTCGCGGGAGACTGTGGCCGGCGCCATGGAGAAGGTGGGCGAAGAAGCTAACGCTTATTAGCATCATCTTGCGCAATGGCTAATGGGAAGATAGAGGCCATATATATATGTATATATGGGGGGCTTGCGGGGGGGGGGAGAGAAGAGAGACTGATGTGAGGCGCTGCTGTATTTTTTTTGCAAAGGATTCTGGGAAAAGGGGGTGTCTGAAGGGGGAGGGGCTGCTAAGGGGTTTAAAACTGGTTGGGGAAAAAGAGATTATGGGATGGCGTGGGAGTGGGGTCTGAAATGGGAGGTGGTTTTGAGGGGGCTGTGTGTGAAGGAGAAGGGGGATTTACCTGTGCAAGGCATCATGGGAAAGCCAGTGGGTCATGGGCTGTGAGGAGATCTTGAGGGGAATAAGATCTTACGTACTTAAGGGGTCGTGGCAAGGTGTTTTTTGGTGGGAGGGCTATCTAAAATGGGGAGGTGCTGAAGGGGGGTTCTGGGGGAGTAATGTCCCTGTGTAAGGCCTTATGGGGAGGGGTCTTGAGGCGTTACAGTGTGAGAAGCAAGGGTTTTATATGTGCAAAGTCTGAAGTGGGGAAGAGGGAATGATGTGTGACTATATAAGAATGTAAGAGATTATGGAACATTATTGGGGGACTTGAGGAGATGATGTGCATTGTGGGAAAATCTGAAGGGATTATATGAAGAAGGGGTCTTGAAGTAATGAGTGAATATAAGGGATCTGTGCAAGAGATTGTGAGAAGTTGTTGGGGGTCTGAAATGGGGAAGAGGCAATAGTGAGGGGAAGTCTTATATGTATATTGTGGGAAGCTCTGAAAGAACCTTGAAGTAACCAGTGAATATAAGATAGCTATGTAAAGTATTACAGCAAGGGGGTTATGGAGAAGGTGACGTTAGCACTGAGTGGTCTTGAGGGAGCGTGAAGAAGGGATAGGTGAAGTGAGGGATCATGGAAAGGTTTTACAGGTTGAGGGGATCATGAGGAAGGAATCCATGAAGATAGAGCTATATCTGGATTTTCTGGGCATAATGTGCAATAGGGTTATATCTGGAAGAGCAATCATAGGAAGTTGTGGTTAGAGATTTATGGGGAAGGGGTCATGGGTTGCAAGATAGAGGACTGAAAGGTAGCTTGTAGGATTGGTGGATTGAGGGGGATAATGTAGTGTGTGTGGTAGAGGAGCTAGTTCTGTGTGAAGGATCACAAGGGGGTTGTTTTCAGGGGTTGTGATGGGGATATTGAGCAGGTAAGGTTGTGTGGGTGAGGGAAGTAAGGGCTGTGTCTTTCTAAGATGCTGTGGGAATGAGAGAGTCTGAAGGAGATGGAGTTACATAGTTATAGTTTGGGAGGGGGTTCATGATGTATAGTTTGAGAGTTTGGCTTTAGAAAGCATACCTTAATAAATTCCCTATGACGGTTTGGACTCAAACCATCACAGGACATTTATTACCACAAGTTGCTTTCTAAAGTCTAGCCCTCAAATCATGCCCAGCCCAATACAGCTAGTACCACCCCTTTTATAACCCCCATTTCCCACTTTGCAGTATCTCACACTATATTATGGTTTCAAGGATCCCTTCCCAAGCTGAACACCTCACCCTGTCACACCTTCTCCTTACGATATTCCCGTTACCTTTGGCCCTTGAGATGTTGCTGAACCACAACTCGCATCAGCACCAGCAAGCATGGCCAATGGCAAGGGATGGTGGAGTTGTAATTCATCAACACCTGGAGAGCCAAAGGTTCCCCACACCTGCAATCCCTCCTATGGAGTATGTGAAGCACAGGGATAATGTGCAAGCCACATAAAACAAGATCAGTGGAAAGTGTTTAGGTGATAACATACACTGTAGTGGCTCTTGAGTGTTCAAAGTAATTTGCATGTTTTGATTTAATCCAGTCTTACAACAGTCCTACTCCTCTCGGCCCCTGCGAGACAGTCATTGAGAGCCAGTGTGGTATAGTGATTAAGGTGGTGGACTATGACCTGGGAGACCAGGGTTCAAATCCCCACACAGCCATGAATGACCTTGGGCCAGTCACTACCTCTCAGCCTCAGAGGGAGGCAATGGTAAACCCCCTCTGAATAGCGCTTAGCATGAAAACCCTATTCATGGGGTCGCTATCAGTTGGGATCAACTTGAAGGCAGTCCATTTCCATTTCCTTGAAGAAAAGGATGTCTGACAGGCACCTTGGATGAGAAGCAGCAGCCTGATGCATTTTGGTTGGTTGCTTAACCTGTATTGGAGCTTGCTACTAATATAGCACAAATATCAGACACTCTGCCTTGTTTTGGAAGTTTGATCTTTCACATCTATGGAGTTTATTCAGGGTTGTGATTCCTGGGGACTGGATTATGGCAGGAACTTCTTGAAACCTGGGGAAAGATCTTCGGAGTAGCTTTAGGGGCACATTATATTGGCGTCTGTGGAACAACTGGGACTGGTGGAAGGACAACAGCTCAGTGGACAATCACTTGTTTTGCGTGTGGAAGGTCCCAGGTTTAATAACCGGTATTTCCAGTTTATGGCTCAGAAGTTGGAACAGCATGAAGGCCTGGAGAGCTGCTACCAGTCAGTGTAGACAGTAGAGCTAGGTGGACCAAGGGTCTCACTCTGTATAAGGCAGCTTCCTATATTCCTAGGTGAATGGAATAGCTTCTGTAGCATGACTGTGTGTCATTGGAGATAATTTCCTGAGGAGTGAGGTACTGTGTTGGTTGGAGGGAGGGAGGGGGCTTTTGCATTAGTAGGACAGACTGGGGAATGGTGTAATGAGTGGATGTTACAGCTTTGTTTTATATCAGAGATGAAGTCTATTGAGATTACCTGGCAAGGCTTAGTGGGACCTTTAGCTTTTTAAAGCATGCTTGTTTTCCAAAGGAGCCTTCTGAGCTGATCATAGTCTGCATGTTGCTGCATGTTCGGTGCCTGCTAGAAGGAAATTGTGAGGTAGGAATTGCTGTCAAGGTCCTCCAAGTGATGTGGGTGGCCAGTAATAGAGCCCCATTCTTTGTATGCAACAGGTGCCAGGTTCAGTCCCAGCCATTTCCAGGTAGGGGTTGAGAGAGAATCCTTTCTGAGACCTGGGAGAGCCAGTGCTACTCAGCTGGAATTAGGCAATCCTGAGCTAGATGTGCCAGTGGCCTGGCTTCTGAGACTGGCAACTGCTTCTCCCATTCCCAGTCTTCTTACCAGGAATCTTTTGACTGGATATGTAGTGAACCTAAAACCTCTTGCGTGCAAAGCATGTCCTTCACCACTGAGCTATGGGCTCCAGCTGACTTCCTCACACTAATTATAGGAGCTGCCTACCCATTCTAAACTGTAAAGAGTGTATTTGTCTTATTTGCGAAAATGAACGTGGGAAGCAAATCATCTTCAACAAAACAGGGCACAAGCTTAGCAAGGTGGCGGGCGTACAAGAGCGAATCTACCGAGGTTATACCATGGCAACCTGGCTATAGTCCACCTGCATTATTTCAACAGAACTAAGGGTTGAGTTTTCGTTCTCACCCCCTTCCCCTCCTAAATGAATGGGATATGGTTATGGCTAAATGTGCTTCTTGGAACGAAGGCATAGAACCTCCAGGTTTTTCTTGCTGGGTTGTGCCCTTCATGGGCTTGGGTGTGACATCTTGCCATGTGTTTTATTGTGTGGCTGTTAATCTCCCTCTAAAACCCAAGATTGGGAGGCCCTGAAATCTTTACATATGGAGCCTGAATGTTTTGTCCCCAATCAATGCAGCTAAAAATGGAGATTATTGTCCCCTTGGCTGTCTGTAATTTCAGCAGTCAGTCCCTATCTCAATAGAGCGGTGATTTAGAGGGAGTTGCCTCCAGCTTTCCATCTCCCCCTCCCCCCGAGGTGATTTAGAGGGAGTTGCCTCCAGCTTTCCATCTCCCCCCCCCCCCCGAGCAACCTTGGTCACAACAGGGACATCATTTTATTTGTATCAGCAGATGGTGGGCTGCTAATTCATCTGAACTGCAGATGTTGCAGTCTCAACTCCTTTGGCTACCTGTAGAAGCAGTGATTCATATCTGGGAGCCTGTCAATCTCTGGGGCTCACAGCTTCTTCCTAGAGGGAGCCCGTTGTTGGGAGTATCTCGTAGCAGGAATGGCCAACTCGTCATCTTTGGGGACTGGATCTGGCCTCTGGAGGCTCTACCAAATGTTAATTAAGGGGGGGGCATGCTCAGAGCTGTCACTCATAAGAAGAAAAACTTACTTCCACCCTGTAAGAAAGCAAGAGGTTTGATACTTCACTGTGTCATATAAAATCACAGAGAGGGACAATATGTGCATTATTCCCCATTGGGGTATGTATTCGAATGCAGTCCTGTATATCGTAAGCTCTTGCAACTAGATGCAGCTAGGTTGATTGTTGTGCCTGGCTTCTTGTGAGGGGCTCTTCTGGTGAAACACAATGCCCAACACCTGGCGCCTATCTGGAAAACATAGCAAGGGCTGAGAATGCAGAAATTGGTGTCTTATGGCAGGGATTTAGAACATAGGAAGCCTAAACCTGCACAACTCCTACAGCACTGTACAGATTTCATTAGCTGGGAACCATTAGATAAGAAATGGAAAATGTACCGTTCTGGTTGCCTCACCTCAAAAAGGATGTTATAGAACTGGAAACAGTTCAGAAAAGAGCAACCAAAATGATCAGGTAGATAAAGCAACTCCTCTGTGAGGAAAGGTTTCAGCATTTGGGGCTTTTTAGTTTAGAGAAAAGGCAAGTAAGGAGCGACATGATAGAGATGTTTAAAATTATGCATGGTGAGGAGGAAACGGATCGAAGTTTTTTTCTTCCTCTCTCAACACTGGAACTTGGGGACATCCAATGAAGCTGAACATTGGAATATTCATGACAGCAAAAAAAAAGTACTTTATCACAAAGTGCATAGCTGAATTCTGGAATTTGCTCCCACAAGATATAGTGATGGTTACCAACTTGCATGGCTTTAGGATTAAACAGATTCAGGGAGGATAAGGCTATCAATTGTTACCAGCCACAATGGCTGTGTTCTACCTCTATGGTCAGTGGCAGTATGTCTCTGAATACAAGTTGCTGGGAATCAGAAGTGGGGGAGAGTTGCAGTTCTGCTCAGGTCCTACTTGCAGGCTTCCCAGAAGCAACTGTTTGGCCACTATGAGAACAGGATACTGGACTAGATGGGCCACTAGGCGATCCAGCAGCGACTGCTGTTATTTTGACCTACTTTCTCCCCATCCCTGGTCAAACCTTGCAGCCAAGAGACAGGGTTGCAAAATGTGGAATTTCCCAGTTCGACTCTTGCTTCTGCCCTGAACTCACTAGATGCCCTTAGGCAAGCCGCCCTCGGCCCTCCATCTGTACATTTTCCCCCTTTTATATACTGCTTTTTGGCTCAAGGGTCCCCAAAGCAGTGAACAGGATACTAAAATAAAATAAACAGTAACAGTCAAAACAGTATACATCAGCACAATCACAGTATCAGAGGACCAGCAGCAAGGCTTCCCAAAAGTACATCCTATACGCTTAAGGGGCTAAGGACCTGGGGGGTGGGGAGAGATAAATTACTGACCTACCTTAAAGGGTTGCTGTTGGGACTGTAACCACAAAATACATGTGGCATACTTTGAATACTTGAAAGTTAAATTGTTGAATGTTATTACTATTAGGTTGTGTTCCTTGCCTTTCATATTGAGTAAGTAACTGACATTGGGTGCCCAATAAACTTGCAGAGGCCAGCAACTTACTTTTTTTTCTTTCAAAATGCCAAAAGAATATCTACTGAAGAGAGGAGGACCTTCCTCTTGCTTACCATCAAACTCCAATTTATAATAAAAATGTCTCCATTTGAGATTATAGCAACAGTGGGAGTCGGAATACAGGAGTTAACTCATCCAGGAGACTCAGAGTTTGGTCAGAAGTAGTTCAGTGGAGCAATAGGTTCTTTTTCTGGGTTGCTAGTACACAGAATCTCCACAAGCCTTTAACCTTTTAAAAAAAATTTCCATCAGGTGAATGAATTAAAGGAGAAGGGTAACAAAGCCCTGAGCTCAGGCAACACCACAGAAGCTATCAAGTACTACACAGAGGCCATCAAATTGGACTCTGCCAACCATGTGCTGTATAGCAATCGGTCTGCTGCTTATGCCAAGAAAGGCGAATATCATAAAGCCCTGGAAGACGCTTGCAAGACGGTTGAGCTGAAGCCAGAGTGGGGCAAGGTGAGAAAACCCTTCTAGCCAAGCAGTCCTGACACTGCTGTGGGGAAATCCCCGTTCCCTGCATCACGTGTGGGGAACCTTTGGCCCTCCAGATGTTGCATGACAAACAGCCAGGGATGATGGGAGTTGTAGTTCATCAATGTCTGTTGGTGGGGGTGCAAAGGTTTCCCACACCTGCTGTATATCATTTCTGATCCTGCTTGGTCAACTCCTGATTTTAAAATGAGAGCCCTATTGCTTTGCCGTGCCTCCCTTTACAGTGCGCAAGAGAGAAGTTGGTATTAAATGCCTTATAAAGAAGTCACTGCATTTCAGGCATGGTAACATTTTCTTGTATTTGTGGTGTTGGGGAAGGACTGTGTAGTTCAGTTGTAGAGCATGTGCTTGGCATATAAAAGGTTTTGGGTTCAATCCCTGACATCTTTGGGCAGGAACAGGAAAGACCCTCCTCCGAATGAAACTTTGAAGAGGGGATGTGATTTAAGGCAACTTCCAGTGTTCTTACTACATTTTTATCCTTTCCGCCATGGAGCTCAGGGCAGGATAAATGGCAGTTCTCCCCCCCCAACCTTTCCATTTTACCCTCACAATAACACTGTGAGATAGGTCAGACTGGCCCTTACCCACTGAACTCCATAACTGAGTAGGGATTGTAACTCAAGTCTAACCACTACACCACGCTGGTCGTGTGTTTTATGTGCACTGCCCACTGCATTCTTTAGTGACTTTCTGTGCAAGATGCTTAGCCAAAGATTGTCATGCACCACCACTGTGTGTAAGTGGCCTGCAGGCTAACAAGGGAGAGATTCTTCCTTGTAAATAAGCCCACAGAAAGTACATGAGTAGACAACCTGACATACCTGCATTAGTCATTTTAGCACACTAAGGCTGCAATCCAATACGTATCTACTCAGAAGTAAGCTCCATAGGGTTCAGTGGGACTTACTCCCAGGTAAATGTGTATTGGGTTGTAGCCTAAGAGTCTGAAAGAGAACAAACAGCTCTCCTCCAATTTGTAAAAACTTTGCTGCCTGGTTACCTAGGAAATTTATTTATATATTGAAATCTTTGTAATTCGCCTTTTCTGGGAAGTATATCAAGGTGGTATATGTCATACAATTTTTTTTAAGTATCCATAAAAACAGAATTAAAGCATCAGTAAAACATCAGGAGACACAGGTTGGTTAAAAAGAGAGATTCATATAAATGCATGTGTATACTCTTGCTGTTTTTCAGCCAGTTTTGGCTCTGAATCTTGCTTTCAATTAAAATCTCTAAAAGATAAAGAATGTCATTAGAGAGGAGCTGGTTAGTGCATGGCGTGTGTCAGTTTCTTTTGGCCACTTCTAAATGATTCAGTCCAGATTTCATGCTCTTCCCTCCGGAGGGGAACGGCAGAAGGAGCTGCAGATGGGACTTGGGAGCTGAATGATGGTAAAGATGTCAGCCTACAGAAGCGGTTCTTCCGTTGGTCTGTGACAACTTCTAGCTACTGGAAATTGGCACAGTCAGTTAGGCAAGTGGCTGCCTGCAAGCATGGAGGGACTAGAGTGCTCAGTGTTGTGTAGTCACCCATTTTTTGTGGTTCTTGGAAGATCAATTTCTTAGCCACTCTGCCTTTTCTCCTGACATACTCAACTGACTCTGGCTCTTCTCATCTTCTTAGGGCTACTCCCGGAAGGCAGCTGCCTTGGAATTCCTGAACCGTTTTGAGGAGGCCAAGAAGACTTATGCAGAAGGGCTGAAACATGAGCCGGGCAACACACAGTTGAAGGAAGGGCTGCAAAACATGGAGTCCAGGCTCGCAGGTAAATTGATTTTTTTAATATATATATATATATCAATATATATTGATTTATTACTTGCCTTTAACTCTAAGATCCCGGCAGTGGTTACAGCAATTTAAAATTCACTATTAAAAACAGCTTAAAACAAATTATAGTCACAGGAATAATGTGGGTCCTGAAAACATGTCAGGTGCCAAAGGCTGGGTTAAAGAGGTGTGTCATAGGAGCCATTCCTTGATCTGCTTCCTTACTTATCTCTAAGGCTTTCCTACACTTGCAGTAATTCTGTGGCTTTCATGACATGGAAGCTTGTGAAATTATACTATGACTGGATTTTGAGAAATCTTCCTATGAAAAGCAGCCTTCCCCAACTTGCTGCCCTCCAGATATCATTGGACTACAACTTCCATTATCCCTGGCCACTTGCCATGCTTGCTAAGGCTGACGGGAGTTGGGAATCTGACAACACCTGGAGCACAGCAGGTTGAGGAAGGCTAATGTGAGGAGATCCACACTGATGGAACATCATAACTTCAGGACAACTGATAGCTGTAATGTTCCCTGTCTGCAGCACGAACTTGAATGGGATTGGTACAGGGGTCTTGATGCAGATTGCTAGAATCAAATTGGGGAGCATCAGAGACAGATCTGGATTTGACTTTATTACTAAGAGGGCCCTATGGTACAGTCCTCTCATGTTTCTCCAGTAAGGACATGAAGGTGTTCTTGGTGGTTGCCTGTCAGTTGTAGAGGTTTCACCTGACATCTTCAAGAAACTTGAAGGTCTGTGTTGGTAGAGCTTGAGTGGCTAGAGCTGAGCTGTCAAATGTGTTGACGTACCTTTTCAAATGCCCTACATGAGAGACAACAGATTCAGGTTAGGCAAGTCTCGTACAACACAAGGCTGGAAAGCAACCTTAATGCAGAAAGCAGAGCTGCAGCCTTTAATTTTTAATCTGTTAAAAATTTTAATTGACTCATGGTCCAATTAGGGAGAGATTAAACATTGTCTTCTCTCCAATACAATTACTTATTTTAAAATGCAGGTGGCAATCATTCTTATGAGCTGTTCATCCTTTTCCTTTACACAAGTGGATAACTCCCAGGATGTGCTTAATCTAATAAAAAAAAGCTTCTTTCTTCAAATGTATTATGTTTGCTTATTAGCAAATTCTGTCAGTAGGTTAATTGGCTAAAATTAATATAATTAATTGACTAACTGCAGTTTCTTTCATTGGTCCTAGCAGAATGGTGAGTGACTAAAAAAGTCAGTTGCTGATGGGTTGTGGTGGGCATGTGGTAGGCTTATTTGGAATTTATCCAAACTGGTGAAGAGCAGCTGGATGTGTGAATGGCATTCTGCTTGACAGAAGAACCATTGACCTACAGGTTGTCTTCTGATGCCTGATATTCTGAGAACATCGGATATATTTGCTCCATCTCATTTCAGATGAAGGAAAGAGGGAGATGCTCCCACTTGCTTATCAATTGCTTCCCTTCCATGAGAGGAACTAATATCAGAAATTTGTTCTTCATTTTTTGAGATAAGGCCTGGGGCTGTCCTGAAATAAGAAATTAAAATAAGAATAGACAATGGTTAAATTTTAGTCACATTCAGTAAAAGAAAAAGCGAGTCAGACTTCTGTAACTTCAAGCTATTTTGTGAACAGGTGGGGGGGAAGAATTACCTGTAATTGTTGTTACTTACTGTATCTGTTAATCTGAATGGCATGCTGCAGTTTTGCTTATCACATGGATGCTGCCCAGATAATGTTTGTTTGCTATAAAATAATTAAAAAGAGAAAGAAATCATGAAGTTAGCAACTCCCTGGGAACAAAGAGAAATGGATTGACATAACCTGGGGAAGAGCACAGAGGTGATAGAACCTATTCTGTGAAATGATAGATCAGCCTTCTCCAACCTGGCACCCTCCAGGTGTTTTGGCCACAGCTCACATCAGCCCCAGTTGACACAATCATAGGGGCACCAGGTTGCTAAATGCTACACTAGATTGGGTTGATAAGGCTTCGTCTAGATCATTGGTTCCATTCTGTATCACATGACATAAGACAGCTACAGGCTAGCTCCAAGCCCCATAGTGGGTGCAGACACCTATTCCTGAATGAAGCGAGATCTTGCAGATAGTTGGGCTTCAGCCTCATTAGCAGTCTGAGTCAGAACTGTAGGACTGGGCTTTCCCTACTTCTTTGGCTCAGGAGCCATCAGCATTCAGCAGAGCTGCTGTTTCCACACAGGCTGGCTGTTGAAAGATGTGAATAGTGCAGGCAAGTGACAGCAGGAGCCTCACACCTTCCATAAGATAATCTCCTCCTGGGTTTTCTCAGAGCTTGCAGATGTGGATGACGGAGGAGGGCCTGTTGCCAAGAATGCTGCTGTATCTCACTCAAAGTAATTGTTCTTTTCCTTCTCTCTCCATCTCCCAAACCGGCCATTCTTCAGAAAGGAATCTCATGAACCCTTTCAACATGCCTAACCTTCATCAGAAGTTGGAGAATGACCCCCGCACGAGAGGCTTGCTCAATGATCCTAGCTACAGAGAATTGATTGAGCAGCTCCGCAACAAGCCTTCAGAGCTGGGGACGTAAGTGCCTGGGGAAGGGGGTCTGGAGTTACATCATGAAATAACTGTCTTTCTGGGTCAGGTGCAAGGCTCACCTGGCCCAGGATTCTGTCTCTCAACAGAGCAGGATTTGTTGGTGATAACCTTATTCTGTTTCCCATCACCAGTATTTTGGCATTCACGGATAATACTGCTGCTGTACAGGTGGATTTGATTTAGTTGTCATAGTTAGTAATTTGTGTACTTGACAGAACGGCAGTTTTAGATTGCCATCTGCCCTGGCACCTCTACTGCTTGCAGGGGACACAATTTATTTATAAGGGATTTATGCTCCACCTTTCCAGTACATATTTATTAAGCAAGGCAGCTTACAGTAAATTAAAATCACAATAATAAGATGCAGCCATGATAAAAACATAAGAGATGGGCACAACAGATAAAACACAGTGTTCAGTAGAATGTCTTTAACCTGGGAGATTAAAAGCCAAAATAAAAACTTCTTGAGAACCCATATGGTGTAGTGGTTAGAGTGCTGGACTAGGACCTCAGCGAATTAGGTTCAAATCCCCATTCAGCCATGAACCTCCTTGGGTGACCCTGGGCCAGTCATTGTCTGTCACTGTGACCTACCCCACAGGATTGTTGTGAGGATGGAATGGGGAGGGGAAGAACCACATATACTACCTTGGGTTCCTTGGAGGAAGAAGGGTGGGATATAAATGCCAGTATGAAATAAAAAGTCAGCAGAAGGTAATCGAAGAAGAGGAACCTCATGGGGCAAGGTGTTCCACAGTACTGGTGTGTCCGCTGAGAAAACCCTATCCTTTGTCCCAATCAGCGGTGCTTCCAGAGAAGAGATAATCAAGCATTCATTTACTTTTTCATTGTGTAGTTAGTTGAAATCCTGCAACCAGCAAAAACAAAATGTATAGTTTTGGCAAAAAAAGAAATTGTATTGTATTGGAAGATGTGTTAATGTCTGAAATTCAGCACAAGTAACTTCAGGTTCCTAGGAAGTTTGCAGCAAAACCAAGAAAGAGCCCTAAATCCTACAGCATCTTGAAATACTAAAAATTCTTTTTATGACCGGTTTTCATAGACTAGATGGAAGTCCATGAAAGCTTATGCTGTAATACATTTGTTGATCTTTAAGGTGCTGTAGGACTTGGTCTATTGCAGAATATCCACAAAAACATGGCTACCCCTCAGGAACGCGGAGTTGGCGATAGCTTTACCCTTGGGGAAACAGAGGCTGGGAGTGATTTGCCCAGGGCTGCTCTGCGGCAGGGGCAGAACTCACAATAGACTCATTGAAATGAATGGACCTTCGTTAGTCATGCCTATTAATTCCAATGGTTCTACTCACCCTAGGCCTCCAGCACTTAATCCACCAGGCTGCCCCTCAGTGTGACCCATTTTGTGTCCTTGCTTCGTGATAGGAAACTGAAAGACCCACGGGTGATGACAACTCTAGGGGTGCTGCTTGGAGTCGACTTGGCCAGTGCGGATGATGAGGATGAAGCGATGTCGCCGCCCCCTCCGCCACCCCCTAAGAAGGAGCCAAAGACGGAGCCCATGGAGGAAGACCTGCCGGAAAATAAAAAGCAGGTACTGTCTACTGACCCAGGCGATTGGGCTGCAGCAGAGTGCCAGCTCCCACGTGGCAAAATGTACCTTATTCAAAAGATGTATTGGCTGACTTTCTTTTCTTAAAAGCTTTTTTATAGCTGTCATCTTAGTGCAGCTCTTAATGAATTTCATACTCAATATACCGTACCTTCTACCAACAAAATATTGAAGGCACTTAAACAACATTTTAATACAAAGTAAGCTAAAACTTCTCTGAGTAGGCCCATTGAAATTAATCAGCCTGACTAACTTAGGTCCATTGATTTCAGTGGTTCTACTCTGAGTACAGTAGGGTCCCGCTTATACGGCAGGTTCCGTTCCGGACCCCCACTGTAAAGCGGAACCCCATTGACTTTAATGGGGCGCGTTGCGGAAAAATGACACAAAAGCGGCTTTCAAAGAGGGGAGGAAAGCCGCTGCATTAGCGGAGCGCTGGGAAGCGGGGCCCTACTGTATAACTTTGTTGGATAAAACCCTACAGATTTAACTTCTGTTTTGGTGAACTGCCCAGAATTTCTGCTGCTGGGTGGTATGGAAATGTAATTGATAAATAGTAGACTAAAATACATCGCAAATTATTTTTCAGAAATAGTGGAAATGCCAAATGTCCCATTAAAGGAATGTTACAGGTTTCACTTTTAGGTTGGCCCCTAAAAGATTTTGAGGTCTGTGACAAGTGGATCTGTCTTCAGAGTTATTCCATAGCTGGGATGCTACAGCAGAAAAAGCCCTATCTCTGGTAGCCTCACATCTAACTTCTGAAGGATGTTTGTGTCTCAAATGCCATTCAGGTTCATATGGGAGAAGGCTGGCCTTCAGATGCCCTAAAGGACTTCAGTGTAAGAGAAGCTGCCTCTAACAAAGCGGAGATGCTTTGGCTGAGTCGCTTGCGGGCCATGTCTTGCTGCTCTGAGATATCAGTCATTAAAACACATGTCTGTTGCCTTTCAGGCTCTTAAGGAGAAAGAGCTGGGGAATGAGGCTTATAAGAAGAAAGATTTTGAAATGGCCCTGAAGCATTATGACAAAGCAAAGGAGCTCGATCCAACCAATATGACTTACATCACTAATCAAGCAGGTGAGATTGGGGAGGATCCTTTCTCTTCCCAGGTAGAACTGAAGTTCCTTAGCAATCTTGTGGCAGGTTTAAAATGGCAGAGAAGCAAAAGGGGTGTGGGGAGAGACTATTTGGGATAGAGTTGAACTAGATCAGTAATACTACTTTAAAATAGGGCTGGGAAACCTGTGGCCCTCCAGTTGTTAGGTCATCTTCACAGTGCTGCATCATTTGTGCTCCAGCCATGGTCCAATCTGCTTCATTGCCACAGCTCCCCAGAAATTCCTCTGCTCCTTGAGTGGGCTGTGGATGGCACCAAGGCATCTTGGCATTCCATGGCAAAACTTAAGGCCTCGACAGTATTGTCACCCAGTTTCCCCAAAGCATTGAAAAATCCATTGGATTTCATAACCCCCTGAAGGTAGACCATCCTTATGGATCCCAACAGAGGGAACTGTCACTGTGGGACTACATCTCATCAGAAAACGGTATGTCCATGACAACAGGAGGAACACCATCCCCTTCTAATTCCAGACCATCCATCCCACCCTCTGATGCAAAGACCAAATTTAGGGTGTGCTCTGTGAGTCAGGTCAGTCACCAACTGAGACAACCCCATGGTTGTCTTGCCGACTGTGAAGTCCTGAGCTGGTCCAGTAAGGGCAGCCTTGAATGGATGTTGAGATCCCCAGGACAAGCATCCTGTAGTTTTCCAGCATCATGCCTGAGACTACAGTACACCATCAGCATCCTTAACCTGTCTCTTTGGCCAAACACTTGGTGCAGATCTTGGAGCTCACCTTTGAGGTCTCCTGGTGAAGGAGATGGAAACTTAAAGGATCACAGCATCTCCCCCCACCCCAACCCTTGAATCCATATTGGGCTGCATTGGATGCCCTGGTAGGCATAACTGGGTCAAACCCTCTCCACCCAGCTTCCCCACCTTGATCACAATAATACAGAATGCCTGAGAGCAGAACATGCTCCACAGTGCCAGACTCTGCATCTGTGAAAGCAACAGTGTCCAGGACAAATAACTTCATTACCAGGCAGAACAAAAAGGGAACCATGATGGCTATGTTCTACCTCCACAGTTGGAAGCAATGTGCCTCTGAATACCAGTTGCTGGGAATAACAGATGGGGAGAGTGCTTCTGCACTCAGGCCCTGCTTGCAGGCTTCCCACTGGGGCATCTGGTGGGCCAGTGTGAGAACAGGATGCTGGACTAGATTAACCATTCATCAAATCCAATGGGCTCTTTTTATGTTGTCAAGTTCCCTTCAGAAACACTGTCAACAGAAGCTAGTCCCATTAGGGTGAAGAACCTTTTTTCTGTTGAAGGCTGCATTCCCTTGAGGGAGGCCATATGCTGGCTGTGGACAGGGCTGAAGCAAATAGTGGGCGAGGCCAGAACTAAAAGTTTTACCCCATTTTACTCTCTTTCTGACACCCCCTCCGTTCCTGCCCAGCAGGCTATCAAGGAAGGGACAGATCCCTCTTCCCTGAGGTCTGAGCTGATGTCTTGCAGAGCTTTTGAAACTAAACAGAGTACCACATAAAAGTAGACTGAAGCCACAGATTTCCCAGCCTTGCTCTACAGCAGTCTTTGTTTACAGCTCATCTAATGGAATCGGGGGTTCACTTCTGTGTATTTTCTTCCCTCCTCCTTTTCCTCTAGCCGTGTATTTTGAGAAGGGCGATTACAACAAGTGCCGGGAGCTTTGCGAGCAGGCCATTGAGGTGGGGCGCGAGAACCGGGAGGATTACCGGCAGATTGCCAAGTAAGTGGCAGGCACTGCCATAGCAGCATATCTCTTGAAAAATGGCTCCCTTGTAACTGGGGGCAGGTCTGCTTGTGTAGCTTTGAGGGTTTCTTGAAAATGGCAGCTTTTCCCCCCACTTTGTCTGAGGGAAGGGGAGGAGGCAGCACCACTAAGCACGGCTTGCATAGTCCTCCTCCTCCTTGTTAAGCATACATTGGGAAGGGGCCGTAAATCTGCTTTGCATGCAGGAGGTCCTAGGTTCAATCCTTGGCATTTCCAGATAGGGCTGAGAAAGACTTCATGCCCGAAACCCTGGAGAGCCACTGCCAGTCAGTGTAGACAATACTGGACTATATGGACCAGTGGTCTGACTCAGTAGAAGGCAGCTTCCTTGTTCCTTACTAGAGTGCACCATATCTCTATTAAATGCCCATTGTGAAACTTTGCAAATCCAGCCCCCTGATTGGCTTCTGGGTAAGCTTCATTTGTGTGCATAAGATGTACTTTGAAATCTGTCTCACACTAGGTTAGACTGATTTGTTTAGTACCTTACTCTGACTGGCAGTGGCTCACCAGAGACTTGGGAGAGGGTCTTTCCTAGCCCTGCACTTTGAGATGCCAAGGACTGAACCTGGGAACTTCTGCATGCCCAGTCACTGAGCTAAGATCTCTCCCTCAACCATTATTTGATTTGTTAACCCACCCACCGTTCACCGTAAGGTTCCAGAGTGGGTTACAACAATTTAAAAACAAAATATTAAAATCCATTAAAACAAATTATGGTCAAGAGAATAGGCTGGGTCCTATCCATATATGTCAGTCAGGTGTCAAAGGCCAGGGTAGAGAGGTGCATCTTCAGCATACAATGAAAATATACATAATGAAGGTGCCAGACACACCTCTGTTGGGAGGGAATTCCACAGCTTAGGGGCTACCACAGAAAAAACACCCTCTTCTGGGCCACCATCCCCTGAACATGTGAGGGTGGTGGAGCTACCAAGAGGGTCCCCTCTCAGTCCTAACACCTGAGAAGGTCCGTAGGGAAGGAGGTGGTCTTCCTTATTCCAAGTCACAGACTATGAGTATTGTTCACTCCAAATGGCAATAGCTCTCCGTGATCTCAGGCACAGAAGGGTGGGATCCTTTTAACTGGAGATGGCAGGGATATAACTTGGGCCCTTCTGCATGTAAAGCATGTGCATTACCACTAAGCCATGTGGTAGAGCACATTTTTTAAAAAAATTGGATGGCTGTTCTTTTAAGGCATTAAACTAAGGTAGGGGTGGGACACAAGTGGCCCTCCAGCTGTTGGACTCCTAACCCATTCGCCTCAACTAGTGTGACCAAATGTCAGGGATGATGGGAGTTGTAGTCTAAGAGCATCTGGAGGGCCACAGTCTCCCACTCCTGAACTAATGGAGCCTGACTGCTGACATAAGAAGAGACCTTTATACATGAGCTGAGTGGCAACTTGAAATAAATCCTAGTGTATGGCAGTGTGACCTAGATTCAGCTGTGCTATAAAATTGCTACCCTTCCTAGCCTCTCTAACATAAACATAAGAAGACTGCTGGACTAGAAAGGCCTTTGGTCTGACCCATTTTCCACAGTGTCCAACCAGATGTCTCTGGGAAGCCAACGAGCAAAGCTGAGTGCAGTAGCTTTCCCTGAATTTATTCAAAGGCAGGCTGCCTCTGGTACTGGCAGCAGTGTACCTCTCCTGACCAATAGCCATTGATAGCCTTATTACTTATTTATTTGATTTATTATTTGATTTATATCCTGCCCTTCCTCCCAGCAGGAGCCCAGGGCGGCAAACAAAAGCGCACGCACACACAAAAAATCATAAAAACAGACTTTAAAATACATTAAAGCAAAACAGCTTTAAAAACATTTTTAGAAGCTTTGAAGACATCTTTGAAAAAAGGTTAAAAACATATTAAAAAGCAATTTACACATAAGCAGACCGGGATAAGGTCTCAACTTAAAAGGCTTGTTGAAAAAGGTCTTCAATAGGTGTCAAAAAGATAGCAGAGATGGTGCCTGTCTAATATTTAAGATAATTAATATTACATTTAATTAATTGAATATTAATTATCCTCCATAAACTTTTCTAATCCCCTTTTGAAGCCGTCCAAGTTGGCAGACATCACACACCTTGTGGTAGCGAGGTGAATGGTTTTAATTATGTGAAGATGTACATGTTTTGTCCTGAATCACCCACCATTCAACTTCATTGAAAGGCCCTGGGTTTCTAGCACTGTATTACAAGGGTGGGGAGGCAGGACTTCTCTATTCACTAGCCCCACACAGTGCCTAATTTTATACACGTGCTCCAGCTGCCTGATCATTTTGGTTGCCCTTCTCTGCACCTCTGCCTGCTTTGTAATACCCTTCTTGAGATGCAGTGACCAGAACTGTACACAGTATTCTAAATGTGGTCACACCATTCATTTGTATAAATGCACATCAAATACTGACAGTTCTTATTTTCTGTTCTCTTCCTAATAATCGTTAGTGTGGAATTTGCCCTTTTCTAGCATGCCCCTTCCCTACCCCCACAATGAAGCCTCCTGGGAACTGTGGTTCAAGATTTTTCACCTGTTGGGTACTTACCAGCTCCTCATTCCAGCTTGTTCTTTTGTGTCTAGAGCTTATGCCCGGATTGGCAGCTCCTACTTCAAGGAGGAAAAGTACAAGGAAGCCATTCAGTTTTATAACAAGTCTCTGGCT
The DNA here is from genome assembly GCF_030035675.1 of Rhineura floridana. Lineage (NCBI taxonomy): Eukaryota > Metazoa > Chordata > Lepidosauria > Squamata > Rhineuridae > Rhineura > Rhineura floridana. The sequence goes on from NC_084501.1 coordinate 10,229,420, forward strand.
GAGCACCGAACTCCTGATGTGCTGAAAAAGTGTCAACAGGCAAGTGTTTGATTCCAAAAGCTTTGATGTAGCATTGAAGGCTTCATCCTGTGGCCCACGTTTGGGGAACCTCTGGCTCTCCTGATGTTGCTGGACTGCAATTCCCATCATCCCTGGCCTTTAAGGGAGGCAATCAAGGGAAATGGCTAACTCCCACAAAGACATCCATTTCCCCAGCTCCCTTAAAGACTGAGGAGCAGCCGGTGTACAGCATTAAGCTGTAAGACAGGGACAGGGAAACTGTGGCCCATCAGATGTTGTCAGACACCCAACTCGCATCATCCCTGACCATGCTGGCTGGGGCTGATCAGAATTGGAGACCAACAACACCTGGAGGGTCGCAGGTTCCCCATCCCTAAAAAGAGAAATCTGATATCCTCAAAATATTTTGAATCAACTGGCCTGTGGGTCGATCCATTGAAGCTAATTGACATAACTAATTTGGGTCCATTGATTTCAATGGCTCTACACTGAGTATAACATACCAACCTCAGACGTTTGTCCACGTCACACCCATGTTACAGCCACAGCAGTGGTTACTGATTCATGACCAGGCACAGTTGAGGGTGGTTGTAATTACTTTAAAAGAATAAGCGGCTTGGATCCTGGTTACTTAGGATTTGATAAGTCATCTCTTCTCCCGGCTGTGGCTGTATCAAGATTGGTTTGGTTGCACAAGAGAGTCTTCTCTGTTGTTATGTGCCTTCAAGTCAATTATGACTTATGGCGACCCTATGAATCGGTGACCTCCAAGAGCATCTGTCATGAACCACTCTGTTCAGATCTTGTAAGTTCAGGTCTGTGGCTTCCTTTATGGAATCAATCCATCTCTTGTTTGGCCTTCTTTTTCTACTCCCTGCTGTTTTTCCCAGCATTATTGTCTTTTCTAGTGAATCGTGTCTTCTCATTATGTGTCCAAAGTATGATAACCTTAGTTTCATCATTTTAGCTTCTAGTGACAGTTCTGGTTTAATTTGTTCTAACACCCAATTGTTTATCTTTTTCGCAGTCCATGGTATGTGCAAACTCTCCTCCAACATCACATTTCAAATGAGTTGATTTTTCTCTTATCCACCTTTTTCACTGTCCAACTTTCACATCCATACATAGAGATCGGAAATACCATGGTCTGAATGATCTTGACTCTAGTGTTCGGTGATACATCTTTGCATTTGAGGACCTTTTCTAGTTCTCTCACAGCTGCCCTTCCCAATCCTAGCCTCCTTCTGATTTCTTGACTATTGTCTCCATTTTGGTTAATGACTGTGCTGAGGTATTGATAATCCTTGACAAGTTCAGTGTCTTCATTGTCAACTTTAAAGTTACATAAATCTTGGTTGTCATTACTTTAGTCTTTTTGATGTTCAGCTTTTGTGCTTTGCTCTTTAACTTTCATCAGCATTCGTCTTCTCTGTGGTGCAGCTGAATTACTGAATTCCCTTGGGTGCCCAGTTGGCCCCCTTAATCTGCTGCTCTCTGCCTAGCCAAAATTGTTTATTTAGATAGGTTTTTAATTGGCCAGGTTTTAATGGCTTATCCTATTGTCTTTTAGTTGGTTCTGTCTGATACAGTTAATGTTTTTATGGACTATTGTTTAACGTATGTTTTTTAATTGTCTAAGCTGGTGTGATATTGTCCCTTGTGTTGTTTTTACCATGGAAAGGTGGGGTATCAATTTTCATAAATATTTTTCTTGTATCTGAGCCTTGTAGGTAGGGTTGCTAGGGGAAGGCTAAGACCTTCTCTCCAAATCTCCCAGTATCACTGGATCATTGAGTCCACATAATAAAGTCCAGCTGTTCCATAAATTCTGCCAGGGTTGTTCAGACTCACTTTCTGTTTCTGTGTTTCAGGCTGAAAAAATCTTGAAAGAACAGGAAAGGGTAGCCTACATCAATCCTGAGCTGGCTCTGGAAGAGAAAAACAAAGGCAACGAGTGTTTCCAGAAAGGTGAGGGTTTACCCCTGTGTGTTCGTTGTTGCTCTGTGTGCTGACAAGTAGCCACTGTAGTGAACAGGTGGCTCCTCATTAGCTGCAGAGAACTGTCTTGGAAATATTGGGAGAGTAACTGCATGAATCTTTGCTGAAGAAATAGATTTGTGATGCCTGGTGGCTACTATCCAATCCATTGTCTAAGGGCAATTGTTAAGGCTGCTGTTCATTGTCATATTAGGTCTTTGATTTAATACTTGTAATCCGCTTTTCCAACAACAATGGTAAGCTCAAAGTGGCTGACAGTAATAGCAATAGCATTAAATATTCACAAACGTTTCTATCAATATAATATGTAAAAACACCGTAGCATATAAATAAGGCCAAACCAAACAAATCCAGCATTTAATACAGTTCAGTACACACTCATAATAATTTGGTCTTGTAACTAACATAATTTGCTCGTCACTTTGATGACCTGTTGTTGGTGGTGTCATGGTGGTGAAGAGTGTGACCTGGCAGGTTCCCAAGTTAATACTTACAAAGTGGGCTTCAATAAGCCTCTATTGTCCCAACAGCATCCCACTCCACTCTGCAATATTGGGTTGTTAGTGCCAACCCTACCTGCCATGGTTAATGATATAAGAAATCCCCTACCAAATCAGACCCAACATCTGTCCCATCCAGCATCCTGTTCCCCTGCAGTAGCCAACCCATTGCTCCCAGGAAGCCTGCAAGCAGGACAGCAACATCCCTTTATCTTCCTTGCTCCTCAGCAAATGACACAAATGGGGCCTGCAACCAAATGTTGCAGCGTGGAGGGCTTCTGTTCTCATGCCCTCCATTCTCTTCCTTGTCCCACCTGGCTTTCCATCTTAGTTCCCCACAACTGAGCATTTTGTAGCCACTGAGCATGGTCAGTCCTCATTGCCACCTCTGTTGTCTTTTCAGTGGCTACTGAAGCCTTTTAAGTGGATACCTTATCCCAGTCTGCATCTATATTGTAATTGTTTTTAAGATTGCTTTTTAAAGATGGTTTTGGCGGTTTTATCCCTTATATGCTGCCCTGGGCTCCCTTTGGGAGGTAAGGTGGGATATAAAATAAATAAATAAATTGGGTGGTCTTCAGGGACTTCCCCTCTGTCTTTTCCCTTAAGATGATGTTCTACTTCACAGATCACGTTGATGATAGTTGTAGAGATGTAAAATTTCTGGAACTTTAGAACCCATGGAAAAAAACTTTTTTCCTGTTTTTTTCCAGAAAAAAATGGAAATTTTCAGAAAAATTGAAAAAATGCAATATTAGCACTTTTTACAGATTGAAAGTCACTTTGTTACTCCAGGAACATAAAATGTAATTATGTACAAGTTGGTTTGGCATAAAATTATCACATTTGGTAAATTAAAAGTACATTTTATTCAAACAATTATTACAAGTTGAATTTTTTAATTTTTTTTGTAACGATTCCTGAACTGTAAGGAACCTCTTTTGTTTTGCCAGTTTATGAGGAGCAGGCAAAAAACAATTTTACAAAAGCAGAAGAAACCATCAACATTAATAAAGAAAATTATTTAAGTCTCCTCTAGTCCTCCACAGAGTCAAGCAGACATAAGACATCCATTCCCCAAAAAAGAACTGAGAAAAAAAGGGGGGGGACCAAGATTCAATGAAACATTTATTCATCATGCTAAAATAAAACATTCCATAATCCATTTTTCTTCATTTTTTTTTCAATTTTTCAGAAAAAAACCAAAAATGGCTTTGGAAAAAACTGGGGCGGGGGAGGTTTTTTCCTGAATTTTTCTGGGTTTTTCCATGGGCCGTCACATCTCTAGATAGTTGTTGTTATTGTTATTACTGTCGTCGTCATCATTCTTACCACCTGCCCTTGACCAGAATGCTCCAATGTGGGTCACAACAATATAAAATACAACATTCAAAAGAGTTTAAAAGCAATTACATTTACAACTAGAGAGAGTCCTAAAAATCTCTCTCTCAAAGTGTCAAGGTGAAGAGGTGTGTCTTCAGCATACAATGAAAGCTGGACAATGAAGATGCCCAACACAGCTCTGTGGGGAAGGAGTTCCACAACTTAGGGGCTGCCACAGAGAAGGCCCTCTCCTGGGCCACCTACTCACCCCGAATGTCTGAGGGCAATGGAGCTGCCAAGGGGGCCCCCTTCGATAATCGCAAGACCCTTGAGGGTCTGTAGGGAAGGAGGCATTCCTTCAAATAATTTGAGGCATAAGTCTGCCAATATCTGCCTCTTCTGCATGGGTGGTGCCATTTTAGCTATGCATGCAACAGCACTTGCAGCCTGAACGCTGGAAACAGAAGGAATTACACCTCCTCTGAACACTGAAGGCTACACTTAGCTCTACCTATTCAGTCATTTGTCAAGATTGCTGAAATCACATGGGTGGAGAACTTTGGGCCTTCAAAAAACCACCACCACCCCTGTCTGTAAACTTAAAGGGGTACTTAAATCTCTGTTCTTCGCCTGCAGGGGACTACCCACAAGCAATGAAACACTACACAGAAGCCATCAAGCGCAACCCCGATGATGCCAAACTCTACAGCAACAGAGCTGCCTGCTACACCAAATTGCTGGAGTTCCAGTTGGCACTAAAGGCAAGGAGCTTATGACAGCGTTTTGCAAGTTCCAGGGAACATGGGGGTCTCAGTAGAAGGTTGTCAGGTTCTTCAGTGAGACTCAGATTAGTCTTGGGGGACAAGCTTCCCTGAAAAAGGGCTTGTTGACCTGCACCTCCCTTCTGCTGCAATATGCAGCTCCAAGGCAAGTGTTGGTTGTGTCAGAGAACACAGGGCTGTATCCAGTGTCAGTCCTACTCTGTGTAGAACTTTGGTACCACCTACACCAGCCTTTCCCAACCAGTCTGCCACCAGGTGTTGTTGGACCACAACTCCCGTCAGCCTCAGCCAGCAGTGCCAATGGTCAGGAAAGATGGGAATTGTGGTCCAACAACATCTGGTGGCCCACTAGTTGGGAAAGGCTGACTTACACCCTCTTAATGCAAGGCAACGGGGAGGTTTGGCCAGTGCCCTGTGTAAACTGTGCATTCACCTTTTGAATGTGACCCAGAATCTTCTGTAAAGCATGGTGGCTCAATGGCAGACAAATCAATGCAGTAGTTAGATAAAATTTAGGTGAGGAGGCTGTCTTGTACCAAGCCAAATCATTGGTGCATGTACCTTAGTATTCTCTACACCAGAGGTGGGGAACTGATTCTAGCCAGTGGGCCAGATGTTCAACATTCCCACCTACCCACCCCTGGCCAACTTTGACAGGTGGGCAGGGTCAGCGCTACTAAGGCTATTGCTTTCCAGCAATAGCTAGAGCTGGTGGACCACCTTGTCTACCGTTTATGTGAACCAGGCTTAAGAGCAGGAATGGGGAACCTGTAGTCCTCCTTCCAGATGTCTCTTGACTAGAACTTGCATCACCATTGGCCATGGCCGTTCTGGCTGGGGCTAATAAGAGTTGGGGTCCAACCACATCTGGATGGCCACAGATTCCCTATCCCTGCTTTAGAGGCAGTGGCTGGAAATGTACTCGGGTGTTTTGGCACAGCAAGGCCTAACCACCACTATACACCTTTATCTCTAATCTATCTACTTGATGGCCCCTCTAGGGAGGAGTTCTGATGGTTAGCTCTGCTTTCTCCGATACCACTGCATAAGCACAGCCCACCTGCTGGGCTCAGAAGGTGATTCCATATCTGGGCAGATTAACTGGGGTCCACTGTGGTGCAATGGTCGAAAGTGTAAGCAATGGAATATTCTTACCTCTCTACTTCATTCCACCTGGCCAACCTCCCATTCCCAATCTGTTAGCAGGAGCAGAAACATCCAGGATTGTAAATGGATAGCTAGGCTGAACTGACCGAGAATGGCTGGATAAGAGAAGAGGGGCAAGCCTTGTGCTCTTTCCTGAAAAATCAGTTTTTTTAAAAAGCATCTTCTCTTCCTTCCACAGGACTGTGAAGAATGTATCCATCTAGAACCCACATTCAGTAAGTACATAGGCATGAGTATGTTAGCTTGATGGACGAGGGACTGGGGAAGCTTAAAGCTAAAGAAGAATGTAGAGAGTGGCTCATGAGGCCAAAGAGTCAAGGCTGTGTAGGTTAAGGGGTGGGTGAAGAGCAGGGTTTAGATTTAGTAGCAGGTTGTCTGCGAATTCCCGGGACATGGGGTACAGCTTGTTTCAAGCAGTGGTGACTGATCCCCATTGGGATTGGCAGAGCGGAAGGCAAGGAGACCAGCAGCGGGTGGAATTCTACTTTTGTCCCCATCCTCTCTCCTGAGTTCTACAAGCAGCAATGCTGAGGCTAAGGAGGAGGAAGCTGATAGGAAGGGCAACCCTCTGGACCAGATATAAATGGGAAGACAAGTGGAGGCCATCTGAGGTTAGTGGAACCAGCGCCCATTGGTTTCAGGAGAATATCAGTCTGCATGTGGCCCAAGAAAGCCAAGCCCTAACCAATTAAGCTTAAAGAGCCCCCAAAACAACAAACACCCGGGTTTATGAAGAATAGAGTAAGAAAAGATACAAGGGCTGATGGCTTTTGCTTGTGGCTTGCAGTCAAAGGTTACACACGCAAGGCAGCAGCACTGGAAGCAATGAAAGATTATACCAAAGCCATGGATGTCTATCAGAAAGCCCTTGAGCTGGACTCTAACTGCAAGGTGAGTACTTGCTGGGTGCACATGGCTGTGACAGAGGGAAAGAGTTTCCTTTAAACCAAGGATGAGGAACTCTGTGGTCCTCCTGATGTTGTGGGACTCCCAAGCCCTCATTAGTCCCAGCTGACATGGCCAACGGTCAGGGATGATGGGAGCTGTAGTCCAGCAACATTGGGAGGGCAATAGCTTTCCTGTCCCTGCCTGAAACAAAGACAGGCCACCACAGAAGGATAGGATTATAGAGAGGGTCCTTCCCACCCCACATCCTCCAGGAGTTAAAACTGAGCCTAACCCGTGGTCATGAAGGAGAAGTCCTGCCTCCAGCCTTCAAGGGGATATCCATTCTCTTGGAGTTGGGATGTTCCTGAACTTTCAGTGGATCAGTATATTTCTTTCTTTCTTACCTGCACACAAGCCAGCCTGCCAGCCGTGTATGCTTCCCTTCAGAGCAGAGGTCCATCTAGTCCAGCTTCCTGTTACCCGCATTCCCACACACACACCCCACACACACGCGCGCGCACAAGAGAGCCTCTGAACATGGAGGTTCCATTTAGCCATCATGGCTAATAGCTATTGATAGGTCTCCTCCTCCATGATGTTTTAATCCTCTTTGAAGCCATCCAAGTCAATGACCATCACATCTTGTAACAGAAAGTCCCACAAGTTAATTAAGCATTGTGTCTGTCCTGAATCGACGTCACTGGGTGATCCAGAGATGTTCTGTCTCATTCTTCCCTGGCCTGGTGCCCTCCAGATGGTGGTGTCCTCCAACTCCCATCAGCCCAGCCAGCATGGCCAGTGGTTAGGGACGATGGAAGTTGTAGTCCAGCAACCTCTAGGCCAATGTTTTTCCCCATGGACCACTTGAAAACTGCTGAGCATATTGGTGGACGGCTTAATGGTTTTTCTGTCTGTTGTACCCATTGTAATGCTCTGTGCTAGAGGGTGTATGCTTTTTAATTGCATCTTTATTGCATTATGATTTGCAGTCCATAGAATTCAAACTGTAATACAATAAAAATAAGGAATTAAAGAAGTATTTTATTGTATTACGGTTTTAATTTATGGAATTCAAATTGTAATACGATAAAATACAATATAAGAAATAAAAGAAGCAATAAAATGCAATTTAAAAGTCGTTATGACTGTTTAATGCAGCCATGCTGTAGACTACCTGAATGAAGCTTGTGGACCACAATTTGGGAACCCTTTCTCTAGAGGGCACCAGACTGGGGAGGGCTGTCTTTTCCCCTGAGAACCTTCAAAGGGGTACATGTGCCCCTCCTGCCTTGTGACAAGCACTACTGGAGAGAAATAAGAATCTTGGAAAAACGTTCAGGGGAAGAGGGAATCCCCATCTCAAAGCAGCATCACTTTGCTGTCGTGTCTTCTACAGGAAGCTGCAGAAGGTTACCAGCGCTGCCTCATGTCCCAGTACAACCGCAATGACAATCCTGAGGATGTGAAGCGTCGTGCCATGGCTGACCCGGAGGTGCAGCAGATCATGAGTGACCCGGCCATGAGGCTTATCCTTGAACAGATGCAGAAAGACCCACAAGCCCTAAGCGAGTAAGTGAGAGGAGGGAGGCATCCATGTTGTCAGCTTAGGGAAGACAGCTTGGCGGGGCCTTAACAGCCATTGGGTGGGTCAGATGGTGCGCTGGTCCAGCCCATTTGGCTTCACAAGAGATAAAGTTCTAGTTTATAAATTATAAGTTACGCTCAGTCTGATGTTAAAAACACAGGGTGCAGCTATGAAGGCCATTAAAAACACAGAGCACTTTGCAGTCTAAGAATAAATTTTTCATGCTCTGTTCTGGATTCAGCTCTTAAAAGTTCAGAATTGTGAAAGGTTTCTGAATTTTGGAGTGCAGTAGCATGAGGAGAGGTATGAGAAGGAGTGGGGAGAAGAAAGACAGATGATGTGCAAGGCAGTGTATTGGTCTTTAGATGCTGCTGAACTCCCATTATCCCCACCCATTGGCCATGCTGGCTTGAGGCTGATGGAAGTTGTAGATCAGCAGCAGCTGGAGGGCCACAACTTAGCCACTCCTGGGTTAGTGTGTCAGATTGGAACCTGGTTTCAAATCCGCACCTTGCCATAGAGCTCACTGGTGACAGGGCCAATCACCATCTCTCAGCCTAACCTAATTCACAGGGTTGTTGTGAGGGTAAAATGGGAAGGGGAGAACTGTGTACATCACCTGAGGGTGGGGGGAGGTGGGATATAAATATAATAATAAAATATTTTTTTAAAAATAGCCATCCACTCAGTAATATATAGAATTTCATTGGATAAATAGTAATTATATATATGTGTGGCAAGGTGGGGATTGGAAGCTCGGTTCTTTCTGTGCCTTTTACAGGTGCTGCTAATGTGTTTTTTCAGAGCTTATTTCTACATTCATAAGGACTAGAGAGTTGTGTTGACTTAGATAGTGCCTAATGGCACAGTTTGCTTAGTTTGTTGCCCTGCAGCTTCTAAAAAAAACTTCAGGTCAGTGACTTGCAGCAAGGCCTTGTCTGGATGCTGATAAAGGGATCCCATTATGGCAGGGATGGGGAACCAGATGTTGCCAGACTACAGTTCCCATCATTCCTGACAGTTGGCCATGCTGGCTGGGGCTGATGGGAGTTAAAGTCCTGCAGCACCTGAAGGGCCATTCATTCCCCACGCACTGTAGTATTAGAACACCCATACTATGATTCAGCCCTTTGGGGGGGAACAAAGGTCCTGACGCAGGCACCTTCCTTTTCCTTTCCTCAGACACCTGAAGAATCCTGTCATCGCCCAGAAAATCCAGAAGCTCATGGATGTTGGTTTGATTGCAATTCGGTGATGATTTTGACTCGGCGCCCTCCCTCCTTTCCCTGTTGAAAAGGGCAGCTGGGACTTCCGGATGCTGGCAACGCAGTCCAAGGGCGCGCTCCCCTCTGTCAGAGGCAGAGACTTGTACAGTTGAGCAGTGTGTCAGTCTCGCACATATACATGCGCGTGTGCTCTCATCAAACCACCCTGCCAGTACAGGCCATGGCCTATGGATCATTGTGGCCCATTGCTCTGTCTCTCAGCAGTTATTTCCATTTGTGAGCTGCCCTCCTCTTCTTTCCCTCCCCACCCCCGCAGTTTTTAATTCTCCTTGCCAGCAGCTGTGTGCAGGGAAGCGCATCACTCGTTTGTTTGTCCGGTTACTTTTGGCTGTGAGGCTACATTTTTTTGGTCTGCTGCACACCCAATAAAAGAGCAAAGTTAGTGGCCTTGGCTTCCCGAGTCGCCTCCCTTCGTCTAAAGGTTTCAGTCGATCTGACCTAGAGTGTACATCCTGGCGCTTCCACTCACAGCAGGGGAACAAATCTGTCTTCTGTAGTTGTGTTGGAGCTAGGCCTTTGGCTTTCCAAGCATGAGTTGGTCCCTGCTTGGTAGCATGAGCTCCCCAACACCTCCCCATGGATATCTTACTCTTCTTGAAACCAGACCATTGATCACCTGCATGCACCCAACCAACACGGCATCATTAGACCAGTGGTTGTCCAACCTTTTTCCTCCCCAGACCACTTGAAAATTACTGATGGCCTTGGTGGACTACTTAATTATTTTTCTGTCTGTTGTAACAGTAGTAACGTGCTGTGCTAGGTGCTGTATGATTTCTTAATTGCATTTTTATTGCTTTTATTTCCTATATTGTATTACAGCTTGAATTCTGTGGAATGCAAATTGTAACATAAGGAATCAAAGCAGCAACAAAAATACAATTAAAAATCAATGTGAATATTTAAAATAGACGTTCTGTGGACAGCCTGAATGAAGCTCATGAACCACTGATGTTCCACGGACTACGGTTTGGGAGCCCCTGGTCTCAATCACAGGTGGAGAACCTATGGTCCTCTATATGTTGGACTCTCCAGCCATCAACCTGACCATTGGCTGTGCTTGCTGGGGCTGATCAGACTTGGAAGTCCAACAGTGGACAGCCACAGGCTCCCCACCCCTGAACTAGACCAGTAACAGTCAGGTCTCTGTGTGCTCTGTGCCAAAATAGCCAACAAACTCAGAGCAAACTCGTTCTCTGAGTGCCAGTCCAAAACAGCCAAAACAGTGCCATCCGCATGAAAGTGGGAGGCAGGTTTGGGCAATCCCAAGATTTGCAGAAGAACAAACAAATGGGAAAAGCCCCCAAAACATCTGGATGTCTGAGCATGGCTCCAGTGGCTTAGCAGCTCCAGAATGCGGAGTGTCTGGTGTGGTGGTGGTGATGGGGAGAGAAGCATCCAAGAATAGGGCATGACTCAACCATGGTCATGTGGCACTGAAATCACTCCCTCGCCCAACTACTGGAAATCTTAACTCCTCTGGTTTCTGAGATTTTACTGATGTGTTTGCCCAAATACTTCCAAGTATTAAGGGCCAGAAAGTTGCACCAGTGTTTCTAAATGAAAACAGAGTCAATACTGCCTTGTCCACTTCCATGAAACCTCAGCTGTCATGCAAACAGTTGATCCATAGTGCTGGGTATTAGTGGGGGAAATCCTATGTTTTGTATTCTCGCTAATCTGTACTGCCCTCATTGCCTAAATATTACCTTGACTGGAATTGGAAAATAGCATCACCTTGGCCTGATTCTCTTGCAGGAGACATGGCTGTGTTCCTCAGCCCTTGTTGGACTGTGGGTGAGGAAAACAGCTTAATTTTTAAGGCACCTTTAAGCAAGCTTTGTGGGATGCAGTGCTCCCTTTTCCTGCCTAATCCTTCAGCTTTCTGTTCTTGAGGAAAGATAGCCGAGCCCTCACCTTTTGTCGGGGGCACAAGCAGGCCACAGATGAGAGAAGAATGACTTCCCTAAAACCTCTCTGTGAATTCATGACTTACTTATTTATTTATTTATTATATTTCTATACCGCCCAATAGCCGAAGCTCTCTGGGTGGTTTACAGCATAAAAACATCCAGTATACAATTAAAAACATATATCAAACACATTGAAACAATATAACAAAATAACTAAACATAGTTAAACACATGGACAACGACAGACACAATCCTAAAATGTTAAGTATAAAAACGTATTAAATCAGTTAAAATATGAAGCTGTTTAAGATGTTAATGTTAAAATTACTAAAATTAAGATTGTGAGTGATAGATGTAGGTGTTAAAAGTAGATATTAAAATGTTAAAATGCCTGGGAGAACAAGAAGGTTTTTACCTGGCGCCGAAAGGATAACAATGTTGGCGCCAGGCGTACCTCATCAGGGAGAGAATTCCATAATTCGGGGGCCACCACAAAGAAAGCCCGTTTCCTTGTTGTCACCTTCCGGGCTTCTCTCTGGGTGGGTCCCCGAAGGAGAGCGTTTGATGTTGAAAGTAGTGTACGGGTAGGTTCATATCGGGAGAGGCGCTCCATCAGGTATTGTGGTCCCAAGCCGTGTAAGGCTTTATAAGTCAAAACCAGCACTTCAGGAATAGGGAACCTGTGGCCTATTGTAGAACTTCACTTCCCATTAGCCCCAGCCACCATGGCCAGTGCTAAGAGATGATGGGAGCTGTAGTCCAACAACATTGGGAGGGCCAAAGGTTCCCTATCCCTGTCATGCTTTAATCAGGGAATTTCACATTGGAACTCTGCTAACACAGAAAGGTGTGGTCTCTGAAACTGGCAGGTGTGGCTAGCTTTTTTTGGGGGGGGTGCACATTTACCTTTGGCCAACCATTCAGGGGCTGCATGGCAGCTGTGGCCATCCCACACTCACAGGAGATAATTTCACCTACAGCACAGGCAGCTAATCCATGCAGAGTGGCTGAGGAAGTAGGTTTTCACGCCCTCCTTATTCATCAATGATTGATCTGATGAGAGGGGGGCAATTTGCATCCTCATCAGGGTTCTGGGTTGCTGAGAGATTTAAACTTCTCTGCCCACCCCAACATAATGTCTATTTTTTTTCAGGTCTCCAAGTGGGTAGTGTAGATGACAGGTCTCCAAGTGGGTAGTGTAGCAGCTCCTACAGCTCAGAGACCGGAAATGGTTCAGCAAATACTTTTGCTCTTCCCCTCTTGAGGCTCAGTTTGTGTCCTGTCTCAGCTCAGAGTACATCCTTTCGTGAGATCTCTCTTTACTGCTAAAAAGTCGGGCCACGGCTTGGTGGTAGCCACGACCAGTGCCCACTCTTCAAAACACCCTCTGAAGTCTCATCACAAACCACTGCAGTTTCTGATGAGACGGCTGAAGCGGGCCCTTCTAGCTGCAGGGCAGTCAGCCGTCCGTCCATGGGTGAGACCGTGGTGGTGAAGTTATTATCGGAGCAAGTGAGTGTTTCAGACCTGAGGCGAGCTTTGGCGAATGGCTCTTCAGCAGCGCCCGCCATTTTGGATGCATAGCTGCCAACAGTGCCTGCCATTTTGCATGCTACGGATCTTTGCCCGCCCGCCACTGCCATGGCCAGGCATAGGGAGGCAGTAGCCTCCATGGATCTGTCCTTAACTCAGGCAGGCGATGCCCCTGCCACAGCCAGACATAAGGAAGCGGTAGCTTCTTGTCACCCTGAGGGAAATTCAACCGCTATAACACGACTGGAGCGGTAGCCCCCGCCATCGTCCAGCCCTGCGCTGATAGGGGAGCAGTAGCCCCCGCCATTAGTCAGCACTCTGAGGCACAAAATGCCACGCCTTTATCCCGAAGGGGAGCAGTAGCCCCTACTGTGGGATAGTTGGAACAAAATGCCACATCTATCCCGAAGGGGAGTGCTAGCCCCTGCTATGGGACTGTTGGAAGTGGGTACGCAGACTCAATTGCCAAAAATGGGCAGCCTTCAAAGAAAAGGCATTTTAAGAACCTTGGCTAGCACTCAGCGGTAGCCACAGTCAGCACCCAGCCATGGGCAACCTTCAAAGAAAAGGCATTTTAAGAGCCTTGGCCAGCACTCAGCGGTAGCCACAGTCAGCACCCAGCCACGGGCAGCCTTCAAAGAAAAGGCATTTTAAGAGCCTTGGCCAGCACTCAGCGGTAGCCGCAGTCAGCACCCAGCCACGGGCAGCCTTCAAAGAAAAGGCATTTTAAGAGCCTTGGCCAGCACTCAGCGGTAGCCACAGTCAGCACCCAGCCACGGGCAACCTTCAAAGAAAAGGCATTTTAAGAGCCTTGGCCAGCACTCAGCGGTAGCCGCAGTCAGCACCCAGCCACGGGCAACCTTCAAAGAAAAGGCATTTTAAGAGCCTTGGCCAGCACTCAGCGGTAGCCACAGTCAGCACCCAGCCACTCCAGATTCATGCCATTATAAGGCAGGCACCAAAACTGGACGTTGATGATCCTGCTGAGGGGACTTCATCAAGGGGCTCTGTGATATCCCCAGTAAGTCCATGGAGGCGTCACTAAGATCTCTGGGGTTCAGGGAAGCACCAGTGCCCGTCATTGCGGGAAGGAGTAGAATGGCAGCACCCGTCTGTTCAGAGCAGCCTGCCATTTCTGAGGTAGGGCCTGCCATTTTGGAGCACAATGGAGCTGCTACACCTGATGAATTGCCTTTTCCAGATCCCCTGTATTTGATGCCAAGTGTGTATGGGGAGCAAGAACCCCACCCTCTGTTGAGGAGGTGGTAGTAATGGGGTATGGCCAGTCAAGCCACGCTTCAGTTGTAGAACAGCAGGCTGTTCACAGATCAGGCCAGTTGCAACAGGTTACCCCCCCCCCCAATCCAGCAACAGGTCTTGCTTCCCAACCTTTTTTCGCCTGAGGTGTGATTTTGCTCTTGGCTGCTTTTAGAGCTCAAGCTGCTCTCCTCTACTGTGTGTGGTGATTTTGGCCTCGCTATTTTTTGCCCTTGGCTGCATTTAGAGGTCAGACCGCTCCCCTCTACTGTATGCAGTTATTTTTGGTTTTGTTAATCCACCGCACCCCTCTACCTGTGTGGGTGTTGATTAATCAGGAATTTCTCCATATAATGCCTGGTACCTCTCCCTTTCACTGTAGGTGTGTAACCATGGCTGGGTCATCCTGGGCTGTTATTATGGATATCATTATTGAGGTACAGCGCAGTGATATGCAGCTGCAGCCATCTCAGTGGCCATCAGTTTCATACTTTTCATGGCCTGTGTCAGAAGGAACTCCACTGGGAGAAATCTTGACCTGCAATTTGGGCTTCACCTTGAGTGAACAGTACTTGGTTACCTTAGGCCAGCCTTTCCCAACCAGGGTGCCTCCAGATGTTGTTGGCCCACAACTCCCATCAGCCTCAGCCAGCATTGCCAATGGTCAGGAAAGATGGGAATTGTGGTCCAACAACATCTGGAGGCACACTGGTTGGGAAAGGCTGCCTTAGGCCCTAAGGTAGGCAAGGCAGCCAATACCTTCCAAGTATTCCTTCTCAGAAATTGCACCAGAGCAGCAATGTTCAGTGTGGACTTTGCATGTGGTGAGAGAAATGGGCAGCTCTTTATCATTCTCTGCTGTGTTTTGGTTCCTAGCCTGTCCAGTGACTGTGGAAAGGGCTTGGTTTTCCACTCAGAACCCTGAGGAAAGGGCCTAGCTTTGCTACGCAGAATCCTTGGGCACAGATATGGTGCAGGCTTCTGAAGAGGTTTCCTGCCATTTTTACGGTCCTAGACTGTCCAGTGACTGGAAAGGGTGTAACTTTATTGTTAGGAGCTCTTAGATATGACATAGCCCTTTGCCGAGGACTTTTCCTGCCATTTTTATGGTACCTGAGGAGGTTCCCACCATTTTTATGGTCCTAGTATGTCCAGTGATGGCAGAAAGGGTCTAGCTTTACATTCAGAGCCCTTGGGCAGGGATATGACATAGTCCTTTCGTAAGGAGTTTTCCTGCCTTTTTTATGGTACCTCTGTTGCCACTTGATCCTAATGTGTCTAGTGACTGTGGAAAGGGCCTAGCTTTCTGTTCAGAACTGTTGGGCAGATATACGTCATAGTCGTCAGCTGGAAAGCTTTCCCGCCTTTAAGAGGCACCGGAACAGCAGGTTCAATATTTCTAAGAGACCTGATTCCCTTTTTCCCTAGGCCTAATCACCAGCAGGCCATTTCCAGGGCAACAGTAGAATAATGTGGTGACTCCTCTAGGGGGGCTCAGTGTAATGAAGGCAAATGGATTGCCTCATGAGCCGCAGCTCAAAGCTCCAGTTCTCTCAAGGCCTGAACGGCAGCAGGCCATCTTCAGAGGCAATAGTAGAATATCTGGTGCCTCAGTATAGTGAAGGTATATGAATTGTCTCATGGGCTGCAGTTGGAAGCCCCAGTCTGTTCTTATGGATAGTGGCAGTCCTTCAAAACTGTGTAATTTTTGCAGCCCTTCATAACTGTCTGGGTGAACTTTTTGGATTTATCAAGTTAATTCCTTACGGAGGAGGTTCTTACTGTCATTCCAGTGGGCAAACGTAAATAAGCAAGATAAGTAAATTAAGCTAATAAAGTGTGCCGAACAGATTAAACCAGGGCAGTGGCAGCTCTTGGCTCCATGTCAGTGGGGCAGTGGAATCTGTTCCAGGTTTTAGTCTGAAGGAGCTGTCCAGGGGGATGAAAAAGGCGTATAATGCTTCCTTTCAGCAGCTAATTGTTTAGCTTTGATTGTTTCCCACCCCACCCCACCCTCATGTAACCAGCAGGCTCACCTAGGGCGACACGCTGTTAGGGTTGAAATGCAGAACAAGAGAGTTGCTGTGGCTGTGATCTGGTATGGGCAGGCAAGGGGGATTCTGTTGTCAACAACTTTCTTGCACCAGCAACTCATGCTTTCCAGGCTCAGGATGATTAATTCGGAGGCTTCCCCTTTTCTGTCTTACATTCTTCTTTTTAAATTCGGCTGCAGAAGTTCTAACTGCAACAGTGCAAGAGTTCAACTTGCCCGGTGAGGGGAATAGGCATTCGCACAGTTGCTGCTTCATCCTTTGTCCCTGAAATGGCAACAGAATTGACCGCACGTATTGGTTCTGGTTTTTGTTGCTGCAACTGGTGTGTCACATGCCTTTGAGGGAGCCATACGTGGCATAACACACAGGATGTTTAAAGCACATGGCTTCCCCCCAAAAATCCTGGGAACTGTAATTTGTTTGTGTGCTGGGAACTGTAGCTCTGTGAGGGGTAAACTACAGTTCCCAGGATTCTTTGGGGGAAGCCATGTGCTTTAAATATATGGTACATATGCAGCCATATATTGGAGGAACCAGTAGCAAAGACTACTCTTTGCGTTAAAACAAATGTAAACAAAATCTGTAACAAGAAATATTGAAGAGTAACCTACGTAGATAATCTTTGTCCATGTTTTGGAAAAGTGGTAGTGGTATACTTAAAATATACATGAAAATACTTGGGGGAAGAGGCACCCTACTTCAACTTCAGCCCCCCAGCTGTCCTACACTAGGGAAAGAGGTTCAGCTGCCCTGTTCTCCACCCTCCAAAGTACCTTAACACAGGGGTGGAAAGACTTCAGACATGTGCCTGTGTTTAATACAGTCCCAAAATCCACCAACCAAAGCAAAGCGGAAAGACAAACGGAAGTCACATCTAACCATTCATTTCAAGCACATGGCTTCCCCTTACGAATTCTGGGAACTACAGTACCCAGAATTCTGTGGGGTAAGCCATACGTTTTAAATGTATTGTGTGGACGTGACCTAAATTAAAGGTGCCTGTCTGAACACATTCTGAGCGTAGGAATTTGTTTTTGGTACCTGAACTGAGCTCATAGATCCTTTCACATATTTTTATTTATTTATTTACAGTAGGGCCCCGCTTTTCGGCGTTCCGCTTCTTGGCATTCCGCTAATACGGTGGTTTTCAATTACAGTAGGGCCCCACTCATATGGCGCTTGTTCCGTTTTCTGGGTGTCAGCCGCCATTTTATTGTTGGTGTTCCACTTTTTGGTGATTTTTGCTTTTTGGCAGGGGTCTGGAACCTAACCCACCGTATGAGTGGGGCCCTACTGTATTTGATTTATATCCTGCCCTTCCTCCCAGCAGGAGCCCAGGGGAGCAAACAAAAGCACTACAAACACTTTAAAACATCATAAAACAGACTTTAAAATACATTAAAACATATTTTAAAACATTTTTAATTTGCAAAACATTTTTTTAAAAAAAGGTTAAAAACATATATTTTTTAAAAAAAGGTTTAAAAACATATTTTTGAGGGTAAAGGTAAAGGTGTCCCCGCACTAGTAGTGCGAGTCGTTTCCGACTCTTAGGGTGACGTCTTGCGATGTTTACTAGGCAGACCGTATATATGGGGTGGGATTGCCAGTTCCTTCCCCGGCCTTTCTTTACCCCCCAGCATATGCCGGGTACTCATTTTACCGACCACGGATGGATGGAAGGCTGAGTGGACCTCGACCGCTTTTACTGGAGATTCAACTTCCTCCTTCCATTGGAATCGAACTCCGGCCGTGAGCAGAGCTTCGGCTGCGTTACCGCCACTTACCACTCTGCGCCACGGAGGATCTTATCTTTGAGGGTAGCTTTCTTCTTTTCAGCAGGTGGGGAAAGTCATTTGTTTTTTATTAAGCCAGGAGTGGGGGAACCCTCAGACTGGGGGGGGGTGGCCTGCAAGTCTGAAACTCTCCTCAGCCCACGCCCCCTTCCAGCCCACGCCCCCTTCCAGCCCACGCCCCCTTCCAGCCCACGCCCCCTTCCAGCCCACGCCCCCTTCCAGCCCACGCCCCCTTCCAGCCCACGCCCCCTTCCAGCCCACGCCCCGCACCCTCCTTGAGTGTTTTTTGCCTGGCTGGAATGTGTCCTTGATCTCTAATCACGCCTCTTGCTTGCCTCAATAGAGGAAATAATGTTGTGTGTGTGTCTCTAGAACAGTGATTCTCAAACAGTGCGCCGGGGCACACTGGTGCGCCGCAAGAGGTGGCTAGGTGTGCAGCGAATATTATGAAAGTATATTATTATTAAGTTATTTTTATTCATAGTTTAAAATATATTAATATATTTTTAATTTTGTACACGAAGTGCGCCAGAAAATTTGTATATGTTTTACAGTGTGCTGCGAACCAAACAATATTGAGAACCACTGCTCTAGAGAAACTAGCCTACTGTAAAAAATGTAAATGTACTGCCTTCAAGTTGATTCCGACTTATGGCGACCCTATGAACAGGGTTTTCATGAGGCTGAGAGGCAGTGACTGGCCCAAGGTCACTCAGTGACCTTCATGGCTATGTGGGGATTACGAACCCTGGTTTCCCAGGTCATAGTCCAACATCTTAACCACTACACCACACTGGCTCTCAGCCTACTGTAGAAAGGTAAAATTTACATTCATTGTTCTGCCCACTTTTGCCTCCACTGGCATGTGCCCCTGGAAGCTTGCTCAGAAGGGAATGTGGCCCTCGGGCTGAAATTCCCCCCTCCCCGCTGCCCCTGTGTTAAGCAGTTGGCATTCGGAAACCCTTGCAAATCACCCACGTCTGCCTTAAGAAGCCCAAGCAGGGCTTATAAATAGCAAGCCTTCATCCTGTGTGCGATGAGAGGAAGCCTTGCTGGGAAGCTCTTCAGAAGAGGAGCCGCAGCCATCGCAGTTACTTTCATCTCCACCACCCTGTGGCTCCCTTCTTGAGTTTGCACAGCTCAAGCACATGAGCAAAGACTGAGCCTGTGTGTGTGTCATCTGTGTCACCAGCCAAAGAAGCAATGAAGAGAAGAGAAAATGTTAAGAGTTGGGGGGGGTTGTTCTTCTCTTCCCCATATCAACCTTCTTGTTCAATCCCTGACGCACCTTGGGGGTACATGTCTTCTGCTCTCACAAGCCAAACAGAAAAAAACAGGTTCATGTGTGTGTGGTGCGCTTCAGATATCCACATGTTGCAAGAAGAAAAAACTTGGTCGCTTGGGTCCATTATGCAAAACAAGCAAAATTTTGCACTATGAGGATTTTGCAACATCTAGTGTTTGTGAAATTTTAATTTGGGTTTTTGCTGGCTATGGGAAAGGAGCATGCAGTTAATACAGGGATTGAAACCCTTACATTGACCACTGGCAATGCTTTCCCCCTGGGCTTCTGCAAATTCACCAGGCCCTACTTAACCCATGTGCTTTCAAGCATGCCTTTGTGGCCATAGGGACTAGAATCTTTGTGTGTATGTTTAGAAAAGAAGAAAGCTGAACTCTTCAGCATTGTCTGGGGGCTATTACACTCTGGCTCCAGGGACATGGTAGAACCATCTGAGGCCCACTGTAATGAATTTGCTAGGCACTTCCAGGATAAAATCTTTAGCATCCACCAGGACTCCAGTGTTATAGCAGGTGAATCAAGCGAGGTATCCAGAGCACAGCCTTGTCCCGATTTCTTGGATGAGTTTCAGTTGGTACAGCTTGAGGACGTTGACCACTTCTGTGCTGGATCCTTGCCCTTATTGGCTAATAAAAGCTAGCAGGGATGGAACAGCTGGCTGGGCCCGGGAAGTGATTAATGCCTCTCTGCAAGAGGGGGTGGTCCCTGGCTGCCTGAAAGAGGCAGTAGTGAGACCACTCCTGAAGAGACCCTCCTTGGACCCAGAAAATCTTAATAACTATAGGCTGGTAGCAAATGTTCTATTCCTGGGCAAGGTCCTTGAACGAGTGGTTGCGGGCCAGCTCCAGACACTCTTGGATGAGACCGATTATCTGGATCCATTTCAGTCGGGTTTCAGGCCTGGTTTTGGCACGGAAACAGCCTTGGTCACCCTGTATGATGACCTTTGTCGGGAGAGAGATGGGAAGTATGACTCTGTTGATTATTCTTGATCTCTCGATGGCTTTCGATACCATCAACCATGGTATCCTTCTGGGAAGATTGGCTGAGTTGGGAGTGGGTGGGACTGCATGGCGGTGGTTCTGCTCCTACTTGGCAGGTCGCCTCCAGAAGGTGGTGCTTGGGGAACATTGCTCGGCACCCTGGATTCCCCAGTATGGGGTTCCACAGAGGTCAGTTCTGTCCCCCATGCTGTTGAACATCTACATGAAACCGTTGGGTTCGGTCATCCAGAGCTTTGGAGTGCGTTGCCATCAGTATGCTGATGACACACAGCTCTATTTCTCCTTTTCATCTTCAGGTGAGGCTGTCAATGTGCTGAACTGGTGCCTGGCTGTGACAATGGACTGGATGAGGGCTAATAAACTGAGGCTCAATCCAGACAAGACTGAGATGCTGCTAGTGGGTGGTTCTTCTGACCAGATGGTGGATGTCCAACCTGTTCTGGATGGGGTTGCACTCCCCCTGAAGGAGCAAGTTCATAGCTTGGGGGTTCTCCTAGAACCACCTCTGTCACTTGAGGCTCAGGTAGCCTCGGTGGCACGGAGTGCCTTCTACCAACTTTGGTTGGTGGCCCAACTACGCCCTCATCTGGACAGGGAGAACCTGGCTTCAGATGTCCATGCTCTGGTAACCTCCAAGTTAGATTACTGCAATGCGCTCTACGTGGGGCTGCCTTTGAAGACGGTTCGGAAACTGCAGCTTGTGCAAAATGCAGCAGCCAGATTGGTAACAGGGACCAGACAGTCCGAACATATAAAACCGATTCTGGCCTGCTTGCATTGGCTGCCTGTATGTTTCCGAGCTCGATTCAAGGTGCTGTTTTTAACCTATAAAGCCTTACACGGCTTGGGACCATAATACCTGATGGAACGCCTCTCCCGATATGAACCCGCCCGTACACTATGCTCAACATCTAAGGCCCTTCTCCGGGTGCTTACTCCGAGGGAAACTGGGAGTCTGGCAACAAGGGAGAGGGCCTTCTCAGTGGTGGCCCCCAAATTATTGCATGATCTCCTTGAAGAGGTGCACCTGGCGCCATCACTGTTATCTTTTCGGCGCCAGGTCAAGACTTTCCTCTTCTCCCAGGCATTTTAGCATGTGTTTTTAAAATTGTTTTAAATTGTTTTTTAAAGATGTGTTTTAAAATTGTATATTTGTTTTTAATGTTTTTAGAGAGCTTCGGCTATGGAGCGGTATACAAATACAATAAATAAATAAATAAGATATTCTGACCCAAGATTACATTTGGTGGTCTTTCGCCTGCCAAAAATGTACTTCCAGGCTAGGATGTGTGCCTATTCTGAATATTGTTTTAAGGTCACCATTGTTTCACTTGTGGGGGGGTGCAAAGGTTCCCCATCCCTGTTCAGTGGGACACTTTTATGTGGACTGCAGACTTCATCATCACAAAGAATTGCAGGTCTCTAGGCAAAGGGCATCTGGGGAGAATTTAAAAAAAGAAAATTAGATTAATTGTACAAATTTCATTTTTTAGTTGCTTCCCATGAGCATCAGGAAGCGATTTACAAAATAATATATGACAGTTACATGTATAAAAACAGCAAAAACAATTGCATATATAAAAACGATTTCACAGTTGTATGTATGTATGTAAACAGTAACAATAGGTGCACATACATAAAATAAATTCGAACCCAGTGCAACTGGGATGAAGATCTCCATTTAGAAGGCTTGTTGAAATTGATGGCAGTCTTGAAGGACTTGCCATTGCAGCCTACAGGATGAGTCAGGCCTGAGCTTTCTTTGTTGCTGTTTAATTGTGAAACTGCTTGGTATTTGCTGACGACTTTAGTAGCTTTGTGAAGAAGAAAGTTTCACTTCATGCATAAAAGTAACACATCAGGCCTTTTGACTGATGGATTGATTTTCTGTTTCCCAATTTTCTGTTTCCTGCTTGCCGTATTTTAAAATTGTTGTAAGCCACCCTAGGACCTTTGGTTGAAGGGTGGGTAATAAAATGTTAATAGTAATAATAGCAATACTTGCTGGAAGAGTTAGGATATGCTTTTTTTTAACAGGGGTGCATTCAAAAACAAAATTCTTCCACCTGTAGTCCTGAACTAATATTGACCATTGTGCATAATAATTCAGTTTCAGATGTTGATCCAGTAGTCCCATCTACCGTTTTATAAAAATGTAGCCCAAATGTAAAATGATCTGCCCCGGCCCCCACCACCAGCAGGAGGCAAGCTGCTGTTCCCTGCTTGTGTATGAGTTCAATTAAAACAGAAGCTACTCGCCTATATGACCTGGACACAGGTGTATGTGTAGAGGGTGTGTGTGAAGTATGACTATAAACAATCCCCACAAGGGGCCACTTGGCACAGCGCCCAAACAACCCACAGAGCTTCCTGCCCAGAGCAAACACGAGGTTGCAAAAAAGACTTCCACTTTTGAGCAAGTGGCAGTTCCGGTGTGTGCATATGTTTGTATGTGTCACACGCAGGGAGGAAGCTGATAAGTGAGAGAGGAACGCCCTAAACTGGGATCAGAGGGGCCCTGTAGGCGTGCTGTCCCAATAAGGCAACCGAGCAGACCACAGAAACTCCTGAATCCACTTCCTAGTCCATACTGGTGTCCACAAAGCACTCTGGGTGGAGAGACCACAGCCTAAAGGTACGTTTTCTATCTCTTTTTCTGGCCTAAGGGTTTTATACAGACATTCCTCGTCCTAGGAACATAAAATGGAAATGGACTGCCTTCAAGTTGATCCCGACTTATGGCGACCCTATGAATAGGGTTTTTATGGTAAGCAGTATTCAGAGGGGGTTTCCCATTGCCTCCCTCTGAGGCTAGTCCTCCCCAGCTGGTTAGGGCCTGCTCAGCTTGCCACAGCTGCACAAGCCACCCCCTTCCTTGTCCGCAACTGCCAGCTGGCGGGCAACTGGGCTCCTTGGGACTATGCCGCTTTCCCACGGCTGCACAGGTGGCAGGGCACGTAACCCCTGAGCCACTCCCTGTGGGGTGATCTTTAGCTGGTCCTTGACACCCAGGAAACCCAAGCGGGGATTTGAACTCACAGACTCTGGACTCCCAACCAGGCGCTCCTCCCCACTGTGCAGTAAGGAGCTGCCTTATCCTGAGTCAGAATACTTGTCCATCTGCTTACCAGCAGGGTCTCTCCAGGATTTGAGATAGGAGTCTCTCCCAGCCCTACCTGGGGATGCCAGAGATTGAACCTGGGACCTTCTGCATGCAGGGCAGATGCTCTGCCACTGAGCTATGGCCCTTCCTTCAACCATTCCTAGACAGGTTCACTTTGGGAACACTCCCCAGTCCTCTCCATTGAAACCAAACATGGCAGACCCATCCCACCGTCAGTTGCTAGGATCCATTGATAGGAGAGATGGCAATTGCTTTCAAGCCCTGCTTCTGGGCTTCCTGGTGAACTAGATGGACCTCTTGGTCTGATCCAATGGGGCTCTTCTTGGACTGAAAGTCGCTTTATTGTGGCAGAATTTGTGTAGGTTAGAGGGCACTTCTTCACACAGACAATGTTCGTGTTTGATGGATACTGATACAGAGCAGGAATGGGGAACTTGCCCCCTCCCAGACATTGTTGCACTCCAATTCCCCATCAGTTCCAGCCAGCATGGCTAATAATTGGGGATGATGGGAGTTGTAATTCAACAGCATGCGGAAGGCCATCCTTGATATAGGGCATACAGCAGCCTTTCCCAGCCTTTGGGTCCCTGGGTGTTGTTGGACTACAACTCCCATCAGCCAGCATGACCATTGATCAGGAATGATGGAAACTGTAGTCCAGCAACATCTAGGGACCCAAAAGTTGGGAAAGGCCGGCACAAAGAGTAAAATTGCAAGCAATGGGGTCAAAAGCTGTGGAATTTAGGAAGCTGCCCTTATACTGAATCAGACCCACTGGTCTATCTAGCTCAGCACTGTTTACACTGACTGGCAGCAGTCACTCTCCAGAATTTCAGATAGGGAATCTTTCCAAACTATCTGGAAAAGCCAGACTGGGACTTTCTACATTCAAGGCAGATGTTCCATCACTGAGCTGCAGCCCTTCGCCTAAAGAATGTAAGACGTATAGTCTGATAATTCTATGTAATTCTATGCAGAACTCTAATGACCAATGTAAATACAGTGACTGTTAACATCAGCAATCATTGGCGATAATGCAGATCACCTTGGTTTTACTATTCTATTTTAAAGTTTCTGTTGGGGGAGAGAATTTTGGCTCTGAGTGAGCCCTAAACAAATGGAACCAAATTAGCTGATAAATTCTAGTTTGGCTATTTCTCTCTGGATCTCACTTCTTTTGCTAAAGTTTGTTAACTACAGCAGAACCTCACAGGGGATTTAAATTTATTTATTTATTTATTGTATTTATATACCGCCCCATAGCTGAAGCTCTCTGGGCAGTTTCCAGTAACTAAAAACATTAAAAACAAATATACAAATTTAAAACACATCTTTTAAAAACAATTTAAAACACATGCTAAAATGCCTGGGATAAGAGGAAAGTCTTGACCTGGTGCTGAAAAGACAACAGTGTTGTCTTGCCTTACATCTGGCTCTCTTTGATGCTCCTGCTGCTGTTTATCCATCACTGACTATTTTGGCAGCTGAGTATACGCCTGCTCTTTTAACAGCAGCCTGACTCCAGAGAAATTAAATACATAAAAATGTTTTCTAGCATTTGTTATGTCCAGTTCATCAGCATCTGTTTTCTCCAATGCAAGGGAGCATTCTCATTCTTGTGCTATTTATACTTTAGGGCCACATCCACCCCATACATTTAAAGTGCATGGTTTCCCCAAAGAATAATGGGAATGGTGGTTTGTTAAGGATGCTGGGAACAGTGCCTCTCTGAGGGGTAAAATACAGTTCCCATGATTTTTTCAGGGAAGCCATGACTGCCAAAATTGTATAAATGTGCTTTAGATGTATGGAGTGGATGTGACCTTAGTTCTTTAATCAAGAATAAGATGGAACATTCCCTGTAAATACCCAATTATTTGACATGGAGGAAGTGAAATGCCTCTACTTCCTTCTATTTCTGGTGTTCAGGGTGTGAGTGCTGATCCTTAAATGTCACCAGTGCACAAGAGGGAGGTATTAGCAGCCAACGACTCATTGTTCCCCATTTGTAAAGACGAGGTGGGGCATGCTCACACTTGATATTACGGCATCCCCAAAAGATGATGTAGCTGAAACTTTAACTTGCTGGCTGTACATTTGTACAAGGTGTTGCTAGGTCCTGAAAAGGAGTCGGGATGCAGATTTGCATAAAATTTGCATGTGCTGATTTACATGTCTATCTGCCACTGGGGAAATTATATATTTTATATAATTTATTTATAATATATTTTAAAGTCTGTTTTAAAGTGTTTTTAGTGTTTTTGTTTGTTGCCCTGGGCTACTTCTGGGAAGAAGGGCAGGATATACATTTAATAAATAAACAGTAGTGTAGTGGCAAATTCAGAAGTGCAGGGTCTCTTCAGGTTAATCATAGTCATGCTTCTTCCCCCTTTTTTGCTGCTGAGTTTGGAATGAGATCCTTGTTAATGCTGTCTCCTACAAAAGACATCCCTAGAAGCCAATAACCCTGAAAGGTGAGAGTGTTGGCTGCTGAGAAGAGTCTTCTCAGTGACTGACACCTCCTTTCACTCAGATTGGCTCCAATCTGCAGGAAAGGTCAAGGAAGCATGTTAGAAGACTGTTCTCAGTGGCTAACGCACTCCTCTTTCATACTGATTGGCTCACAGGATGCTGGAGACATAGGGACACTCCTGGGCCCTGCTCCCCAAAAAAGTAAAGGGTCTAAGACCCCCCAAGACCCTGGATGACTACATCCCTGTAAATAAATAAATAGACGGGGATCTGTGGAGAACAACTTCCCCATTCAGAGTAGGCAATACTAGATGGCTGGGCCATCCCAAGCCATATTGCTGTCTGAGGTGAAAACAAGATGGTGTCTCTCCCTTCCCATCTACAAAAGTCAGGCTAGCAACCGAATCTTACTTCAACATTGGCCATGGGACAGGTGCACTTGAGGGCAGCATACTAGCCTAGGATGTGAAGGGTAGACTGCATTGTGCACACAGATCTTTTAACTTCTGGCCCCTCATGATTTGCTGCTTGAGGTGTCACTCCGTATAACAACAAGGTCAGCCCTGCTGGATGGTCCAGGGCCCTTATGGAAGGACCGTAGCTCAATGGCATGGATGAAGAAGGCCCCAGGTTCAATCCCTGTCATCTCCAAGTAGGGCTGGGAGAAACTTATAGAATCATAGAGTTGGAAGGGGCCTATAAGGCCATCGGGTCCAACTCCCTGCTCCTTGCAGGGATCCAAGTTGAAGCAGCCCCAACGGATGGCTCTCCAGCTGCCTCTTGAATGCCTCCAGTATTGGAGAGCCCACCACCTCCCGAAGTCATTGGTTCCATTGTTGTCCTGTCTCCAATCCTGCCGCCAGTCAGTGTAGACAGTTCCTATCTGGATGGACCAATGGTCTGATTCAGGATAAGGCAGCTTTCTGTGTTCCTGTTGACCAGATACAGAGCAGCTTTCTGTGTTATAACTTTAATAGGACAGTATAGAAAAACTAGCATTTCTCAGAGTGCATAGTTAAAACAATGAAATTCGCTCCCATAATATGTAATGATGCTGGCCAACAATTTGGGGCGGGGGGGGTATTTAAAAGAGGAGTAAAATTCAAGGAGGATGAGGCTACTAGCCACAACAGCTATGTTCTCCCTCATTGTCGGAGGCAGCAGGTCTCTGAATGCCAGTTGCTGGGAATTGCAAGCAGGGAGAATGCTGTCGTGTGCAGCGCCTGCTTTCAGGCTTCCCATTGAGGCATCTGGCTGGCCACTGTCAGAACAGAATGCTGGATTAGATGGGCCTTTGACCTAATCAAGCAGCCAGGCTCTTCTGATGTTCTTGGGGTTAGGTTAAGCATATTTCTGGACATCTTGGAACGAGACTATGCATTTTAGAGGGATGGAAAGGCAACTTGCCAACTGGCTCTTTCTATAATGAAGGATATGTCGCTGGTTTAGAAATGAGCATGAAATGATCAGTAACCTTGGCCAGGATCACCAAGTAAGCTTTAGGGAGAATCCTCCTTGACTACTGTGGCAAAATGAACTGATATCTCATCTGATTCTGGGCAACATAGTCCTGGGGCTTTGGCCCTTGAGATGTCATGAATTTACTGCCCAATTACTGTGAGTGGGTTTGACACTATGATTTTGCTGTAAAGCAGGATGAGAAGCATTTACAACCCTCCTGATGCTGTTTGACTCCAACTCCCATCAGCCCCAGCTACTTTGGTTCAGGGATGACAGGAGCAGAAGGTCAACAGCATTTGGAGGCCCATAGGTTTTTCCCACCCATCCTTTAAACACTGGTCACCTCCATGCCATATATTAAAAGCACATTTATACCACTTTAGGGGGCATGGCTTTCCCCAAAGAATCCTGGGAACTGTAATGTAGCCCTCACAGAGCTATAATTCCTAGCACCCTTAACAAGTTCCCATGATTCTTTTTGGGGAAACCATGTGTTTTAAATGTATGGTGCGGCTGCGACCTTTTGTTTGTCACATCACAATCCCTGGAAATAGCCCATACAGCAACATAGATGGGATCATTGTGCAACCTTTGTAGCAAGGGAGAAGATACAGTTGGGGTGGAGAGTTCAGAGAGGACTAGAAGCTTGACGGGCAGAGCTCCATGCAGCTCACCACCATCGAGGCTTTGGGGACATCATGACTCACTGTGGCATCAGCAAAAGACAAGTTTAGAACAACTTGAGAGGGCAGATCACAGTACCAGGAAAGGAAGCAAGGCATTAAAGGTGGAGATTACAGGAGTCTAGACAAGAGCTTTGTCAGGAAGTGTCTCGACCCAGTTCTGTCCCCATTCTGCTAGTAGGATTGAGGCCTGCTTGGCGCAAATGGTAGATTCTACTGTTTGGCTTCAAACTATATGGGCAAAAATGGGACAAATTGTCAAACTTGGCCTGTGGGTAGAATCTAGTTTCCCACCCTTAGAGCAGAATGAGGCTGTGGGTTGTGGAGAGAATGGGTTGTACCACTTCAGACCACAGGGTACGGATGCCACAATGGTGTGCTTGTGTCAAATGAAACATAAATGATGCCGTATAAGTTTGTTTTTTAAAGCAAGCCTAGTGCATTGTAGGGAGAAGCCCACCCCCTCGCCCTAATATGATGCTTTCTTACTTTCACAGGATATTTAAAACAAAAAGTGAGGTAGGAGGTCATGGGGACGTCTCTCTACCTGAGATCCTGGAGAGCTACTGCTGGTCAGAGTAGGCAGTACTGGTCTGAGTTGGTGATGTAATGGTTTCTTCCGTTCCTATGAGATGTGTCCAGCTGCCTTCTGAAACCGTACAGGCCATTCAGCCATTCTAAGACTGCCAACTCATTCTTGAGCCCCAAAATATTTTCTCATGACTCCATAAGCAAACCCTGAAAGTGTGTTTGTGTATGTTTGGGGAGCAGGGAGGTTCACCCTTTAAGTGGGTCAGCCTTTTTGCCACACATGGTAAAAGTTCTTGTTGCTGTTGTTAATTAATTGCCTTCCACATATATTTCTCAAGGCGATGTACACAATATCATAAAAAGAGCCCTCAAAAAACTAGTTAAAAACAGCACAGAAAATAACTTCCTGTTGGGTTCCTTGCTTTCCGCCTAACCAGTCTGGATGGACCACAGTCAAACTGTACTGTTGTATTTTAAAGTCATACTTATATTTTATTGTATATTTTAAGTGTTTTATAGACTGTTTTCTTTTATCTGATTATTTATTTTATTGGTTCTGTGACCGTACAATAAATTGATTGATTGATTGACATTTGTCTATGGGGACAAAAAAGCATTGAGGTCCAGTGCTGGCAGTTTTGTGGAAGGTCTTGAGAGATAATCAACTTTATGAATGATTGTAACAGAGAAGTAATTATTCACTCATTTCATTTATGTATCACTTTCCATGAAACATCCTGAAGCGATGAACATCCATTTAATTTAATTAACATCAAATGATTTAATATCAGTTAAAAACAGATACAAAAGCAATTTCAAACCCAGTACAGATACAGACTTGGATAAAACTCTCCACTTAAAAGGCTTGTTGGAAAAGGATGGTCTTCAATAGGCACCAAAAAAACAATAGAGATGGCAACTTATAATAAAGTTCTAGCCAGTAGGTGGAGGAAATAGGGCCTCTCCTATTGTCTTGCAACACTATTAAAATCCAGGAAGGATGTTCTTATGAGTCACATACGCACCAGAAGTTTAAAGCATGCTTATGCTACTTTAAACAGTAATGGCTTCCCCCAATGAATTCTGGAAACTCTTGTTGTTTGTTACAATACTGAGGATTGTAGCTCTGATCTCCTAACCACTCTCAGTACCCTTAACAAACCACAGTTTCCAGGATACAGTTTCATGCTCAACCAACTTCAGTCACATCCACAAAGCACATGGCTTCCCCCCAAAAAGAAATAATCCTGGGAACTGTAGTTAAGGTTTCTGGGAATTTTAGCTCTGTAAGGGGTAAACAATAGTTCCCAGGATTCTTTGGAGGAAGCTAAGGGCATTCAAGGTGCTTTAAATGTATGGTGTGGATGTGACCCTGGATGTTTGGCTTCAGCTGCAAGAGCCCTATCTGTGGTTCTAAACCCACACCTTGATCTCGCCCCAAGGTACCCTGGAACTGATAACCCTTGGCCTCCCCTTGTTTGGGCCATCACCTCTCCTTGGTGGTGGGTGGGGATCCCTATGGATCACTACTGAAATGCTGAACATAATTATTGAGCCTGGGTGTTGAGACAGGGGTAAAGAAAAGCCTGTTCATACCCCAGGCAGTGGCAGCTGGTGGCTCCGTGTCAGTGGGGCAACAGAATCCGATCCGGGTTTTAGTCCAAATTTTCAAGGAACTGTCCAAGGTGCTGAAGCGCCAAGTTGTCAAATTTCATTGTGTCATTGTGAAGACCCTCACTCTGTGCACAAAGCATAAGAACATAAGAGCCTGCTGGATCAGGCCAGCAGCCCATCTAGTCCAGCATCCTGTTCTCACAGTGGCCAACCAGATGCCCATGGGAAGCCCGCAAGCAGGACCTGAGTGCAAGAGCATCTCCCCTCCTGTGGCTTCTGGCAACTGGCATTCAGAGGCATACTGCCGTCAACAGCGGAAGTAGAACATAGCCATTGTGGCAAGTAGCCGATGATTGCCTGATCCTCCATGAATTTGTCTAATCCTTTTTTAAAACCATCCACGTTGGTGGCCATCACTGCCTCTTGTGGGAGTGAATTCCATAGTTTAACTATGTACTGCATGAAGAAGTACTTTCTTTTGTCTGCCCTGAATCTTCCAACATTCAGATCATTGAATGTCCACGAGTTCTAGTGTTATGTGAGATGAAGAAAAACTTTTCTCTATCCACTTTGTCCATGCCATGCATAATTTTATACCCTCCTATTATGTCACCTTTGACTCCCCTTTTCTTTAAACTAAAAAGTCCCAAATGCTGCAACCTTTCCTCATAGGGGAGTTGCTCCATCCCCTTGATCATTCTGATTGCCTTTTTCTGAACCTTTTCCAGCTCTACAATCTCCTTTTTGAGGTGAGGCGACCAGAACTATACACAGTATTCAAATGTGGCCACACCATAGATTTATACAACGGCATTGTAATATCAGCAGTTTTATTTTCAATACCGTTCCTAATGATCCCTAGCATGGAATTTGCTTTTTTCACAGCTCCCGCACACTGAGTCAACATCTTAATCAAACTATCCACTACAACCCCAAGATCTCATTCCTGATCAGTCACCACCAGTTCAGACGCCATGAGTGTATATACGAAATTAAGATTTTTAGCTCCAATATGCATAACTTTACACTTGTTTACATTGTAGTGTATTTGCCATTTTATCACCCATTCACTCAGTTTGGGGAGGTCATTTTGGGACTCTTTGCAATCCCTTTTTGTTTTAACAACCCTGAACAATTTAGTATCGTCAGCGAACTTGGCCACCTCACTGCTCACCCCTAATCCTAGGTTGTCTTCACTCTGAATGTACCCTTGAACTTTTAATAACGCCTCTAGCTTGTCTGGGTGGAGGATACAGAGGTGTGTGTGTGCTGAAACTAGCTAACTGTACATAGATACAATTTAAACCTTTGCTCTACCCACTTTTCCCTCCGGCTTCACCTACCACTGGCATGTGGCCCTCAGAAGATTGCCCAGAAGGGAATGTGGCCCTTGGGATGAAAATGGTTCCCCACCCCTGGCTTAGGCCTCTAAACTCTAATGTGAGCACCTTGAATTGGTCCTGGAAACAAAGTGTCAGTGCTTATGGTTCCTCTGAAATGCTTGTATCCTCTCCTTCTCTAGATCTCTCACCATGGCTGGGCTGAAAACAGCCAGTGGGGAATATATTGATGAATCCTGGGAGCTCAGCGTCTTCGTGGATGACTTGGGACCCGAGGCTGATCCGGTCACACTCCGGGTCACTGGCAACATGCATATTGGAGGCATCATGCTGCAGATTGTGGATAAGTTAAGTAAGTCTTGCAAGACATTTTTCCTGGCCGCATTTCAAGCTGAAAGATGGTGACATAGAATTAAGTCAACTAAGGTCCAATGTAGCCTTTCCCAACCTTTTGGCTCTGATTTCCCACATGTCCTGCCCCCTTGTTGCTATTTTTAGCTTTTCCCATTTCCTCCAAAGGGAAATAAAAACAGCGGAGAGGGCTCAGAAGCACCCTGTCTGTGTGTGTGTCTGGGATAATAATTGTGACTCAGCTGGGGGCTAGTGGTGAAATCCCTTTCCTTTGCGGTTCCTGGCAGTGCTCTGATAAGCAATATGAATAAGGGCCTGTCTCCTTCCAGGAGGCTGATACTCCTGTAGGCCCCCTACATCCCCACTTGGAGGGTGATGTGATAACCAGGCCCGGAAATAACCAAGCTATTCTTAGTCTCCAGAGCTAGGTCCATTTTTTAACAACCATTTTGGAGGTGGCACAGTCCTCGCAAAGAGGCTGTACCATATTGCTTTCATGCATGAAACAGGGCGTAGAGGGGGAAATGGGGCCATGCCTCTTTAAAAAGCAATGTTTTCCCCTCTTCCGAAGAATCCTCGGAACTGTAGTTTGTTAAGGGTGCTGGGAATTGTAGCTCTGTGAGTGGGATTCTACAGTTCCCAGCATTCTTTGGGGAAGCCATAACACTTAAAAGTGGTATAAATGTTCTTCAAATGTATGGTGTGGATGTGACCTCTGAATGCCGTTCACACCAGAGCACATCTTTGCAGTCCCTGCTAATTAATCCAAAATAGCTTATCATTGCCAGACACCCATATCATAAAGAACTACCACACTTAGGAAGCTGCCTTATACTGAGTCAGACCATTGGTCCATCTAGCTCAGTATTGATTACACTGACTGGCAGTGGCTCTCAGGGGTGTCAGACCATGGTCTTTTCTAGCCTTACATGGATTGAACCTGGGACCTGGCTGAATCAGAATTTGAACCCAGGTCTTCCAGGTCCTAGTCCAATTCTCTAACCCAGTGATTCTCAAACGGTGCGCCCAGGCACACTGGTGCGCCCTAAGAGGTGGCTAGGTGTGCCTCAAATATTATGAAAGTATATTTTAAAAATGAGAAGAAATCTATTTGTATAGGGTAAGTAATAGTTTTCTATAATTTATTTTTATTCATAGTTTAAAATATATTGATATATTTCTAATTTTGTACACGAAGTGCACCAGAAAATTTTTATTTGTTTTACAGTGCGCCGCGAACCAAAAAAGTTTGAGAACCACTGCTCTAACCATTACACCACACTAGCTCAGCATTAGCTAAACTAGACAAATGGAGTGGGTTTTTCTTCTTTGTTATTTGCACTTTAACATGGATGGGGTATATGGCTATAATAAAGACTGACTGTTTGGTTGGCTTTAAATCATAATAGGAATTGACACTGGTGAATTTTAAAACCACAATGATTGAAATCGGGTAGGGAATCTCAGGCCCAAGGGTCAAATACAGCCCTCCAGTCCTCTGGATGCCTTCACACTGCACTTTATTCCCGTTATTCTGACTATTTCTTACTTGGTAATTTGCGCATTATATTTGTTCTTTCACACGACGTACATGATACCAGAATTCTAGTGGAATGTAGTGCAAGTTTAGCGCAAATTTCCTTGATAAATGATACCAGGAATAATCTGTTAGCAAAGCTGGGAACCCGGAAAATCATGGGAGTTTTTCCCTAGCTGCAGCCACTCGCATGACAGGCATCCCAGCATGCAGTGCGTTCCCACCATTTAGGTGCACGGGGGGAGGGGGGGTTGCCTGACAAAAATTGTACTGGTATTCCGGCATTGGCTCAGTTAGCAGCAGCATTTTCCCCACACACCCCTGTGTCGATACAACTAAAATAATTTAAAAAGTCAGATCCTAAAGAGAGAGGGCTTGCATGGTGACGGGATGAGAGACCTCCTACACAGTGGGGAACAGTGTGCACATGTATAAGCATGTGTATAATGGGTGAGGGATGAAAACAAGCCTGGTGAAAGACAGTTGTGCAAAATGCCGGTATATCGGCTGAAAAGACTGCTGTTCCTTAATGCAACAGGTACTACAGTAGCTGCATTCACACTGTACATTTATTCCACTATTATTCTACTTTAAATAGTCATGGCTTTCCCCAAAGTATGCTGGGAACTGTCATTTGTGAAGGGTGCTGAGAGTTGTTAGGAGACTCCTGTTCCCCTCATAGAGCTACAATTTTCAGAGTCCCCTGGGAAGAGGAATTGATCATTAAACCATTCAGGGAATTGTAGCTCTCTGAGGAGAACAGGAGTCTCCTAACAGCTCTCTGCCCCCCTTCACAAACTACACTTCCCAGGATTCTTTGGGGGAAGCTGTGATTATTTAAAGTGGAATAATAATGGAATAAATGTATGGTGTGAATGCAACCTAGAAATTGGGACAGAAGGGCTACCTTTTTAATCCGTTAAACTAACGCAATCAGCCCCATGTGTAAAAGCAGCGTCTGTCTGGCTCTTGGAAATCTCCCCCAGGCCACACTCCTTTACCAAACACATCCCCTCCCCCAGGCCAAACCCCTCACTGGTTCTACTTTGCACCCTCCTTGAGTGTTGTTGGTTTTTTTGCCTGGGTGGGACATGGCCTTGAACTCTGACCTCTTGCCTGGACTGAGGTCAGAGAGGGGTGTGTGAGTGTGAATGGAAACTAGCCTACTGTGAAAATGAAATGGACTGCCTTCAAGTCAATTCCAACTTATGGAGACCCTATGAATAGGGTTTTCATGGTAAGCAGTGTTCAGAGGTGGTTTTACCATTGCCTTCCTAAGAGGCTGAGAGGCAGTGACTGGCCCTCGGTCACCCAGCTAGCTTCATGGCTCTGTGGGGATTCCAACTCTGGTCTCCCAGGTCATAGTCCAACCACTTCGCCACACTGGCTACTGTACAAAGGTAAAAATTATTTATTAGAGTGAGTGTGTTCTTCTCTGGATCTGTGTTTATTGTTACATACTGATGGGTGTGTCCTGTTTTGTTTTTCTGTTCTCCAGAACTTCAGAGGGACTGGTCAGACCACGCCTTGTGGTGGGAGCAGAAGAAGCTTTGGCTGCTGAAGACAAACTGGAGCCTGGATAAATATGGGATTTTGGCCGATGCCAAACTCCGGTACACTCCCCAGCACAAGCCAGTGCTTCTTTCCTTACCAAACCGCTGCAACGTCAAGATCCGGGCCAATTTTGCCCAGCCGGTCTTCCGCACAGTAGCTGACATCTGCAAGGTACTCGGTGAGTGCTGCCACATGAGTCTTGGGCTTGGCAATGGAGCAGTGGCTGGGTGAAGCAAGGAGGACAATCGCATGGCTCCACAGCTCTGACCTATTCCTTGGTGCCACCCTGGCTCCTACTGGGAGAAAGGACGGGATGTAAATCAAATAATAAATAAATACATAAATAATAGTGAAGGGGTTGCCAGTGCGATGCCTGCGAGTACTTCCTAAGGCACCGTTCTTCAAACTTGGGTCCCCACCAGATGTTGTTTCACTACAACTCCCATCATCCTCAGCTGGCTTAGCCAATGGTCAGGGATGATGGGAGTTGTAGTCCAACAACATTTGGGGTAAAGAACCGTGTCTTAAAGAACCCGTGAAAAGTCTTGCTGAAAGTCCCCTCAGAAATCCACAATACCTGAGAAGCTGTTTGTTCTTCCTACTCAGTTCCTGTTTGTACTGGCTTGGCCTCTCCTATATGGAGCACCACCACCCCTTAAACATCTCTACATTTCATTGGCTGCCTGGACTGGACACCCACCTTAGCTTCTCCCTGTGAGAGAGAATGATAGTGGCTAATATAATTGCCTTTTTCCCATTGATTGGGCAGCTTACTGGAGCTCATGCCCACATTATTTTGTGGTCCTGTCTCTTTTTCTGATATTTTAGGTATGGCAGCCATTTTGTGTTATGCCACAAAACCCCATGGCAGCCATTTGTGATTGGCACCCATGACACTTTCTGAACATTCCAAATGCGCCCACACCAGCCCCAGAAAGATGGTGACCCCTTCCTCAGCACCTGCCTCAGTGGTTGTTTCAGAGACTGGTCTTTCTGCTTCAGTGTTTCCAAGGCTGCATCCACACCATACATTTAAACCACTTTGAAAACATATTATTTCCCCCCAAAGAATCCTGGGAACTATAGTCTGTTAAGGGTGATAGGAGCTGTAGCTCTGTGAGGAGTAAATTGTAATTCCCAGCATTCCTTGGGCAGGGGGAGGATGTGCTTTAAATGTTTGGTGTCTACAGAACCTAAGTCCCAAAGTGAAGACATTGGAGGAGGGTAGGGGAACTGGCTTGAAATGAGGGCAAGACAGACACTTTTATTTGTTGTGCAGGAACGCTGCAACTGCTGGAGTTTTTTCTGCTGCACAATGAATCATGACTGTGTCCTCCTTTGCAGCTGGTCACCCTTACACTTTTATTTGCAACAATGAGGGCTAGAATCTTAGGAATGATTAGAATTCTCAGGAATCCAGGATTTCAGACAGGAAGCACGTGTCAGTGTGGAATCAAGGCCCTGTCGTAAGCCAGTGTTCCAAGGAGCCAAAGGATGAGTAAGTTCTACAGGAGACAAGGAATCAGATAGAGCCACCAGTTTGTGGTTGGTTGGTTTGTTTTTTAAAGCCCTGATCAGCATTTGAGTGCAAAATTCTCCTAGTATATACATTTTTGTATGCAGCTTTCCCTAACATGCACATTTTTGCAAAGCAATTTCCCCTAATATAATACATGTGTGCTCTTTTTGCTATTTTTATTTATTTATTTATTTATTACATTTGTATCCCACCTTTCCTCCAAGGAGCTCAAGGTGGCATACATGATTCTCCTACCTCTTCATTTCATCTTCACAACAACCCTGTGGGGTTAGGTTAGGCTGAGAGACTGTGACTGGCCCAAAGTCACCCAGCAAGCTTCATGGCTGAGTCAGGATTTGACTCAGTCTGGTCTCCCAGCTCAGAGAAGTGCAAATTTCAAAGGATGGCTGTGTTTGGGTTTGCATATTGTTTCAGAAAATGAGAATTAGGTAGGTTCACCTTTCAGCATGAACTGAGTAGAATTTCTTCATATGTGGCTAGCATGAATAAAGCAGTAGGGGACATGTTCTGAGGGGCTAACACGGCTCTTGTGCACAGCTATTCGTCATCCTGAAGAGCTATCGTTGCTGCGTGCGCCAGAGGAGAAGGACAAGCGGAAGCAGAAGGAGAAAGAGAGAAGCACTGTAGAGACCTATGACCTGACTGAGGTGCGCTTGCCGGCAAGTAAGTAACTTAGGGATGTCCAGGTGAGTGACAGGCACACACCTGTCACTTCAGGAGTCACTGGAAGTATGGTATAGCCTTTGATTCTACCAATCATTTAATGGCCTGTCTCCATATTTTGGCATAATGACTGCTGGAGTGGCAGTTCTGTGTGTTTATGACTGGGTTTCCTGGATTGGCAGGGGGATGGACAAGATGACATTTGAGGTGCCTTACAACGCTAGGATCTCCTTGTTATTTATGGAAATCAATGGAGGCTGGTCCATTGGAGCTACAGTCTGCCCTCGGCCATCTTACACCTGCCTGCCTTCTTACTTACAACCAGTCCAGGGAGTGGCCCTAGCTGTCAGCTTCATCCACCTTAGTCCCACGGCTGTCTGTTGTAGAATTCAACAGAGATTTGGATCGGGACAAAACTAGAGTGAGTTGGCTCCCCTTGTCGTTGGCTCCATCTCCACCTATCACTGGACTCTGTGCCTTCAGCCCCACCAATCCTAATGGGCACCAGCCACCACTGATTAAAAGTACTCTAGGAATCTATCATTTCCATGCTTACACATTTTGTTTTGTGTTCCTTCATTGAATTGTTAACCCCACCCTTCAACCTTACGTACTGAACTGCATTTTTTTACTAAACCTTGGGGTCAAATAGCAGCTGGGAGAAGGGGTATTTTTGGCAGGAAACCAGTGCAGGGCCTGGATCAGCTGTTTTTGTAAGATAACTTAATTGAGCAGAGGGATTGACTGGATGGCCTCCAAGAACCCTTAATTGTGACTCTGTGGGCAGTGTTTCCCTCTTGAAAGCTGTCTCTTCTCCCAGACAATCATGGCTCGCCTCCTACAGCCTGGAAGCTCAGCTGGGCTCGCTTAGGTGAGCCAAAAAGGACTATCTAATTATCTTTCTTGAGAGGATGAATTATTGAATGTGCCAGCTTCTTCTCCAGCCATGACCTTTTCTCTGTTCTATTCTGACACCAGGTGCAGAACAGCAGCTGTTTCGCAGCATGCCCGCTCACTTCTCGGACAGCCCCGACACCGAGGCTTGCTATAAAATGCTCTTGGTCAGTCAGACTGGACTGACCTCCGATCAGATCATGCGAATGCATCGGCCAGGATCCCTTACAGAGAAGACACAGATCAACGGCAGGTGAGGAGAAGCAGGCAGGTCAGGTCGGTCGTCTGTTGGGCGTAGTACAAGGCAGATCAGCCAGCTTTTCTTGAGTTACTTTGCTAGAGAGTACTTGAGTTACAACAACTTGAGTTACTTGGCTAGAGAGTAGGCTCTCTAGTCATCTAATCCAGAGACAGGGAACCCCTTTTAGCCCAAGGGCTGCATCCCCTTCTGTACAACCTTCTGAGGGCCACATCCCAGTGGTGGGTGGGGCCAAAGTCAAAAGTGGATGGACCACTTTTGTAAATTTTACCTTTGCAGTTTCTACACATGCTCACTCACCCCTCTCTATCCTCCATTAATGGGGGCCATTAATTAAATCCACATGCCCAATGAACTCCCCCTCCCCAGCTTTAGCCAACTCATGTCCTTTCTCATCTCCCTGTAGCCTTTATTTATTTTGAAAATGTGTGAACTGTATTTCATCCGGATGGATCCCAGGGCAGTATATAATTATATCACCAACAATAACACACAATAAGAGCAAAGTGACATCCCTCATAAGAGTCAATAAAGGCTTTAAAAACAACAACAGCTAAAACCTTCCAAAATCAAACCAAAGTCTTAACCTGGCGTTGTGACATCAACACCAGCCAAACCTCTCCAGGGGCAGGGGATGTTCTAAAGTCAGGATGTGATACCACAGAAAAGCCCCTCTCCTTCCATTAGGAATGGGGGAGAAATGCGATTCAGTCCGCATTTAAAGCTGAATTTATTACGTTTTCACTTTCCAAAACAATATAAGAACTGTGTCAGCTTCAGGGCTGGGGGCTGGGCAGTAACGAAGCAGCCGGCAGTTAGCTGGGCAATAAGTCCGTCAAGGCCAGACAGATAACGGAGGCCGGCTGGCAGAAGAAAGGCTTGACAAACTAACCAGTAGCAGTGTCCAAGAGCATTGTCCAGGTAGGGAAGCAGAGTTCAGAAAGCCATGGGTCCAGTCCGAAGGTCTAGAGACGGCGTTACACGCGAGGGGTCACAACCGACGTTGTAGTCAGCAGTCTGCTGCAGCCACGAACTGCCTTTTATAACAGACTCCCTAAGCCAGGTGCCCATGATTAGTCTCCCAGCTGCTCAGAGCTGCTTGTTCTTAAACGACCCGACCTCTTCCTTCGTTGCTGTGCTACTCGCTGGCGTCTCCTTTCT
This sequence comes from Rhineura floridana, assembly GCF_030035675.1. Taxonomy (NCBI): domain Eukaryota; kingdom Metazoa; phylum Chordata; class Lepidosauria; order Squamata; family Rhineuridae; genus Rhineura; species Rhineura floridana. The sequence continues at coordinate 10,269,014 of NC_084501.1, forward strand.
GCAGGGGGGAGGGGAGCCTCCTGTTCATGCCCAGAATCCGACTGAGGGGCTTCAGCCAAGTCCTGGACATTCTCCAGCTGGGGAAGGGCCAGAGTTGTGTCTTCAGGGGTTCCACTAGTTCCTTCTCCTGGGTCTGCCAACTCTTCCTCTTCCTCCGAGTCCTCTGAAGGGGCCATGACAAACTGAAACCCAGCCATCCATCAAAATTCACACTTACCAGAATTTTGCAATGCAGTTCTCCAACCAAGCAATGCTTACAAAAATGGATAAAATGAATATACTGGTTAAAAAAAGATACAAAGTCTTATATTAGGATAAATTGCTTGCAAAAATGTGTACAGTGGTTAAAACTGCATATAAAAACGTACTTATTACGAGAAATTTGCACTAAAATGCTGCAGAATTTTCATGACAATTTAAAAAAAAGGGAATTGCAAATTGCTGCAGAAATGTGGAGAACCGAATTGGAGAAAACCTAAATGGACAGATCATGCCATCCCTACCTTCCATACAAGCATAACACACTTCAGCAAATAAAAACTGTAACCAAGGGGATCATTGCTGTACTTTGAGTGCTGGACTTTTCCTTGAATTTCTGTCTAATAGTGAAATTATTATCATTTTATTATGCAGCACCATCACTGTCCATAGGACTTTACAGGACTTTTTCTTTTTCTTTTTAAAGATCAGGGAGTGAAGAATAGGGTTGTCAGTATTTTGCAGGAGGGAGTCAAGCACATACCAGAACTTTACATCTGTGCAATTAGAGTGGATTGAAGAGCTCCAGCGCCTTAGCCTTAGAGCTATGGAGAAATGCAGTGAAAATTGAGAGAGGGATGAATGAATGACCAACTGGTTTGGAAAATATGTAAACAGCCTTGCCAGCAAATCAAGATGAATGTTCATTATTGTATAAGCACATCACAAACACACCAGAATGAATGCTGAATAAAGAGTAAAGACCAGGCATACTTTAACCTCCACGTAAGCTTAGTGCAAACAAATTGGGATAAATACTTAATAAACAGGTTGTCTCGAGGAGCCCTTGGAGAGAAGTGAGGCAACCAATTGCAAAATGGCATTGTGTCCTTTCCACTCCACTTCCCCAAAAGACTTAGGGTTGTATCCAGCTAAGTCCCACTCCGAGTAGACCTATTGAAATTAATGGCCAAGACTAACTTAAATCCATTGATTTCAGCAGGTCTACTCTGAGTTGGACTTTGTTGTATACAACCCAAGATTATTATGCCCAGCAAAATAAAGCCAGGGCTGAATGTTATGACAAAGTGACTTGATGTCAGAAAGGTCTTCATTTTGCTCCCTTTTGCGGCTCTCCCAGGTGGCTGGACTCATCGCGGACTTTGCTGCAGCAAGGATTGAAAGAACACGACTGTTTATGGCTGCGTTTCAAGTACTACAGCTTCTTTGACCTGGAGCCCAAGGTCAGTGCTCTCCTTGGGTCTCAGGCCCTAGCCTCATTCCACTTGTTTCTAAAAAAGCATATGCATCATCCCTTAACGTGGCAACTGCTTTGAAATCCTCCTGAAGATCTCGGTTCATGTGTGTTTCTAGTCCTCATGACTGGAGAGCAAGGAGTTTTTAAAAGATGTTGGTAATTTTTTGTTGAAGACAGGGTTTCTCTGCCCATTGTATGTCACATGTTTAAGCGTTTGACATGCCTAGCATTTGAAAACGTGTGTTTGAATTTGGGTAGGAAGGAAGGATGGACATGCTTTATTCTGAGTCAAGCATTGGTCCATTTAGCTCAGTATTGTCTGCATTGATTGGCAGCAGCTCTCCAAGATTTCCTAGATATTCCTAGCCCTATCTGGAGATGCCGAGGATTGAACTTGGGACCTTCTGCATGCAAAGCAGATGCTCTACCACTGAGCTATGCCTGTGGGTGCATGCCACAGGGAACTACCAATTTGTGTGGTCTCCCTGCACTGCACATTTTTTCCTTTTTTTAATGTGTAAGGGCCGGGATGGGGACCCACGGCCCTCCAAATGTTGCTGTACTACAACTACCATCATCCCTGCCCATTGGCCATGCTGGCTGGGGCCTGACGGGAGTCCAACAATAGCTAGAGGGCCACAGGCTTCCCATCCCTGTTATAAGATGTCATGTGTAAGTACTGTAGGAACATTAGAAAATTCCAATGAAAACAGGAGCAAAAATTGCCAGTGTGCTTATTTGTCCCCACATCCAGAACAGAAATCAATCGAACAATGTTCTGTGTTTGCCATTGTTGTTGCTATCAGTCCACAAACAATATGTAATTGTTTACGGTTTTGCTCACATTTGCGTTGCATTTCCTTTGCATTGAAATGCATGAGGTGGAATAACATAATGACAACATAATTTACACAACAGATGTAATTAATTACGTAAATGATGTAAGCTGCGTAATTTCACCAGAGTGAACAAACTGCAGCGGAATGGAAACAGTGCTGCATGCGGCAAATACAAGGCAGAACAGAAAAACGATGCCTTCTTAACATCCGTATGCTAAGGGAAGGCCTTGTATGCGCCTTATGCACCTTGGAAGAGAAGTGGGGTGGTGGTAGTAAAAATGTAGTTGACTTCCTGGCAGAGGTGAAATTCAGTTCAAGGACTTCTTGGTTTGTCACTCTTCTCCTGTCACTTGTTCCCTTCCACATAGTATGATGCCGTGAGGATCAACCAGCTGTACGAACAGGCACGTTGGGCGGTGCTATTGGAGGAGACAGATTGCACTGAGGAAGAAATGGTGGTGTTTGCAGCTCTGCAGGTAATGTTTTCTCCCTGGAGATAATGTTTTCTGAGTATCCATTGGTGTTTTTTCTTTTTTATGGACTAGGCTGTAGTGCATGTCCTAGTTATATCAAGACTGGATTAAATACTTGAATAAGAATGGGAAATCTCACGCCTGGGGGCCAAAGGCAACCCTCCAGGCCTCTCTACCTGGACCCCAGAACTCTCCCCAGGCCACCTAGCTTCACACCTACTATTTTTGCCTGGTTGGAAAGTGTCCTGGAATTAACTTCATGGATTGGACCACGACCTGTATTCGGTTTCCTTATTAATCAATTTGACAAATTAACTTCATGACAGAAGGGTGTGTGAGTGTGCGTGGAAACAAGCCTGCTGTAAAACTTCTATTCAATGCTTCGCTCACTTTTGCCTTTGCCCCCCCCACTAATGCCATTGTGGCCCTCAGAAGATTGCCCAGAAGGGAATGCGGTCCCCGAGCTGTAAAAGGTTTCTCTACCCCTGCACTAGAAGTTGAGAATAAATTGTTATATAGCCAAAGAAATGAGTTCAGAGCTTTGTTTTGAGACCCGAGTGCCACTCTCACACAACGCTAATTCAGAGCTTGTTCTTGTTCCAGTATCATATCAACGAACTGTCTTTGAACGCCAATCCTGCGGAGCAGTCTGGCGACTCTGGCCTTGACGACCTGGACAAGGCCCTTGCCACCTTGGAGGTCAAACTGGAAGGTTCATCAGCAACTCCCAGCTTTCTGGTCAGTGTCCAATAAGGCACACCTCCCCATACGCTGAGACAATCTAATAGCGCTCTCTCTCTCTCTCTCTCTCTCTCTCTCTCTCTCTCTCTCTCTCTCTCTCTCTCTCTCTCTCTCTCTCTCACACACACACACACACACACACACACACACACACACACACACACACACACACACACACACACACACACACACACACACACACACACACACACACACACACACACACACACACACACACACACACACACACACACACACACACACACACACACACACACACACACACACACACACACACACACATGTCTCAGTGTTCTTACATGGCTAGACTGGTGGTTTAAAAGGAACAGGATCTTTTATGTGGGGGTCCCCATGTTGCAGAACAAACTTGTTACCCAAAGAAGCTCCACAGTGTTCTGTCTTTGTGGATATTGGTGAAGACATTTTGCTTCTGTCAGGGCTTTGAGGGAGCCGGCTAGTCTTTTCTATCACTGCTCTTGAGTTCTGTACTGTCTACCCTGACAGTGGCTCTCTCCAGGGTTTCAGACAGAGTCTTTCCCAGTCATACCTGGGGATCGAACCTGGGACCTTCTGCATGCAAAGCAGATCCTGTGCCAATAAGCCACAGCCCTTCTGTTAAGACATAGGAAACTGCCTTATACTGAGTCATCTAGCTCAGTTTTCCCTACTCTGACTCTGGTACCTTCTACATGCAAAGCATATGCTCTACCCACCTTTTCACTATGCCTTCTTCAGTGAGATTTAAGCAAATGAATTTTGCTGGGTTTTTTTAACTTATCCTGATGTTCTGTTTTGATTATCTTCCTGCTGTTGCTGCTGCTTTTTAGTTACTTTTGGCCTTTTGGGTTTTTTAAAAATTGTTTTTATTTATTTAATTCCATTTATGAATCATGATTTTACAATAAAAACAATTACACAATTTCATATATAAAAACAAATCACATTTTTAATCTAATTTTTTTTCATATGCAAAAACAATTTAAAAACTAAAACTATTTAATATGTTTTGAAAAATCTCAAATCCAATTCAGACGCAGACTGGGATATCCACTTAAAAGGCTTTTTGGAAAAAGAATGCCCTTCAATAGAGGTTAAAAGACAATAGAGATAATGCCTGTCTGATATCTACCAGGACAGAGGGAGTTCCAAAGTTTTCAGGCTTACATTGTTTTAACTCTGTCTCTTGTTTTATTTTATTTTTCTCTTTCTTCCTAAACTGCCTCAGGAGCTGCCATGACTGAAAAGTAGTCAATGAATACAGAGCCAGTGGTGGTGTAGTGGTTAGAGTGTCGTATTGGGACCTGGGAGGCCTGAGTTCAAATCCCCAGTCAGCCATGAAGCTCACTGGGGAACCTTGGGATACTCATTGTCCCTCAGCTAATCTACCTCACAGGGTTGTTGTGAGGATAAAATTGGGGAGGGGGAGAACTATGTTTGTACTCCACCTTGAGCTTCTTGGAGAAAAGATGAGATATCAAAGTAATCTTTTTTTAAAAAAATCTTGTTTCCAAAATAGGACAGTCTCACAGCTATCCCAGAGTTGAAGGATTACCTCCGAATATTTAGGTGAGTTCCAAAACCTTATGTTTCATGAGATAATGGATCTTGGGAAAGGGCCGTAGCCCAGTGGTGGGTCAGAAGATCCCTGGTTCAATTCCCAACATCTCCAGGTAAGGCTAGGAAAGACCCCTGCCTGAAACCCTGGAGAGCATCTGCCCGTCAGTGTTAGTTATCTCCTGTGCCTACTGTATAAGGCAGCTTCCAGTGTTCCCGAGGTGAAGTTGCATTTTAAAAGAAACAGAAACTGTTTCTGTGATTCCTGGATCATGCAGAAGCCTAGCATTTAGCTAAAGAAAAGTGCAGACTTCTGGGGTTCTGTTTTCAGGCCTAGGGTGCAATCCCAAACCCACTTACCCTGAAGTAAGCCCCACTGAATTCAATAGGGCTTACTTCTGTCTGAGTAGGTATGGTTTATGCACTACTGTAGTGAGTAGGTCTTTGGCCATCTAGGATGCTTCCAGACATGGATGGTTTTGGATTTGGATGCTTCCAGACGGGGGCTTAATTTGCTAACTGCTCACTAAGATATTGCAAGTGGGTTACTGGCAACAGAGTTTTTTTTTTTTTTTTTAAAGACCAGATTTCCCCCAGAAAATACAAATCCAGATTAAATGTGGGGACATGAATAGAAATACAGGCTAGCCTTTTGATGCCAATTACATTGTGTGGATGCTGTGAAAAAATGGCATGCATGAGAAGCATGCCCCCAAGGAAGCCATTTTGCGTTATGTCATACCCCCATGGCAGCCATTTTGTATTGTGCCATGCCTCCATGGCAGCCATTTTGTGATTGATGACCATGGCACTTTCTCAAATTTCCAGATGTGCCTACTGGCCCCAAAAGGTTGCCAACCCCTGGATTAATTAATAAAGCAAATTTGGATTGACTAAAAATGTAAGCAAAATGGAGGAAAATGACTAGGATGGTGAAGGGTCTGGAAAGGAAGTCCCATGGGGAACAGCTGAAAGAGCTGGGTATGTTTAGGCTGGAGAAGATGAAAGGGAGGTCCTTCTTCTATCAGTCATCCTTCTTGCCCCCACAGGCCCCGTAAGCTGACTCTGAAAGGTTACAAGCAGTATTGGGTGATCTTCAAAGAGACCTCCATCTCCTACTACAAGAGCCCCAAGGAAGCTCTGGGGGAGCCTGTACAACAGCTCAGTCTTAAGGGTGAGTCTCAATTCTCGGCGTAAGGCAGCTTTATATGTTCAACCTCTCTGTTTCTAACACTGTTTCTGCCCCACTACAGGCTGTGAGGTGGTGCCGGATGTCAACATCTCTGGCCAGAAATTCTGTATCAAGCTCTTGGTACCTTCACCCGACGGGATGAGCGAAGTACACTTGCGCTGTGCAGATGTGAGTGGGGTGGGGGGCCTCTGAAAGTATTCTGCAACTGGATTAACAGTCAATCCCTCTTCCTAGGGAACTCTGGAAAATGTAGCTCTATGAGGGAAATAGAGGTCTTCTAACAACTCTCAGCACCCTTCAGAGTTCCCAGGATTCTTTGGGGGAAGTCATGACTGTTTAAAGTGGCATGATACTGCTTTAAATGTATAGTACAGATGGGGTCTTAGTCATGTCCATTAATTAATTTTAATGGGTCTATTGTGAGTATGATGAACACTGGATACAACCAAATATGTAGTTGTTTAGAGCTTCAGGACATCTTAGACCCCCTACTTTTTTGAGTGCAAGGTCCCAGCATGGTCCCTATGTCTCCAGAATCCTATGAGCTAATCAACATGAAAGGGGAGTGTGTTAGCCACTGAGAAGAGTCTTCTAACATGCTTCTTTCCTGCTGATTGGAGCCAATCAGAGTGAAAGGAGGTGAGTCAGCCCCTGAGAAGACTCTTCTTAATAGCTAACACTATCCCATTTCATGCTGATTGGCTTCTGTGGATGTCTGTTGTTTTGGGATTAACAAGGACCTCATTCTCAATCCAGCAGCAAAGAGAGGAGGGGACATGGTTGTGACTAACATGAATGGATCCTGCACTTCTGAATTTGCCACAACATTGCTGAATACAACCCAAGATGAAGGAGAGTAAAAAAAAATTAATGGGACCAAATCAAGCTTAAAAAGTGAAAATAATCTGTATCGTCTTTGTAAACTACTTTCAGCATTCTGAGAGAGAGGTGACAATTATAAAGCAGATCAATAAGCAGGCAGTTGACAGCCGGAATCTTACAATGTTCAGGAAAACCTGGTAAGAATACTTAAGCAAGAGTGCAAAGGCTTCTGGGGCAAAAATTAATCTGTTTTCCTCTAATATCCATGCCAATGACTCCTCTTAATAGTCTCTTCTCTAGGCTAAGCAGACCCAGCATTTTCAACTGTTTATTTGCTTAAAAGAATTTGTATACCACTTGATCTTAAAAACCTCTAAGCAATTTACATAAAATAAAAATATATATTTAAATTATTGATCAGTCAAAGATAAAAACGAGATTGAATCCAATGTTAGTTCTACTCAGAGTAGACCCATTGAAATTCATGGACATGACCAGTTTAGCTCCATTAATTTCAGTGGGTCTACTCTGGGTAGAACTCAGTTGAAGGCAATCCAAGTTAACCTAAAAATAAAATCAGCAGTTTAAAATATGCATTATAAATAGAGATGTAAAATTACATATTAAAATGCGTGTCAGCTTTACATATCTGGGTAGGCTTGCCAAAACAGAAATGTTTAGCCAAACACAGTACAGTGAAGGTGCCTGCCTAATTCCAGGGTCTAGGTGCTGCCATGCTGAAAGATAGATTCCTCATAAGTGCTGAATGAACATTATGTGGCACTTGTAAAAGTGCCAGTTCTGCAGGTTGAAGCGGCTGAGCGGGCATATGTCGGCTGGGTAAGATCCTTCAATTAAACTGGCCCCAAGCTGTTAAGGGATATATACACTAATAGCAAAACCTTGAACTTGGCTTGGTAACAAACTGGCAGCCAGTGAAGATCTCTGAGAAGGGTTTTAGATGCTGAAAGAATCTCGCTCCTGTCAGCCTCGCTCCTGTCAGCAATCATGCTGCAGCATTCTGCAGCAACTGTAGTTTCTGGAGCAAGTGCAAAAGAAGCCCCACATAGCGCTTGCTTTTGAGATCCAGCACCACCATCCTCTAGACAGCCTTATATGGGGGGGGAGGAGTTATAGGAGTGGCTAGGGTAAATTCATTGTAAGGCAAAGTCTTCTCATGCCACCTTCCTCCTCTCCCCAACCAGGAGCAGCAGTATGCCCGCTGGATGGCTGGTTGCAGGTTGGCAGCAAAAGGGAAGACAATGGCTGATGCATCCTACCAGGCAGAGGTGGAGAATATCCTGTCCTTCCTGAAGCTGCAGCGGACCAACCCGGATGCGTCCCTTGCCCCGGAGGCGGAAGGTGCCCAGTGGCTCATGTCACCTCGCTATCAGAAGAAATTTAAGCCTAAGCAGGTACCTTCAGGCCATGCGGCCCCAACTCTACCAAATTTTATTTTTAATGTTTTTATTGATTTTCATTACTAACAGTACAACAAGATAGATTCTTATACAGTATAGCATTAGAAATATCACATACATGGACCCACACCAACTTTGGTAGGTGAAAAATTACAACAGAAGCCCCCAAAAACCTTACGAACCTGATGGCACGTGAAGTCTAAAAATGACATGTACGTGGTATTATAAAAGAATCACACACCTTAAAAGAAGGAACAACAACAATCCTGACAGCTGAGAAAGTAATGATACATAGGTTGTAAAACAACGAAAGACATTTAGCAGTTTATTGTTCAAAATTAGGAAACGTATGCGTTCCAAATTCTGGCATAATGGGAAGGTGGACTTTGGTTATGTTCCTCCTTTGACTCCCACAAACTTTTTTTAAATAATGTTTTTACTGATTCTCATTACCAGCGGTACAACAAGATGGATAGCATTAGAAATATCACATACATGGACCCACGCCAACTTTGGCAGGTGAAAATTAAAACAGAAACCCCAAACACCCCATGAAGCTCCCTTCAGCCATCAAATGCCTGAGTATACAGCCCTCGTAAAGTTGTCCAGAAGGGAAAGTGGCCCTCAGACAGAAAAATATTTTCCAACCCTGTAGTACACTTTCAGGGTTGTTTTTAAGCAAACACCAATGTGTATGAGTATGACCTGATAATTACTCTGGAGAAGAGGTGGAAAGAAACAGCTGCTAATTGGGCCAAAGGATGGACGGATGGACAGATGGATGGACACACACTCACTCACTCAGTGTGTGCTAAGTGGTCCCTAATCAAGGTCTCTCCATTTGCAATGCCCACAGTTAACTCCTCGCATCCTGGAGGCCTATCAGAATGTGGCTCAGCTGTCGCTCCCCGATGCCAAGATGAAGTTTATCCAAGTTTGGCAGTCACTCCCTGATTTTGGCATCTCTTACTTCGCAGTCAGGTAAAGAACCAGCTGCGCTTCCTGAAAGCACTTGTGGGAACTAAAGTCTGCTTTCTTGAACTTGCTTTCATTTTTTCCCAGTGGAAGTTAAAAATTAGAGAGGGGAGCTATAATAATCCTGAGAGGGAATCATTCCCCCTTGTAGTTGCTCCCCACTCCTCATGATGCAAGCTTTAGCTCTTGAATCAGGTGCCCTCTCCAGGTTAGGATACTTAATTCTTGTACACGCAAACACGAATGCATAGTCTTCTTGTCTTTGTGTGCAGGTTCAAAGGCAGCCGGAAGGATGAAATCTTGGGCATTGCCAACAACCGCTTGATCCGTATTGACCTGGCTGTTGGAGATGTGGTGAAGACCTGGCGGTTCAGCAATATGCGCCAGTGGAATGTCAACTGGGATATCCGCCAGGTTAGTCAACGCTGTGGGTGGGGAGTGTGTGGAACTCGAGCTCTCTGCAGTTGCAATTGTCCCGATAAGTTACAGGCTCTTAAATGAGACTCCCCATTATTAACAAAGCTACATGTGTGTGTGTTTTGCATTCATTTACCCGTAGTCCTGTACTGTGGCTCCCAAACGTTTTCCCCTACAGACCACTTAAAAATTGCTGACGGTCTTGGCAGATCACTTAATGATATTTCTGCCTGTTGTAGCAATTGTAACGCACTGTGCTAGATGCTGGTTTTGTTTTTTTGCATATGGTTTCTAATTGTATTCTACTGCTTGTTTTATTTCTTATATTTATTGTATTACAATTTGCATCCCATAGAATTCAAATTGCAGTACAATAAAATACAATGTAAGAAATAAAAGAAGCGATAAAACTACAATTAAAAATGAGTATGAGTATTTAATGTGGATATGCCATGGACCTCCTGAACAAAGCTCGCATCTGGTTTAGCATCAACTGCTAGACTGCAGATAAATTAATGCGAAACACTAGCAAGGGGCAGCTAACATGGTGCTGTCTAGGTGTTGCTGGACTCCCAACTCCAATCATCCCTGACCGTTGGTTTGCTGGCTGGAGATAATGGGAGTCCTGTAACATTTAGAGACAAAAGGACAAGCCCCTTATCTCTTTCCCCTTACATTTGTGGCCTAAAGCGAACCACCTTTTAAACTTGCCTGCTTACCAGTAGCATAGCGGCAAATTCAGAAGTTCAGGGTCCCTTCATGAAAAGTCACAGCCACACACCCTCCTTTTTTCTGGTGCTGAGTTAAGAATGAGATCCTTGTTAATGCCTTCTCTCACAACCGATGTCCCTAGGAGCAAATAAGCATGAAAGGGAAGGGTGTTAGCTATTAAAAAGAGTCCTCTCGGTGTCTGAGTGACCTCCTTTCACTCTCCAGGAAAGGACAAAGAAGCATGTTAGAAGGTTCTTCTCAGCGGCTCACACACTCCCTTTCATGATGATTGGCTCGTAGGATGCTAGAGACATAGGGACCCCGCTCCCAAAAGTGTAAGGGGAGTAAGAGCCCCCCGAGACCCCATATGAGTGCACCAGGCTACTTGCTTACCTTTATGAGATTAATATGCACCATAGGTGACCAGCCCAGGAGGCATTTACAAGTTCAGCTCCTTTGCTTCTTTCCCCAGGTGGCCATAGAGTTTGATGAGCATATCAATGTGGCCTTCAGCTGCATCTCTGCCGGCTGCAAGATCGTCCACGAGTACATTGGCGGGTATATCTTCCTCTCTACCCGCACAGCTGACAGGAGCCAGACGCTGGATGAAGAACTCTTCCACAAGCTGACAGGGGGCCACGAAGCCCTCTGATCTTTTTCCACAACGAAGGCCTCCCTCTCCCCTAGAATCCCATGCCACACGGGCCGGCCTCCTTGTGGAGCTCTCTGGCCAATACCAGTGGGCAGAGGCTCCAACTGGAGTCTGCTGTGCCCCATAAGTGCGTGGAGGAGCTAAGAAAACTTTTTTGCTGGGGAGAGAGGGGGAAATACTTGCTAGGCAAGAGAAGTCTTTCCCAATGCAGCCAAAAGGAGGAGTGGAATCTGCAGGGATGGTGTTTTAAGGGAGTGTAGGGGTAGCAAGCGAAGTGCTTGCAGTAGGGGAGGGACAGATCTCTTTCCATACCATTTTTTCCCCTTAGGGAAAAGAAAAAAATTGCAATTTTCTTCCTGTGTGGAGGAGAGGGGTTTAACCATTCCTTTCCTACAAAACCCTGGACCCAGTCCTAGCATCCCTAGTCCAGTACCTGCCCTTTTGCCCCATTTCAGGATGACTGCTACCTGCAAAAACCTCCTAGTTCTTCAGCTGGCTTTTGAGGCTCGAGGTCAAGTCAGCAACGGGTGGGGCGGGGAGACATTTAACGATATTTTGATGCAACAGAATTTTATTTTTTGCTGGGGGACAGTGTTTATGTTTGCTTTCTTTGTTTTTGTGTACCACGCCAAGGAGCTTTAAATAAGATTTTTTTAAAATCCTTGGAAACGCTTTTTGTTGCCTTTCCCCCACTTTTTCCACAGTGAACTATTTTGTCTCTGTGGAATAACATCTCATGTCATAGAATCATAGAACTGTAGAGTTGGAAGGGGCCTATAAGGCCATCGAGTCCAACCCCAATGTCACTGTTGATATGAAAAACTCTCTCCCCCTCTAGGTACTCTACCCTCAATTTTCTCCTTTTTCTGTTTTGTTTGTGGTTCTGTTTCTCATTTTCCAGGTGGATGATAAGAATAATTCCCTATTTCTGGTGTTTAGGTATGAGTGTGGATGCTTATTTTGCCAAAATAGCACCATTCAAACAGAAGGATCAGCAGGCTGAGGAGAAACCCGAGATTTAAGTGCCAAAAAACACAGCCAAATGAGGTCTGAGCATGCTTAGCGAGCACTAAGGTTGCGAGAATTCTGATAAAAATGGAAAGGAAGCAGAAAATGCTGCAGTTTGCATGTTTGGCTATGGTTATGAATGGAAATCAGTCAAGCAAATACGACTGATATTTTTTCACATTGTTGCTGGGTTTTTTAAGCCTGCAAACAATACCTAATTAATGCCTTTTTTATATTGCTTTTTCTTGAAATTAAGTAAGCTATGTTAAGTTAAAGAGTGGAAGCCAAACTAAAGTGGAATGAAGCAGTGCTGATTGTGATGAATGCAGGTTGGAGTGGAAGTCACTGCCTCCTTACATCCCTAGCGATTGCAGACTGACAGGTTGTGTTGGGGGAGCAGATATGTGGGTAGGGTAACTGAATGGAGTATCCTGGAACAGGGCATGGCTGACTGTCTGAAAAAGGGAACAGCAGCATTGCATGCTGCAACATTTCCCCCCTAGAACATTCACGAGAACCTGAGGCTCTATCTGCCCTTCAGGCTTTCAGTCTGAAAGACTACACAAAGCAAAGGGGAATAGTAGAGGGAAGAGGCAGAGGTGGGAGATCCATTTTGAGAATGGCAGAATGAGATGAGTTTTTAATCCATTCAGGGCCAGGCTGGTCTTTCCCTTACTGGGAGAGAAGGGGTGCAGCTTCCCAGCAGCACTTGGGTCTTCTGGCTGGTGTCTGTGGTCATGTTCCCTGTCTCCTTGCTTGTGAAGCTGCAGATCAACAGGAGGGATGCAGGACGTGTTTTTGCCTTTGTGTGCGCGTCGGATTCCTGCTTTGTTTCTACTGCAGGACCAGCTGACTTAGCTCTGTGCCTTGTGGGCACCATCTAGGGTGCAGTACCGACCTGCTTGAGTGTTCTGTCAGCTGACAGCCCTGAGGGTCAATCCCTGCTGACCAGACCCTATAAAGCCCTGGCTGCCAACCTTGGTCCTTTTTGCTTGAATAGCTTGTTTTGTGTGTGAGGTTGCCACTTAAAGAGCTTCTCCCTTTCCACTGGAGCTCAATCTCTGCCTTGTTTTGACTACACATCTGGCCCTCTCAGACTCACCTGCGTCCTGCCTGCAAGGGGAACTTGCAGCCGTTCAGATGTTATTGAACTCTACCACCCATCAGCCCCAGCCAGCACAGGCAATGGTCTGGAATGATGGGATTTGTAGGCTAGTAACATCTGGAAGGCCACAGGTTCCCCCATCTCTGGCTTAGACCCTGAACCCCTTTTCCTCGAGGCCGGACAGTTGCAGAAAAGTCTTTCTGGAGAGGAGGGGGAGGCATATGTGAAAAGCACGAACTCTTCCACAGCTTTTGTTTGTGGAGGTAGACAAATGCCCACCTCCTCTGGAAGGAGAGAGAAATCAATATATGTCCAAGAGCTTGAAAAGGTTGTCCAACATGGAGTGGGAGACACACCGTATAGCAGGAGTCACCAATGTGGTGCCAATGGGCACCAGTACTTCCTATGGTGCCTATGAAAAGTCTCAGTAAATATCTCCTCAAAAATCTATAACACGTGAGAGACTGTTCACACTGGCTTAGCCTCTACTACATTGCATACATACCCTTGAACATGGCCACTTTTCATTGGATGCCAGGACTGGACTCCCTCACTCTCATTCTGAAGGAGAGGTGCAAAGATCTTTCCGGAAGCGAGTGTGAGAGTGGCTGATGTAGGTGTCTTTTCCTCCCTTTGAAGGACTTGCCCTCATTTTGTGATCCTGTCTCTTTCTGTTCTTTCAGATGTGGCAGCCATTTTATGATATACAGCCCATGGCAGCCATTTTGTAACTGGCACTTTCTCAAAATTCCAAATATGTTCCCTGGCCGATAAGGATTGGCAACCCCTACTGTGCAGAGAGAGATAGAGAAAATGCACACACTATATTTAAATAGTGAGGTGTCTTGTTTGGTGAAATACATATATGCACAAAAACATAAACAACAGTCTCATGGAGAAAGTGAGGTAGATGTTTCCAGTAGCTCAAGACCAGGACAGTCGAGAGACAGCAGACACCCTGGAGGCAAAAAAGGATATAGAGTTACTCCTCACAAAAAAAACTTGAGGCAAGTTTACAGACTGCAGCCTCCCCTATTTTTTAGTGACAACACCTGTCCCTAGAACATGAAACAAAAGTGTTCCTGCGCATGTACAAAGGCAATGTGGTTTAGTAGCTATAGTGCTGGGAAAACCCAGATTAAATCCCCACTCAGCCATGAAGCTCACTGGGTGACTATGGGCTAACCTACCTGACATGGTTGTTGTGAAGCTGAAATGGGGGAGGGAGAAGAACTATGTATGCCACTCTGAGCTCTTTGGGGGAAGGGTATGATAGAAACATGCCCAGGCTGGAGCGGCAGGAATAGGCCGTGCAACTTACGCCTAGGCCGGAGCTGTAAGGCTTCCCTGAAGTAGCACGGGAGTAGCAGCCCATTGGCATCACCAGGCGTGAGGATGACTCCATTAGCCGAGCTGTAAAATGTGATTCCATCTGCAGGAGAACACACATTTTGCAGGTCAAGTTTGAGGCACGTTAAGCACAGAACCACTTCCTCCCCTTATCCTGTAATGCGGTGCAAGAGGAGTGACAGGCAAGCTTGACTTTGGAATCCTTATTCTCTGCTCTTATTGACTGATTTATAAAAGTATTGATATATTGCCAATTCATACAATGTAACATGGTGGTGTACAGCAATATATGCAATAAAATGTAAAAGACCATAAAAACAAGGCATAGCGATCATGAAAATGATTGCCTGGTCAAAATATTTAAACTGTTGCAAAGGCCTGTCTGCTTAAAAAGATCTTCAAGAGATGCCTGAAGATCAAAAGCAGGAGGCCTTTGTTGGTTAAGGGAAGGGTCTGTGGACATTAGGATGCCTGGATTCCACTTATTTATTTAAAGTATTTTCATATTGACCTTTGGCTGAAAAAAAGGCTCCCAAAAGGATCTCGGAATGATCAATATAAGATGGTCCCTGCCCTCAGGCTTACAATCTAAAAGACATGACACGAAAGGAAAAGCACTTGGGAGAGAGGAGGAAACAAAGCAAGCTTGGTCACTAGTTCTTAATTACAATGTTCTTATGTGTTCTTTCTGGCTGGTGTGGGAAGGGAGGAAAAAAACTCCCCGAAGCTTCTTGTTCTCTAGCTGACTAGGTTGGTTTCCCCCTTGCCATGGTATTCATCCTGGGAAGTAGTGGGAGCAGCCTCCTACTGTCCCTTGGTCCCCTAGCCGATGGCAGAGGCCACAGCGTGCTGCCTTTCAGCTCTCCAATCCCATTTCTTAACAATAAGGTGGTATGTAGCAAGAGCCAGTGCAGTAGCAGGCAGAACAATAATTTCCGATGAAAAACAGAAATTAATGAACGAATGGCTTTTGCGAAATCACAGAGTTCAACCAGAAAGGAGGGTGCTCAGTGGGCCTCTGTGTGCGTGTACGCAGTGGCACCTCCCAGGGCCCTGAGGCCCCAGCAAGCAGATGCAGGCCCACGGTGTCAGCCCTGCTATCAATCCTCCTTTAAGGAGGCAAGCAATGGGTTGGAGGGTGGGACTTGCTTTAGCTGGTTGCTTGCCCCATTCCTCCTTTGATCTCCAGCAGGGGTGGGGAGTCTCTGTTCCTCCAAGTGTTGTGGGGACTCTCAACTCCCATCAGCCCTAGCTAGCATGGCCAATGGTCAGGGATGATGGGAACTCATCTAGCAACATCTGGAGGGCCTACAGGGTTTCTGCCTTTTCACTTACCTGCCAGAGCTCGGGTGACATCAATGACTACGGCCACCTCACAGTTGTTTCTCATTCCTACACAAAAGAAGAAAAAAACACCCATAAGTGGCTTCTGTTATATACTGTACTCCCGTTGTCTCTCTTTGCTGTTTCTCTATTTTCCGATCTCTGTTCCAGGAAATTAACAGTCCATATGTTGTCCTTTGGAAGACCCTTCATTAAAACCTTGTTAGTGTGAGTTCCTAAGCTTTGCCATTCTTTGAGCCCCACGCTTAAATCTCCGTAAGGGATCGCATCTCTAGTTTATCATTCCTATTAGCAGTGAAGTTGGGGAGGTGTGCCAATCACTGTGTAAGAGAGAGGTCTGTAGGACCTCAGGTGAACTCTGAGATTAAGCAAGTACAAACACTGGAGGTGAAGGGATGAGGAAGACACCAGAACAAGCCAAAACAAAATTAGAAGCGTGTATGCATACACTCATGCAGGGAGGGAAAGGAAGGAGCAGAGTCTGAAAGCAGAAGTGCAGGGGGCACCTCAGCTAAGGCTGCAATCCAATACATGTCTACTCAGAAGTAAGCTCCACTGGGTTCAATGGGACTTACTCTCAGGTAAGTGTATACTGGATTGCAGCCTAAGCCATTTGGTCATAACATGAGCCACATTCCAACTGTGGAGTGGGGAAGCATGTTGTGAAACCGGAGAGGGAAGGCAAGCGAGGGCAGGAGTCACTGTGAGGAAGGCAAGCGAGGGCAGAGGTCGCTGTGAGGAAGGCAAGTGAGGGCAGAGGACACTAAGGAAGTGAGGGTCTTGCGTGGGTGACAAAATTGTTTTTACAAAGAACTCAAGATGGCAATCCCACACCCCAATAGCCCAATGAGGGCTGACCATGCTCTGTAGCCACAGGATAATTGAGTGTCAGTTGGAGAGGGAAAATGGAATGAAGCATACTAGAGGAGGGCATGGTTCTCTGGCTGGCACCCTGAACAGAAGCACTCCAAACTGCAACAGTGACTTGCAGGTCCCGCATGCATGCATATATAAGTCCATGCACATGCGTGCTAAGATGCAGGCCAAATCCAGGCACTAAATGTGTCTAATCGCACTGGTAGGCCACAGGTTCCCCACTAGTGGTATAAACAATAAGGAGCTAGATGGACCAGTGGTCTGATTTGGTATATGGCAGTTTCCTCTGTTCCTATGCAGAGAAGCTCCCCTCCCAATTAAAATCTTAATTGACAGTAGCAATGGATCTGCCAATTTCAGTTCTCTCCAATTCTCAATTTTCCAACCTTAAATTCGGTTCTCTGTATCTCTGCAGCACTTTGCAAATTTTGCTTTAAAAAAACCTCACAAAAATTCTTGAGCATTTTAGTGCAAATTTCTCCTACTAAACACGTTAGTAGGCAGGGTTCACAAATGTACATATTTTTGCAAGCAGTTTCTCCTAATGGAATATATTGTATGTTATTTTCACTAATATATTTAGTTTTATGTACACGGTCCCCTAATATATGCATTTGTGTAAATATTGCTTGGTTGGAGAACTGCTTGCAAAATTCAGAGACGTGATAATTTTGAAGGAGGGGTGTATTTCGGTTCTCATATTGTTTCAGAAAGTGCAAATTTGATAAACTTGGCTTTAAATGTGAACTGAATCTAATTCCTCCAAATTGACAGGCAGGTGCTCTTTCTCCTACTCTGGGATAGGAGTGGGGGCACTGCAGGTCCCAGATTCTCCTCTGCCTAACTCAAGAAATGGTATACTCACCACTCAGGACAGCTCCGTCCCCTGACAATCCTGCCGCTAAATGGATATGCGTTCTCCCCATCCGGGACAGGCCACTAAGGCGAATTGCTGGCCAGTGACGCAGATATGTGCCGTGGGCCACAACCTCTGGAAAATCCGACAGCTCCAGCAGTGGGTTTAGCTCCAGTTCAGACACCTGCAGTGTTGGGGGCAGGGAGGCAGTGGTCAGCTTCTGAGGATTCAGCAGATGTAGGCCATGCACTTTCAAGCTGTGACACCACAAGGAAGGAGTAGGGAGCCTTTTTCAGCCCAAGGGCCGCATTCCCTTCTGGGCAACCTTCCGGGGGCCACATACTAGTGGTGGGCAAGGCCAGAGGCAAAAGTGGGCGGAGCAACACATGTAAATACTGCCTTTTATAGTAGGCTAGTTTCTAGACATTACCCACCCACCCCTCTCCACCCAGGGAAGCAAGACGCATTATCAGAGTTCGAGGACACAATCCAGCCAGACAAAGAGGGTGTGAAGTAGGTGAGAGTCCCAAGGGCTACAAACAGTTGCTTGAAGGGCCATATTCAGACCCCAGGCCTGAGGTCCCCCCCTCTGCCATGAGGGCTAGAAACAGGCTACATCCACATTTTAGACATTTAGCATGGAGTCTGTCACTCGCTCCCGTTCATGTTCCCAAATGTGGCAACCCCCCCTCCTCTCCCCGCTTTGGTTCTCCCAGTGCCCCACCTGCAACGAGTGCCCTTGATTGGCACGGATCTGGAGGTGCCCGCCGGAAGGGTGCAGGCGCACAGCGAAGCGCTGCTTTTCGTTTGTCTCCACGACGCGCCGCACATCATCCAGGTTCCAAAGCTTAAACTGGGGCAAACGAAGGAGCTCCGCCACATCCACAAAGCCATCTGTGGTTTGGGAAGAGCAAAAGGATCAGGAACTCCCTCCTTCAACAGCCCTGTAACCAGCTAGCTGGACGGGCAAATAAAAGAGTGGTTAAAACCATACAAAGCTTGTTTTAAAAAAATCCCCACGAGCTTAACAGTCAGAATGTACCATTTCAATTTGGTTAAATAAATAAGTTATTTCTTTATTTCTTAGCTTGATCTCACATCCTTCCTCCCGAAAGGAGCCCAAATGTGAAATAAAATAATAATGGAACAATTAGTCGAATTTTAATTCAGAGCAAGGCCAAATTTTTGAACAGCTCAAGAAATGAAAGGTTAAGTCCATTTTAAAACGTTTAATTCCAGGGTGGGGGACCTCAGCCTGGGAGATACATGTGGCCCTCCAGGCCTCTCTATCTGGCCCTCAGGACTCTCCGGCCTTGTTTCACATCCTCCTTGAGTATTTTTGCCTGGCTAGAATTTGTTGCTGAACTCCGATCACACCTCTTGCTTAGATGAATGGAACGTAAATTTTACAATCATTGCTCAGTCCACTTTTGCCTCCGGCCTTGAGCACCGCTGGCATGTGGCCCTCAGACGTTTGCCCAGAAGGGAATGCAAAACTCAGACTGGGGAAAAATTCCCACCTCTGATTTAATTAAATGTCCTTTCCCTGCCACTTGGCTCTGTTGCTCAAGTCACCTGGGACAATTTGCTCTGCAGGTGACTTCTTGCAAACCGTTTCCTGTCTGCTCAGAGCATACCAGGGCCTGGGTTTGTCCAGGCTGAGCTAGTGAGCAGGAGGTTCATTTGAATGGGCTTAGCTGAGATTTTATTTAGAACCTGCTTCTGCCCCACTGACAGCCAGTGTGGTGTAGTGGTTAAGGTGTTGGGCTACGACCTGGGAGACCAGGGTTCGAATCCCCACATAGCCATGAAGCTCACTGGGTGACCTTGGGCCAGTCACTGTCTCTCAGCCTCACGAAAACCCTATTCATAGGGTTGCCATAAGTCGGAATCGACTTGAAAGCAGTACATTTACATTTTTTCTGCCCCACTAAAGTGGCTTACAATTTTATAAACTTCAGGGTTGCCATGTTTTCTTTTTGGCAGGGATCCTCTGCCTTTAACCATCGAATGAGTGTCAGAATATGAGCAGGTGATATTTTTCTTTTCTTTTTCCCAAGCAAGGGGGGGGGACAAGGAAGGGCAGAAACACTCACCACAGCCCATGTGTAACCCTAGCTTCTGTGCCCCATGGCGCAGCGCGTAAGAGAGGGCTTTGGACAGGCAAACATCTGGATCCTGAAACAAAGTTTGGAGAGAAACAGCGGGATAGCTAGTATGAATATTTATTTAATTCTTATGTTTATATCCTGACTTTTCTCCATGGAGCACAAGGTGACATACATTGTTCTCCCCCTCCTTTCCAACAACCCTGTAAAGTAGGATAGGCTGAGAGAAAGAAGGAGTGATTGGCCCAACCCCTAAGTTTCACCACTAAGTTTCATTGTTGAACAAAGAATTGAAACTTTGTCTTCCCAGCCCCAGCCCAAGAATTGCCAACATTGTGCCTTCCTGCCTCTGTTGCAGGCTGTAGTCATCATGGGGGAGATGGAAAGCAGGGCCCATTCTGTCAACTTGTCACTCAAAGCGTTCCTTTTCCAAGGGCTCTCATCCCTTTTAGAGAGTTGCATGGGAGCAAGGATTTCTGAAGGCTGGAGTCCCACTGAACCCAATGGGGCTTACTTCTGAGAAGACTGAAGGCAGAGATTTTATTTCCCTCCTTTTTTAGTTTGACCTCTTTAGTCCCCTTTTAATATCACTCCTCTAGATTTCTTAACAGTATTTTATGTATTTTAATCTATTTTAATGTTTTTTTGTGTTTTATCTTGTATGATTTTATTGTGAGCTGCCCTGAGTGCCCTATTTCAAGGTAGAAAGGAGGGATAGAAATACTTTAAATAATAGTAAATAATAACAAAGGTCACAAGCATGTGGGAGAAGTTCACCATGGCAGAATTCTCCCTTCTAAGCAACTCTTCAATGCTTATTTTAAAAGAAATGCAGGAAAACGGTGGGAGTTTGTTTTATTTATATTATTATTATTATTTTCTAGTCTGCCTGGTAGACATACCCTTCACCCAAACCAAATGTGTCACCTAAGGATCCAAACGCAAGCTTGATAGAAGTTGGGGAAAAAACAAAAGAAAACTTTTGTAAAGATTGCATTTAGATCCTTAGGTGACACATTTGTGTTATACATACCCTACCAGGCAGGCTAGAAAACCTTATAATAACAACATCTTCCTCCTATGCTGTTTTCAAAAGAAAAACCAAATCTGTCTCCCAAGAAAGATCTCACTGGGGAGAAGACCTGCAGATCCCATGCAAGGAAGGGGATTGTGTTGAAAGGGGGGAGTCTAACCTGATCTCTGTGCCGCCTCCGGTTTGCCCGTTTCTTGTCTCTTCTTGTAGGATTTTGCAGACGCCCCTCAACACTTGGCCTTTCTGCATCCATAATAATAATGACTCAAAAAACCAGAAACCCCGTGGGGGGGGACCCTTCCGTTTTCCAAAATGCTTATTTCCCCGTGTCACTAGCCGCCTACACCTTCCCAAATGTCCTGTTCTCGCCCCAGTCCTGCAAGGATTCCTCTTCCGATATTAATTCCGCCCCAACGCTCCCAAAACAGACATTGTAGTCAGCAGGAAACCTGTTTCTTTAAGTCCTCCTAGTCAGCTGACATGACGGATTTCAAGGCTTCTGGGAAATGTAGTTTCTCCCCGCTCATCACTATTTGCAGTACGTTTTCTATGGAGAATGTCCGTAGCTCGGGGGTAGAGTATGTGCTTTGCACGCAGAAGGTCCCAGGTTCAATTTTTGGCATCTCCAGGCAGGGCTGGGACTCTTGGAGAGACCTCGGTCTGAAAGCCTAGAGAGCTGCTGCCAGTCAGTGCAGACCAATGGGTCCCTAGGAGCAAATAAGCGTGAAAGGGGAGAGAGTTAGCTACTAAAAAGAGTCTTCTCAGTGGCTGACTCACCTCCTTTCACTCTGATTGTCTCCAGGAAAGGACAAGGAAGCATGCTGGAAAGTTCTTTTCAGTGGCTAACGCACTCCCCTTTCATGAATATTGCTGGAGACATAGGGACTCTGCTGGGATCCTGGTCCCAAAAAGGTAAGGGGACAAAGATCCCCCGAGACCCTGTACGAGTACACCCCAGTTTCTGAGTAGACAAGTATTGGATTGCAGCTTTAATCATTCTTCCGCCTGTTGTAGCAATTGTAATGTGGTGTGCTAGTTGCTGTGCGAGTTTTCATCGTGTTTTTATTGCTTGTTTTATTTCTTTTATAAAATACAATATAAGAAATAAAAGAAGCAATGAAAATACAATTTGAAAAAATCAAAAGGAATATTGAATGTGATGGATATGCCGTCACCTGTCTTCAGCCACAAATCCACAGACAAACCTCAAACCACCTGAATGAAGCCCACAGACCAAGTTTGGGAACTGCGGGTGCAGACATTATTGAGCTAGATGGAACAATGGTCTGACACAACATAAGAAGAACCCTGCAGGATCAGGCCAGTGACCCATCTAGTCCAGCATCCTGTTCTCCCAGTAGCCCACGATTGCCTCTGGGAAGTCGACAAGCAGGACACGAGCGCAATAGCACTCTCCCCACTTGTGATCCCCAGCAACGGGTCATTCTGAGGCCTCTGATTCTGGAGGGAGTACGTTGCCACCATGATTTCCCACCACTGGTAGCATTCTCCTCCATGAATTTGGACTTCTTTTAAAGCCATTCAAGTTGGTGTCCTTCGCTACACTTTGTGCAAATGTACAAAATATAGTTTATGTGTGTTGTAAAGGATACAGAAACTTAAGAAGCTGCCTGAGACTGAGTCAGACCATTGGGCCCATCCAGCTCAGTATTGTTTGCACTGACTGGCAGCAGCTGTCCAGGATTTCAGACCAAGGTCTCTCCCAGCCATACCTGGAGATGGCAGAGATTGAATCTGGGACCTTCAGCATGGCAAGCAGATGCACTAACCACTGCATTATGGCTCTTCCCGTAGAAGATTTGTGTATTTGTATGCACTTCAATTCAACCATCTCTCTCTCTTATTTCAGTTCCTTCCACCAGCTCTCCCTAATGTCTCTGGCAAATCGGGTAGTCCTGATTTTTTTGCCTTTGGTGGGATGCCACGTTTATAATGGTGTTGCCATTCACTGCTTAGGTGGTTGTCATCCTTCAAGCTTCAGCTTCCTACCCTGGGTCTCTGGAAGTTTAAATATATGTGCAAGGAAGGGATACACCTTGCCTCTAGACAAGGTGCAGGCGAACACTAAAGTAATTCCAAGTGTGCAGTCTGCCATTTTGCAATCTGCAGCTACCGCATCATGGATTGTTTCCAAAGTGTTCATTACCTACTGCAAGACAATTCTCTTTTATAGTGTGTGTGTGTGCATTATAGAAAGAAAGAAAAGGGCAAAAAAAACAAAAGAAAACATCAGCTCACATTAATAACATAATGACTGTCAATATATCCATCTCAGTTTAAACATCTAAGTCGATGCATGTGCTATCCAAATGCCCTGGTAGATATCCAAACGAAATGGATGTCTATTAAAAATACGTTCAGATGTGGCGAGGACAGCCAGATCTTTGGACCATTACGTGACGGCTAGGAATATAGGAAGCCGTCTTCTGCTGAGTCAGACCATTGTTCCATCTAGTTCAGTATTGTCTACACTGACTGACAGCAGCGCTCCCAGGTCTCAGGCAGGGAGTCCCTCCCAGCCCTGCCTGAAGATACCACAGGGGATTGGATCTTCTACATGCAAAACAGGTGCTCTACCACAGAATTGTGGCCCTCTCCCAGGTTTCAGAGAGGGAACATTCCCATCCCTACCTGGAGATGCCGGTGATTGAACTTGGGACCTTCTGCATGCAAGGCAGGTGCTCTTCCAGTGAGTTATGGCCCTTCTCCAGATGGTGGCGGTTTGTTCTTCCAGGCTAGAAAAGGTTTTGTGGGTCATTTAAATGCACTTTCTGATCTCTTCCTTCTTGACTGCTAGTGGGGGAGCCACCCAGATGATACCACTGTGGGCTGGTTTGGCCATAAGGGCTTGCAAAATCCACTTTTTGTTGTCCCGCCGTTAGTCCCCATAACACAGGGAAATAATTTTAAAGCTCATAAACATCTGCAAATATCAAGGATTTCTCCAATATACTTATATTTACAGTATATATTTATACTGTATATATATACATATATATACACATACACTTACACACACACATATATATATAACACCAGCAGAGAACCGTCACCCTCTTTGCTTTTAAACGAAGGGAGACAAGGTTGCCAGTGCAGTGTCTACTGATGGTACACAAAGACCTTCC
Organism: Rhineura floridana; assembly: GCF_030035675.1. Lineage (NCBI taxonomy): Eukaryota > Metazoa > Chordata > Lepidosauria > Squamata > Rhineuridae > Rhineura > Rhineura floridana. Next base: position 10,293,114 of record NC_084501.1, read on the forward strand.
CTGGGACCCACAGGAGCCCCTCTCCTGTCCTCTCCTTTAAATCAGGCTTGAAAGAAGCATTCTAGTGTAACCTTAGGAATAGATTGCGCTGTGTGCTTGGTTGCAGTGTGTGTGGTGTCTGCAGCCGTTTCTCTGGTTTGCAAATGTGCCCACAAGCTCCAACAGCTTGGCGACCCCTGACGTAACTGAATGTAGCATACTGAGCACTTAGGGGTATTACACATGTCTTTCTTTTGAGCCTCCTATACTGATGTTTTCCCCTGTGAGAAGGGTGGCCATGCGTTCTGGTTGACAAAGAACAGCCCCCCCCCCTCTCCTGAGCAAGTCCTTTCTCATCCCGAGGGCCACATTCCCTTCTGGCCAGCCTTCTGAGGGCCACATGCCAGCGGTGGGTGGGACAAGAGGCAAAAAGTGGGTGGAGCAATGAATGTAAATTTTATCTGTGTACAATAGGCTAGTTTCTACACACATTCAGCCCCTCCTCTCTATCCTCCACCTGGCAAGCAAGGGGCATGATCAGAGCTCAAGGGATGCGTGTGAAGCAAGGCAGGAGGAGGTGTAGCTGGGCAGGGTTTAAAAGGTTGAAAGAGGCAGAACCTTCAGGATGGAGGGTGGGCGGGAAGCAGCCCATCAACAATTAGGACCCGGACAGCAGACTGCACAGGTCACTTGGGGATGGGCACCGTCTTCCCCACTATGTATTTTATTGCTGTATAAATTACAGGGTTGTATCTATAATATCCTTTTTTTGAGATGAGGCGACCAGAACTGTACACAGTATTCCAAATGCGGCCGCACCATAGATTTATACAACGGCATTATGATATCGGCTGTTTTATTTTCCATACCTTTCCTAGCATGGAATTTGCCTTTTTCACAGCTGCCGCTAACTAAGTTCTACTTTGAGTAAACCCATTGCAATGAATGGAACTACGTTAGTCATGTCCATTCATCTCAGTGGGTCTACTCGGAGTAGAAGTAACATTGGCTACAACCCACAGTAATTATTTCTACATGTGCGTCTATACATTTACATTAGCGCATGCAAGTTTTATGCAAAGCTGTGTCCTGTTTTATCCTGGAGTTTTGAGGTGTTGTCTTTCCTTTTTCTTTTCTTTTTTGGCAATGCGTAAGTAGCCACCGTATTTATAAAAGTTGCAGTAAACAATTGATTTCATAAGATCCCTCCAATAAGAATTTAATATATATGTGTGTGCATGTACTTGTGCGTAAAGTGTATTAGCATGCACGATCCAGACCAGGAATTTTTAAAATGAGCTGAATTGTCCCAAGGTGGCGCAGTCCGCCTTCCTTTTTCGAGCCTTGTTTTTTGTGTGTGCATTACAGCCTGGTTAGTTTTTTGCAAGCGCTTTTCACTCTCAGCCTTTGGAAGGTCATTCCAAGGGCAAAGGAGTCTGAGCCTGAGTCTGCATTCCAATACATGTCTACTCAGAAGAAATCTCCATTGGGCTCAATGGGACTCCCAGGTTAAGCGCGTGTTGGATTGCAGCCTTAGAGGGACTGAAGGAAAGCAGTTATTCATACCCCCCCCCCCCAAGGCAGGAGATGGGCTCTGCTTGGGATGTGGAAACAGTAGCAGCCGCAATTTCAGCAGGCACAATAAACTTATTTTCTTTTTCTTCTTTGAATTGGTATCTATATTTCATCAGCATGCCTTTTGGCTCCATTTACCCCAGCAAAAACCTTTGGTTGCGGGGAGAGGAGAAATATCACCTTCCCAGATAATTTCTGGCAATTTTCCCTCCCCCCCAGTTGGGATTTAGATTTGGGGGGGCGCAGAGAACTCTGTCCTGCCTGAAATGCAGAGTGCATTGATGAAGCAACATAAATAACCATCTTTTTACAGTATCAGTTTTTAAAAGAATGGTATGGGCATGAGGCTGTCCCTAAATCTCACACCCTTAGGCAGTCTGAGGCTGCCAGCTTTTGTTTGCCCCTGCACCTGTGCTTTCAGCAGCAGCTTGATCTGCAGGCATTACCAAGGCGATCAAACTGACTTTCAGTGCCATTAAAATAAGATGATTATCTGCCCATTCCTTTAGAAACTGATCAAGCAGCTATTGAATGCACAGGAGCAGGCTAGGCCAATTCTTTCAACAGTTGGCAACCCGCCATGGATGAAAGCCATACCCGTTGTGTAAAGAGGGTTGGGCGGGATGTCCTCCCCACCCCCATCAGGTAGAGAGGCTGAGTAAAAGCAGCAGCTGGGCATCTCTGGTCACAGCTCAGACACTAATCCAGGCTCTGGTCAAAAGACTAGCTGGATTTTGGGAAACCCAGACCCCCCACTCGTTAATTGCCTCCAAGCTGCCAGTAATCCAGATAATCAATGCTCTGGGGGAAGATCAGCTAAATCCCTGCAATGCAACTGCTCTCACGCCACTGGTGCCCACCCCAATTTCACACAACTCTTGGGGCTTCACACAACTCTTGGGACACCCTCTGTAGCTGCCAGTTGAATACCCAGAATTGTTTAGATACTAACATGGTGTATATGAATACCCTGACTGGCTCATTTTGTTCCTGGGAGGAGGCAAGCTTTATTAATTGAGTGTTGTGGGGTGGTGTTTTTTGTGTGTGTATGTCTTTTCACCTTTGATGCTTTTTTTGGTGCTGTTCTTTGCGCATTTGTGATTTATGCGTGCCACACAGGAATTATTGTGAAAATGAAGCTATTCCCAGGACATGTCAAAAGACTATAATCACATGGAAACACAGAATAGCAGAAGTCAGTTTCCCAAGACTCTTGGCTGTTTCATTAAAAAATAAAATAAAATAAAGTTCCTAGTCCTTATCGTTTCAAAGGTAAATTTCAGTGTCAGCAATAGTGAGTGACATTTTGGAAGGAAGTAAAAAAGGGTTGCTAAATTATTGATAATTTTAATGTTTTGTAAACGGCTTAGAGATCTCTACATTCAAGCAATATATAGATTTTGTTAAAATAAATAAATAAGATTAAGGCTGCAATCTTAGCCCCACTTAAGAACATGAGAAGAGCCTGCTGGATCAAACCAATGGCCCATCTAGTCCAGCATCCTGTTCTCACAGTAGCCAACCAGATGTCCCCAATGGGAAACCTGCAAGTAGGACCCGAACGCAAGAGCACTCTCCCCTCCTGCGATTTCCAGCAGCTGATATTCGGAAGTATACTGCCTCCAACCATGGAGGCAAATCGTAGCCATTGTGGCTAGTAGCCACGGATAGCCTTATCCTCCATGAATCTGTCTAATCCTTTTTTTAAAGCCATCCAAGTTGGTGACCATCTTGTGCGAGGGAATTCCATAGTGAAATATGGCAAGTGGGGTATAAATATGTTAAAAAACAAATCATCCATATACTAGCAGCAAACGTTTTCTCCGAGTGCTGGTCCTTATGTAACAAAACCAGCATCAGCCATACACAAGAGTGAAGCATAGGCAGCTGCCTTCTACTGAGTCAGTCCATCTAGCCCACAGTCTTGTCTACACTGACTGGCAGCCGCTCTCCAGGATTTGAGACAGGAGTCTCTCCCAGCCTTACCTGGAGATGCCGAAGACTGAGCCTGGGACCTTCTGCATGTAAGGCAGATGCTCTGCCATTGAGCTACGGCCCTTTAGCCAGCTCGAGGGAACGCCAAGGCTTGTGGAAGAACAAACAAATCTTGAGAGGGGGAGCAACTCTATTTTTGAGGGCGATAAATAATAGCCCAGTAAGGACAGAGGATACTCAGTGGCCATAGAATGCTGTTTGTAGTGGGGCCAGTGAAAAGGGAATGTAGTATCCTAAAAAGAGGGCCTGCCTGGCTGGTTGGAAGACTCCATGCTGCTACATTTTGTTGCAGTTCCCACTTGTAAACAATTAGCATTGGTTGCAAAATTCAGTTCTCTCAGTACAGAATTTGTATACGTAGCTTGCACCAGATTTAGATATGTTGGGATGGGAGTGTGGAATCTGGTAAAAGAACGTAAGAAAAGCCTGGCTTCTGGATCAGGCCAAAGGGGCCCGGTCTAGTCCAGCATTCTGTTCTCACAGTGGCCAACCAGATGCTTCTTCTGGAAGCCAGCAAGCAGGACCTGAGTGCAAAAGTAAAAAAAAATCCACAAGGGATGGGAAGGGGATATTAGTAGACACAGGGAGGGGATATTACAGTACTATGGTAGACATAGGAAGAGGGTGTTTCAAGCACAGAGGTAGGCCTGATGCACGCATGGAAACCTAACATCACACCAGCAGTGAGGAAACAATGGAATTTCTTATTTAAAAAAAATACAACTTCTTTATTGAGAAACAGGTCCTACAAAAAGGCACAGCAAGGGGGCTTGCAAGCAGCTCAGGTGGATATTAGCCAGTGCAGTTTCAAGAGTCTTTTTTTTGGGGGGGGGGGCGTTTGACAGTAGTCCACTATCCGTATCCCCAGCATAATCTTCTTGCTTTGCCAAATAACAGCTGGTGATTTTGTGGCAGCCACCAGGTGCTTTGTAAAGCTAGTTTTGGATAGTCCCTGAGAGTAGTTCAATTTCTCGGAGTGCCTCTCCCTCAGTAGCCACGTCACTGGCATGCGCCCATCACCACAGCATAGAGCTCAGTGGCCCCTTTGGCTGATGGGCACAGCTCCTTCCAAAAGCCCCCACTGTGCTCCATTGTCAGGACATCCTGCACAGAGAGAAAAAGGCAGCCGCATGTTAAAAGAGATGCAGGAATGGGTAGGAGGCCAACGGCAGATGCCACAGGCTTTGTTGCAAACAGGAATTAGGGGGGCTGCCCAGGATTTCTGAGGGCATTTGAAGTACACGAGCCTCTCCCTCTCTACACTTAAAGGCCCTATCTGCACCTTCCATGTAAAGCAGTATCATATCGTTTTAAGGAGTCATGGTTTCCCCACAAGAATCCTAGGAACTATAATTTGTGAAGGGTTCTGAGAGCTGTTCCCTTCACACAGCTACAATTCCCAGAGTTCCCTGGGAAGAGGGACAGATTGTTAAACTACAGTGGGAACCGTAGCTCTGTGAGGGGAATAGGGGTCTCCTAACAACTCTCACCACCCTTAACAAACAACAGTTCCCAGGATTCTTTGGGGGAAGCCAGGACGGTTTAAAGTGGTATTATAGTGCTTTAAACGTACAATGTGGACAGGGCCCCAGAGAGACACAGTGGAACGGTCCCTTCCCTTTCAAAGAATATTATTTTGGAAGCTCTTGCTTCCGACAGATATCTGAACATCCCTGTATCCTCCACCAAAGTGAGCAAGAGGCAGTACCAGAGTTCAAGGGCATTTCCCAACCAAGCCAAACCACAAGGAAAGGGTAGAACAGAGCTATTGAGGGGTGTGGCCTGGGGCGAGTTCCAAAGGCCAGATAGAGAGGTCTGGAGGGCTACATTTGGCCCCTGGGCCTGAGGTTCTCCACCTCTAAGGTGGATACTTTGTCTCCTGACTAGCAGCCCCGACGCTTACCTCTCTATTGAGAAAGATGATGCTGGTGGACTCTTGGGCCTCCAGGCCCCCAATGGCGTAATGGTGCCGCACTTGCTCGGAGGTCAGGCTGCACCTGGAGTTGAAAAGGGATGAACTGGTGAAACAAGGAAACCTAGGAGGCTGACAAAAGCAAGAGACTCTAAATCTGGGACAATTTGAATTCTTGGGAAGGAATCTCAAGGGCCAGGGTCCAACTCCGGGGGTCACATAGGGAGAAGCCAGAGTCCTTCTCTGATGGGGCAGCTGAGCCACAGGATAAAAGAATCTGGAAGCCAGAGCCGAGGAAGATAGGCCTCCCCCGTGTCCCCCAAATGCGTTCTCGGTTTCCCCACAACCTTCCAGAGCTGATTCCGGAGGGGCCAGAGACAGGAGAGGGAGGAGACGTTCCTTTGCACAAGCAGAAGGCCTTGTGCGAATGGGGCAACTCTGTCAGATGCAAACCTCTATTTTCCAAGACTGTCAAAATAATCAGATGGCTATTTTTATGTTGTTTTTTTAATAATTGTGTGCCTGTTAGCCTACTTTTTACATTTGTATTTACTTCTAAATTGTTTTATTCTTTTTTTTGCGGAAGGGGGGGATGTAAAACCATTCTGGGAATTATGATTGAAGGGTGGTCTCAAAAATACTCATAATAAGCAAATAAATAAATTAAATATACTCATAAATATTATTATGAGTATTATTATTTAAACGTGTATCCCACCTTTCCTCCCAGAAGGAGCCCAGGGTGGCAAACAGAGAACAAAAACACTAAAAACATCTTAAAACATCTCAAAAACAAAACATCTTAAAAAAAAAGAAAAAGAAACTTAAAACTTCTTTCAAAAACATCTTTAAAACCTTAAAAGTAACCATAGTTAAGACGGAAGCCTACTTTTAATTTTGAGATCCAACGCATTACCTGACATAGAATTCGGCACTGCAGCGGCCAGCGCTAGTCTCGTTCCGGGCTATTCCGAGCAAGACCGGTCTGCTGAGGGTGGGTGGTGGAAGATTCACCTGGCAAAGAAGGGGGGGGAAGATGGTTCAGAGAACAGAAGGGCCCCTCCCCTTTCCCTTTGGCCCCTCCCCTTTCCCTTTGGCCCCTCCTCACCTCATCCTGGATCTCTCGTAGCACTGAGGAGAACAACTCCTTGACCACCGAGTCTCCTGGAAGGTCCTGATGGTGGATGGGTCCCTCCAGAGCAGTGTCTCCCATCACAACCTGCAAAGCGAGGATTAGGAGGAGGGACACTTCCCCATTTTCAATGGCCCAAATGACAGATTTCGGGAGGTTGTTATTGGCAACAATCTACTGCAGGGGTGGGGAAACCTCAGGCTTGGAGATCCAAATATGGCCCTCGAGGCCTCTTTGTCTGGCTCCCGGGACTCTCCCCACACCCCCTTCCCCAACCGGAACCCCTGTCTCCCTAGGCCACACCCTTCATCGACCCCGCTTTGCACCTTCTTGGAGTGTTTTTGTCTGGCTGGTCTGTGTCCTTGAACTCTAATCATGCCTCTTGCTTACCTGGGAGGACAGAGAGGGGTGTGTTGTGTGAAAAGAAACTAGCCTACTATACAAAGGTGACATTTACATTCATCACTCCATCCACTTTTGCTTCTGGCCCCCAGAAGGTTGCCTAGAAGGGAATATGGCCCTTGGGCTGAAAACAGGTTCCCCACTGCTGATCTACTGTGAAGAGCTATTTGGTCAGCTCCTATTCATTTCTATGGGAGCAGGAGAACTTCCTAGCTGCAGTCCACCTTAATGAACGAGATGGAATCAGGAGAACCATTTGGATATGCTGAAAAGCTTACGCTTGTCCTTCACCCCAAAGTAACCTTTGTCACAGAGCTGCAATTTGACTCATTCTTTTGACAACAAGAACACCCCCATCCCCACGCAACCAGTCAACCAACCTGCGGTTCAGGATGCCCTCCAGAAATATCGATCTTTCCAGGTGCCTCCCCTACACACTGACTCCGTCGCAAGAAGACAAATTGGTCGTCCGCCGTGTGCAACATGGCGCCCACTCCCAAGGGATCGGCAAGGTAGGCCTGGCTGTTCCCCAAGTCCTCATGCCCGCGCTCCTGGAGCTGCCCGGCTCTATCTGCCAGGTTGGTGCCAACAAAGTCCTTGTAACAGGTGAGGCCGAGGCGGAAGGTCAAAACATCCCCCTCCCACTTGATTGAGTGGAGCCGGAATTTGGCTCCGTCAAAGAGCCATGGGCTCTGCTGGCGCCGTGCGGCCCAAACTGTCTCGATCCAGACCCCGTCACCAGACAGTAGGCGCCGGTCATACAGCGGGGAGAGCTCTGCTCGCACCTGACTCTCAGGGATGCCCTCAGGAGATGGGCACTGGAACAGGAGGGAGATATCGGGATCCATCTTCTGCCTGCTCTGCCCATCTATGGGCATCTGGAAGATGGAAAAAAGAAAAGGCCTTTTCAGTTGTGGCTCCGTCAGTGCTCTCCCCAGTGGTCCACTTGGCACTGTCATTGACATATTCTCAGCAGCAGGTAAAGACTTATGTTCCCCCCCCCAAGCATTTCATAGACTGAGATAATGTTGTTTTGTTATTAGCATGCTGTCAAAGCTTGCTGCAGGCTGTTATGGGGGCTATTTTGTTCTGTTTTTATAGTATAACGTATTTATGTTTTTAAATGTGTTGTAAGTTGTTTGGAGACCTTTGGGCAACAAGTGACTAACAAGTCTAAATAATAATAACAAAGCTATCTACCTACCTTGCCGTGGAGGACCAAGGCCCAGATCCTTCTGGCCATGGTAGAGTTGCCATTGTGTTTTTCTCGCCCTGTTCCTGTGCCTTTAACAGCTGCCTGATGCACAGAAATTAGTAGGAGTTAAATGGCAAAGGAACAGGGTTACCACTTTTTTTTATGGTCTCTGCTCCAATGCCTCTATAAAGCAGCTCAGTACACTTAAACTAAACAGGTAACTGTTTTCTTGGCACGTGAGGTTGCTGTTAAAGGCACAGGAAGCAATCTGTCTCCTTTGTTTTTAATTTTACATGAAAGGCAGACATTCAGACGTGTACAGTTTTCTCCCACCATCAGATAGCTGGAGAAATTATGCCTGAGCAAAGCTGTTAAAAAAATAGTAAAGTGACTATGGGTTAGAACAAGGACTGACTGGCTCCCTATGGCCTGAGACCTGTAATGAAAAATGCAGTTTGCATGCAAGCCCTCAGTTCTCACATGGAGCCCTTGACATTGCTTTGGGGGGAGGTCTTTTGATTTTGAGTCCTGAACTTGCTCCAGAATTTGGGTCCCCAAGGGTTAGCAGGAACACCACAGATAAATCTAAAGTAATGTTATTGTTGTCAAAAGGGAATTAGTAAACAGCTTATAAATATACACAAACAGATGTTAATTGACACAGACATTTATACGCAGCATCCTAACAAGAGGCCAAGTCTGAAAAGTTTAAAATTAAAAAAAGAGTTGATGTTTAGGAACCTACCTTATACCGAGTCAGGCTGCGTACACAGCACACATTTTAAGCACGTGACTTCTTCCCTCCCAACCTCGAATCCTAGGAACTGTAGTTTGTTAAGTGTGCTGGGAACGGTAGCTCTGTCAGAGGTAAATCAGTTCCCAGGATTCCTTGGGGGAAGTCATGTGCTTCAAATATTGTTTTAAATATATGGTGTGTATGCAGCCTCACAATAAAGAAAGTGAGAAGGAAATAACATCAGAAAGTGGGGGATAATGTTTGCCAACCTCTTTGCAAACAGATCAGAATGAACACTCAATAAACAGGTCATTTGGAAGTGACCCACGAAAGCAACTGTGTTTTAAAAAAAACATCTAAAATGATGCCAGCCACAAAGGTTGTCCTAAAGCTCTGAAAAATGGCTTTTAAAAATGCATTTTTCTTTTGCTGTCCAGGTGGGTGGGGGAAAAGATATGGACATGTTTTGGGGGCTTTTCTGTCAAGAGCCTCAGGCCATTGAAAATTATTGATTAATTATTGTAGGAAAGGAGGGGGTGACATTTTAAGTGATCGCATCTTGGTTTAACACTAACTCTGCACTATATATTTAAAGCAGTATTCTATACCATTTCAAATAGCCATGGCCTCCCCCAACGAATCTTGGGAACTGTCTTTTGTAAAGAGTGCGGAGAGTTGTTAGGAAACTCCTATTCTCCTCACAGAGCTACAATTCTCAGAGTTTCCTCTGGAAAGAAGGATTGACTGTAAAACCACTCTAGAAATCGTAGCTCTGTGAGGGGAATGGGGAGGGCTGTCTCCTAACAACTTTCAGCACCCACCACCCACCTACAGTTCCCAGGATGCTTTGGGGGTAGCCATGACCGTTTAAAGTGGCACCGCTTTCATGGTATAGTGCAGATGAGGCCTTTTACATTGACAAGTGATAAGAGAGAATGTACAGTAAAGGATTTACAGTAAAGGAGACAGCAATCTATGGATAGCGCAGGAGGAATTGCAACTCATCTTGCCTAGAAACCCTGGAACCTTACACTGAGCCAGACAATTGATCCATCTAGCTCAATACCGTCTACTACACACTGACTGGCAGAGGCTCTCCAGAGTTTCAGAGAGGGAACATTCCCAGCCCTACCTGGAGATGCTGGGGATTGAACCTGGGACCTTCTGCGCGCAAAGCCCTTGCTCTGCCACCAAGCCACAGTCCTTGATGGGAGATGAGCCCCACAACCTCTGAAAGGGCCACTGGTTGGTTCCCCAAACCAAGCCAGCCAGGCATTTCTGAGAAGCCCATGAGCCAGGCATGAATCCCGTCACCAAAGGTAGACTACTTGTATACCTGGAGGCTCCGCTTAGCCATAATCATGCCTAATGGCCCTAGATCTCTCCTCCATCAAGCCAGTGGTTTTATTGTATTGCATTTTTTGTTTGTTTGCCACAATAAAAGCCCATATCCTTGCTTTCCGATAGTTGGTAGAAGTCAACTGTATAACCCAAGAGGTTTGCTGGGCTCTATGCCTCCCCCTCGCCCAACTGTCGAGCCAAGAGGGCCAAATCAACCCGTCGAAAATAGCCCGCCGCTGTATTATTTCTGATGGCGCTTTTTGGTGCGTGCGCGCTCGCCCTTAGCCCAGGCCATCCGCGTTCCATCATTCCGGGCCGCCTAATTAGACGGGCACATTATGCAAGTGACGAGGACGCCACGTCGGGCGAGCTGGCATTTTAACCCTTCGCGTCTGGAAGCGGAGGCTGGCCGACAGTTGAACGCGCGTCTCTCCCACCCTGTTTGCAACAGAGCCACGCGCGGTGCGCCCGGGCAGGCTAGGGCTCTCCCCACTGCATGATACAGCGAGATCGGGGGTTGGGAGGTGTCTGCAGTGGGCCGAAAGGGGGCCTTCCTAGGTACCCAGGGCTCCTTACCTCTCTGCGGCCGCCTACCGGAAGGAAGTGTGCTTTTAAAGAGCCGGTGCTTGCTTCTGCTGTTGCTGTGTGTCTGCTCAGCTACGGAAAGCCCCAAAACCAGCTGCTTTGTCAGCTTGCCCTGAGCTCAGTGCCAACACGTTTGCCCTAACATCTCATCTGTCAGGAGTGTGTGTGTGTTATGTGCCTTCAAGTCGATTACGACTTATGGCGACCCTATGAATCAGCGACCTCCAAGAGCATCTGTCATGAACCACCGTGTTCAGATCTTGTAAGCTCAGGTCTGTGGCTTTCTTTATGGAATCAATCCATCTCTTGTTTGGTTTCCTCTTTTTCTACTCCCTTCTGTTTTTCCCAGCATTATTGTCTTTTCTGGTGAATCATTTCTTCTAGTTGTGTCTAAAGTATGATAACCTTAGTTTCATCATTTTAGCTTCTAGTGATAGTTCTGGTTTAATTTGTTCTAACACCCAATTATTTGTCTTTTTCACTGTCCATGGTATGCGCAAAGCTCTCCTCCAACACCACATTTCAAATGAGTTGATTTTTCTCTTATTTACTTTTTTCACTGTCCAACTTTCACATCCATACATAGAGATCGGGAATACCATGGTCTGAATGATCCTGACTTTAGTGTTTGTTGATACATCTTTGCATTTGAGGACCTTTTCTAATTCTCTCATAGCTGCCCTCCCCAGTCCTAGCCTTATAATTTCTTGACTATTGTCTCCATTTTGGTTGATGACTGTGCCAAGATATTGATAATCCTTGACAAGTTCAATATCCTCATTGTCAACTTTAATCCTTTGTCAGGATTAGAAAAAGTAATAAATCCAGCCCCTATGCTTTTATTATCATCATCATGATTCCTGCATTGAGCAGGGGGTTGGACTCGATGGCCTTATAGGCCCTTCCAACTCTACTGTTCTGTGATGATCATTATCATCATGTGTGTGTGCGGGAGTGCACTCAGCAACAAAATGTTACAGAGTGGAAGGCTCCTGTTCAGGGTGCCAGCCAGCCAATGCCCTTTTCCAGGATACTCCATTCCATTCTGTGCCTCTTGCCTTCCTCACTCCCATCCACTGATGCACAGCCTTCAGTGGCCACTGAGGATATTTCTTCACTGGATTGTTTTGGGATCTCCCAAATCCTGGGAACTATAGTTTGTTAAGGGTGCTGAGAGTTGTTAGGAGACATCTAGTCCCCCCACAGGGCAATAATTTCCAGAGTGGTTTAACAATCAATCCCTCTTATGTTTATATAAAAGCTTACCAAAAAAAAAAAAAAGGTTAGCAGCAGATCCAAGGCCCAGCTCCCAGTGAGGCACTAAATCTGTATCTGGACAGTACCATTTTGCTGACTGAAAATGGGGAGGGGAGAGGGCTCACATGACTGAGACAGACAACAATAACAAAATCCCTTGCACATTCCTTTGCCTAGCTTTCTGCATGCAGGGATTTATTTTATTTTTTGTTTCATGCATTCATTCAGGTGAGCCCCACTTTCAGACTGAAGAGGTACAGCCCAGACACAAGTTGACCACCATAATAAGAACTGTGTCTTAGAAAAGGCCTTCCTACCTAGCTCTCTTACACCAGAGAGAATGCTTTTTCCAAGATGGTGCCTACCATTGGAGGGTAGCCTTTGGGCCAATGGGGCACCGCTCCACCTACCGCAGTCTGCTCTCAGCCAGTTGCCTTTCTACTTTCTGGTGGCCCAACTGAGCCCCAACCTGTACGAGGATAGCTTGTCTTCTATTGTCTATGTTCTAGTAGTAACCTCTAGGTTAGACTATTGCAATATGTAATACATGGGGCTGCCTTTGAAGGCGGTTTGGAAACTCCAGCTACTGCAGAGCTGCTGGTTATGTCGCAATTTAAGACGAGCGAAGAAAAAAGCCGTTGAAGAGTTTCACTTGGGATTCAGCCAGAGAAGACAGCAAGAGACTGATGAATCTGATTAGGATCCTGACAGCTTTAACAAGACGACAGATGAAACAGTCGACATGGATCAAGAAAAAGATCCTTAGAGGCAAAGCACCTGAGGAACAGGCCCAATGCGTTTATTGTAAGTGAAGTGCATAGGGGAGATTTATCCTTTTATGGATGCTGGATTCTTTGTGCCCCATAACCCTTTCCTGCTTTGATTGCTGTGAAACGATATCTGTGGCCTCATCTGCGTTAAGACATGTAAAGGAGTATCACACCCCTTTAAATAGCCATGGCATCCCCCCAAGAATCCTGGGAAGTGTAGCTTGTTAAGGCTGCTGGAAGGGAATGGGGGGGGTCTCCTAACAATTCTCAGCACCCCTGAACAAACTACAGTTCCCGGTATTCTTTGTGGGGATGCCATGACTGTTTAAAGTATATGATACTGCTGCAAATGTATGGTGCAGATGGGGCCTGTACCTATAAAAACCAGTGCCCAATCACACGTTGCAGTGTGACCAAGCAGCTGCAACAGACAGCTCTGGGAAAGGCCACTATTCCTGGATGCCATTTGCCTGCCCAGGGATGTAGTGTCCAACGGCTAGAGCAGGGGATGCCAGATTTCTGTTTTGTTTTTCATTCCTAGGCTCACAGAGGGGGATTATAATGGCTTGGCGTGTATGGAAATTGAAAGTTGCTTTCCATCCACCATTTCATTTGTGCTAAACATCTGTGTGTGCACACCCCTCTGGCAATAGCTCCATTCAGTAAGAGATTTGACCCCCAAGAGGATGTGTGTAATCTGATTTGTAATTGGCACTAATTAATGTTGTTCTCAGTGGGAACATTTCAATGGGGGGGGGCTGATAATAATTGGGCGAGGGAAAGGAAAGGTGTATGTGATCAGTTCCTGTCTCTGTGCATAAAGGATGCTACAGTACAAAACTGGGGCAGCCATTTTTTCATCCTGCCCTTGCTCTTCTGCCTTTAAATAGCCATTTTCAGTCTGCAGACAATTATGCAGGGAATAATACTGTGGCAACGCTTTTTTTCCCTCAGTGCTGTGGAAAAATATTTACCTGATGATTCTTCTGTAGAGCAAAACTGCATAACCGCAGGTTTGGCTTTTTCTTTTTACTGGTCAGTTGGGAACCTCAAAGCCAGCTAGGCTGTGCCCTGGGATTGCCTTTTAACAGATGCAGCAATAAACAGGCTCAGTTTTTCAAGGCACCTAACACAATAGTGCTTCCCACAGCACTGAAAGCCAGAGGAATCCTGTCAGAAGAAAAGAAAAACAGTATTCTTAATTCTGTATATCCCAATGTCTTGCCTAGTCCATCTTGATGGAAGTCAGAATTCTCAGAATAGAACTGTATGAAAAGCCAAAGGCAAGAGAAGCATGGTTGCCAACGTTTGAACCAACTATTGTCCAGGACTAGGGAACAGGTTTCGGGCACCATTCAATGCAGTGAAGGCTGGTCTGTTAGGGTAAATGGGCAGAGGTGAAGTCATCTGGGATCTCAGGCAGTCTTAGACCCCCTTCCTTTTTTGGGAGCAGGTTCTCAGCAGGGTCCCTTTGTCTCCAGCATCCTACAAACCAATCAACATGAAAGAGGAGTGTGTTAGCTACTGAGAAGAGTCTTCTAACATGCTTCCTTGTCCTTTCCTGCTGATTGGAGCCGATCAGAGTGAAAGGAGTTGAGTCAGCCACCGAGAAGGCTCTTCTCAGCAGCTAACACTCTCCCCTTTTATGCTCATTGGCTCCTAGGGATGTCTGTGTTGTGGGAGAAGGCGTGAACAAGGATCTCATTTCCAACCCAGCAGCAAAAAGGGAGGGAGGGGGTGTGGCTGTGACTATCATGACGGGCCCCTGCACTTCTGCATTTGCCACTACACTACTGTAAATAGGGCTATGCCCCACCAACTTCAATCTGCCCCCAGTCAGCCCTTCACCTGCCTGTTTTTCTGCTTACAATCAGTCCAATGAGGTGGCCCTTCCTGTCTGCTTCTTACTCAGAGTTGCCCTTGTACAACTCAGCATGGAGGAGGATGGGGGCAAAATTGGAATGGGTTGGTTCTGGCTCCAACTCCTGTTGGGCTCCCTGCTTTCTGTCCCACAAGTCACCACTGGTTATATGGATACCAGCCATCAGTGGTGAAACGGCGACACATTTTCAGTTCAGTTAATTTACAGCTGAAATTGGCATGCTATTCCACCAAGTTGCGGACCATGAAATCCCTTTAATTCTCCATCTAAAACTTCCACTGAGACACAGTACCCCCTGCCTGATTAATAGCCGAAGCGGAATGAAAGTTGATTGATTCAAGCTGAATGCAAAACAAGCTACGTACCTCTGGCTATTTTGCTTTTTTCTAGGGGCCCAAGTCTCTATTCACCCGTTATCCATATATTCCAGGGATAAATCCCCATGATCTTAAAAATGCAGGCTACCAAAGGCTCTCTAAACCTAAATGCAGTTTTTGTATTATTATGTGTTGCCACAGAAAGCTGCTGTGTCTGCTGTCTGTTGTGCAAAGTTTGTTTAAATGTTGTTGTTCATTTGGGAATCCAGGGATTTTAAGACTTTACAGATGGGTTTCATGGAGCAACATTTGACATTATGAAATGCGTGATAACTCCCATTTTCCTCAGGCCTGGCTGTGAAATAGAACACAGTGAAGCTGTGGTGGTTGGTGCCCATTGGAACTGGGTAGTGTGGAAGGGAGGAAGGGTAACAGTAGGTGGCACCAGAGCCCATAGCAGAACCACCCCCTGACTAGTTACAAACAGAAGAAGAGCCTGCTGGGTCGGGCTAGTGACCCATCTAGTCCAGCATCCTGTTCTCACAGTGGCCAACCAGATGCCCGTGGGAAGCTCACAAGCAGGAGCGCAACAGCAAATTTCTGCTCCTGTGGTTTCCAGTAACTGGTATTCAGAAAAATATTGCCTCCAATCATGGTCATAAGTAAGAAGGCAGGAAGTTGGGGGCTCGCAGATACAGACTTGGGTAGGTCGGGCAGTGCCCCAGCTGCCCAAATGAACAAGCCTCCACTGCAAGAAAGAAATGTTTCCCTGCTTCCTTTGTGAAGTTGCAGACTACTGCTATTTTTGGGTGGGATTCAATCACATACTGGCACATTCACGTTGTGCAATCAATGTTGATTTGGCTCTCTTGTGCAACAAAACCATTCCCTCCTCAAAACCTGGCTTTTCGCAATAAAGAAACCAATAAGCTTTAAAGTCTTTTTAAAGGGGATTAGATGCAAATAATGGACCCATCCCCGATCCTGATGCTTCATGACTGCTGTGCTACCTGAAGCACTAACCCACTTGAGCTGCGGGATGGGTGCCTATTTGAAGGAGACAACATAGGTACATAGGAAGCTGCCTTATACCATTGATCCATCTAGCTCAGTATTGTCCACACTAGATGTGGGGAGCCTTTGGCCCTGCAGATGTGACTAAACTACAGTTCCCATCATCCCTGGCCACTGGCCATGCTTGCAAGGGCTGATAGGAGTTGTAGTTCAGCCACATCCGTAGGGCCACAGGTTCTCCACTCCTGGTTTACACTGACTGGCAATGGCTCTTCAGGGTTTCAGACAGGGGGACTCTCCCAGCCCTATCTGGAGATGCTGGGGATTGAACCTGGGACCTTGTGCATGCAATGCAGATACGACTGCTGAGCTAGCTACAGAACCCAGCTGCTTCCCGTGGGGTCTGCCACATCACAGCTACCCTTTCCAAGCTGCTACCAGCCCTTTCACCATTTGCACTTTACATTTGTTATTTCTGCCCATCAGGTTGTGCTTGATGGATTGGCGTACCTCTTCTGCCTGCTTGCCACCCCTCACAGCAAGAACCTTTGCAGGGACACATGTCAAATGCCAGTGGCTGCAAAAGGTGCTTGGTTTTTGGAGACTTGTCAATGGAGCAAAATCCTTGGATCTTGTAAAGCACTTCTGGAGCTGTGCTCTTTCAAGAGAGAAGCCAGTCTCGTGAGAAACAAGTCAAATGGGAGAAAGGTGCGAGGTCCAGTGGAGACCTGGCCCTGATGTTCTTGTTGGCATTATCCTGTTTGTTGCTGTGCTCAGCCTCTGGAAGAAGAAAAGCCGGATGACATAACTCGAGTACTAGTGGGAAAATGCATAAAATAAAAATTTATACATTCCAAAAAAGGGGTGATTAGACAAACTCATAGTGGAAAAATCTATCAGTGGTTACTAGCCACAGAGACCTCCTCTGTCGGAGGTAGGGATAAGGGAGAAACTTGATTCAGTCTCATTTAAAGCCAAATCTATCCATTTTGCACTCTCCAAAACAATATCAGAACGGAAACACAGGCATCCTTCAAAACTTGCACTTATCCGAAAGTTGTGATGCACTTCTCCAAAATGCATTTACAAAAATGAACAGATCGGAGAATTCGCTCGCAAAAATGTCTACATTTGTCAAAACTGCATAGAAAATGCCTTTATTAAGAGAAATTTCTACTAAAATGCTGAAGATTTTTCAGATTAGGAGAGCCTGCTTGCAAAAATGTGTACATTTGTCAAAACAGCATACAAAAATGCCTTTATGAGGAGAAATTTGCACTAAAACGTTGAAGAATTTTCACAAGGATTTAAAATAAACAAAACCCCACACATGGCTGCAGCAGTGTGGAGAACTGATGTTAAGATAGGAAACGTAACTGAGAGAATGGAAATTGACAGACCATTCCATCCCTAGTCAGCATGCCTCTGAATCCCAGTGGCTAGGAGCCGCAAGAGGGGAGAGCTTGTAGGCCTCCCATAACGGGCATCTGGTTGGCCATTGTAAGAACAGGATGCTGGAGCAGATGGGCCACTGGCCTGATCCAGCAGCCGCTCTCTCTCTTTGGATGTTCTTATGAGTGTGTTTGCAGCCATTCTCCACTTACGCTTTACTTGGATATTTGTACATAAGCCAAATCTTAGAAAAACACCACAAAGTTTTGAGCGTTCTTTCTTCTTCAGAGGAAACCTAAACTTCAAGTAGCTTTGCGCCTGCCTTGAATGGCTGCATCTGCTCAGAGAAGAGTGCATGACTATATGTCCCTCTCTCCGTCTCTCTTTATTCTTTAACCTCACCTTGACATCATGTGGGGGTCCTGCCCCTTGCAAGTCCCTGTTCCCTCGGCAACGGCACTCCTCCTTCTGACACTTCCGCTAAGAAGCCCTGACTGGGCCCATTGTAGGGGGATCCCCAGTCAAGAGAAAGGGGACCATTATCCCTCCCCCCCACTCTTCGCCAGTGAATGGGTGAAGTCACTGTAGCGGTTTTGACAAAAGGGCGTTTTGTCAGCAAGATCCCCTCCTGCACCCTCTTCCCTTGGCTGCTGGCACCATTCCCACAACCTTTGTCACTGAGCGCTTGTGATCCCCGCTCTCCATCCTTCTTTCGAGACAGCACGGCTTGCTGTGGAACTCCTTCTCAAGCCAAGACAGACAGGTCTGGCACGGGCCCTGGCATTTCCTGCCTGTAAACCCCTGGATTTTGCTTGCAGTTCATTTGCCTTTTTTTTTTTTACAAAAGCAAAGCATCATTAGCATAGTTTGCGTCAATGGTTGACCTGAACTCCGTGTCTGGATCAGAGAATGTGTGTTGACTTCAGACATCTCTGGGCTACTGTCAGGAAAGCAGTGTTCAATGCATACAAGTTGAGGGCAGTCGTTTGTTTGAGGAAGAGAGGTAGTTGATGCCACAGACCTCAAACCAATGTTTGAACTGACCCCTGATCCTGTGCCTTTAGCCGATCCGCTAAAGACCTGGTTACCTTAAGGACCATCTGGTCGCATATAGACCTGCCCAGGGTCCAAGACAGGGGTTGGGAACCTGTGGCCATCTAGATGCTGCTGGACTCCGACCAATGCGCATGGCCAATGGTTAGGGATGATGGAAGCTTGTGGGCCACATCTAGAGGGCCAAAGGCTCCCCATTGTAACAATATGAAAGAACTAGATATAGCCTGAGTGAGTTGTGTTTCCTGGGAGGAACCAGGAAGAAGAGCAAGACTCGCTGCTTCTGGTCTGAGGAGAAAGAGGTCACAGACTGAGACAGCTCTGTAAAATCTTATTTAATTAAAGTTTAAGTTTGTTTATAAAGCAGAGCCTGTTTGATTCTGCAAGGGGCTAAAGAACAACCTTGAACACTGCTCCATCACTGCTCTAAGATTTATCTTGGAGGCTCTGCCTTCTTCCCAGGCCCTAAGGCTGATGAGCACGAAAGATGAGGTCTACCCAACTGATGGCACCACAGCATTGGCTAGTTTGTGACGCAATATGGCTAGCAGCCGCTGTGCTGTAAAATACCTATCTGCACTGAGCAGGGGACTGGACTCGACGGCGTTATAGGCTCCTTCCAACTCTACTGTTCTATGATTCTACCTACCATAGATCTAGAACATCGTCCCAGTGGACATCCAGCTGCTTCTGTCGTCATTGTCTTTTACGCAAAGATTAAAACCATTCAAAAACCCATTTAACTTGATTTCAATACTGTAATGTGTAATTCTGCTCCTGTGTTTAAATGGATTTCATACCAATTGCTGTGTTAGATTACATTATTTTTAATTTGTATTGTTTTTAAGACTGCATCAGTGGGAGACATGAGAATCAAAGCTCATGCCAGAATACTAGCTCCATCAGGCACCTCTTACCCATGGTCATTACAAGAATGACTATTTAAGAACTGGTGCCTGAGTTTGCCTGTTTGCTCTTCTCTCCCTGCACCTATTCCCTTGTGTGTCATGTTTTTTAGAATGTAAGCCTGTGGGCAGGGACTGTCTTGCATCAATTAACTGCATGTGAGCCACTCTGGGAGCCTTTTTGACTGAAGAGCAGGGTACAAATACAATAAATAAATAACCAAATACATATGCTGTTTTAACACTAATATTGTATAGTCATTGTTCTAAGGCACTCTGAGGGCTCTGTGAGCAGAAGAATGGGATAATGATGATTGTATGATCATGTTTAGGTCTGTGCCACAATTTCTGTGTCGATTTCTGCATTTACATGTTCTGATTTCTGCAGAGGTAATTTGGTTGGCCACTGTGAAAAGGGGGTTGTATTCAACCTGCTCAGAGTAGACTCATTGAAAGGAATACACCTAACTTAGCCAAGTCCATCAGTTTCAGTGGGTGTACTCTAAACTGGATACAAGCCAGGATGCTGGACTAGTTGGGCCCTTTGGTCTGATCCAGCAGCCAGGCTCTTCTTATGTATTGCTGAGGCCCTCAGAGGGAGAGAAAACAGCAGTCCTTCCGTTGTGCTTAGATGCAGCTCGATGACCTGCTGAATTTCTACCTGTCATGCAGCTATGAAGAACTTTGGAGAACAGGAAGTTGAGACTGTCCAAAGACCATATCTGAAAGGCAAAGGACTGGAGCATGCCAGGTTGTTACCAGTTTTGGCCAGGTGGCAACTTAACATATGTTGGGAGTAAAGCACCAACACATGTCACAAGCGACCTGAATTGGGAGTGGAGGGATAGACAAAAAGGCAATCTATTTTTCCCTCTGATGATGCCTCTTCTAAAGCATTTGTTGTTTTTGCAGGCTTTGCTCCTTCCCTTCTTCTCTTCCTGCCTTTGTTCTCAGTCAGTTAGTAATGGCTGCTTGTGTACAAGGCTGCATGGCTGCTTCAACACATATGATTTTACTTCTTTGTAGTCATAAACTAAATTTCTTTGTTTTTTAAACTACCAGTTTTATATCTATTGGCGGTGTTTTCACTAACTGTGGTTATTCAGTACAGTTACCAAACTGTAATTTAAAAAATACCTCTGTGGGTAGAGCTGGGAACAGGCTAGGGGGATGGAGCCTGGTTGGTTTTGGGGGGGGGCAGGAGAGGTCAGGGGGTGGAGACTTAATAAGGTCTGTGAGCTGGAAGTTCCAACCACACAGGCAGACCCTAATAATTGTGTGTGTTTGTGTGTGTATAGAATTACAAAACTCAAAATATCAAAAGCCAAATACTGAAAAGGCACTCTATATGTGATCAGAGGCACTCTTAGTTTCTTTTTCTTCATGGTCTTCGATCAAGGCAAGAACAGGCAACTCACACAGTGCATCTGGCCCATTTATGAATGTGGTCTGACCCTTTCTTCAAGTGGATTGAAAATACACCACAAAGTAAGCACCTCACAACCGATTTCAGGAGCATCTCCCAGAAACATGGAAAATATATATTTTAATGTAAGGTTGCCACTTTTTTTTTAATTAGCTGTGATAAACACATATACACTGAGCATGCAAACCTTTCCTGTAGTGTGAATTTGAACCCAGGTCTCCATGGAGTTCTCCTGCTGAATTTCTGCATCTCACGCAACATAAGGAGGGGAGGGGACAGAGGCAGTGCGTGTCTGTGAACAGTTAGTTCCTAACCCAACCACTGGGCAAAATTATCCATTTTTATATCTATCACATGTTCCAGATAACAGATAGAAAAGCAGAAGTGGAAATGCTATCCGTGGCTGCAATCGTACCTGGGAGTCAACCCCATTGAATTCAAACGAAACTCCACTGGGGCAAACGTTCTTAACCAAAGGTTTTAGGTTAAACGTCAAAGTCGTGCATCCCTGCTTAAGCCAAGGGGATTGAAAGCGCCCGGATGTTACTTATTCCCTCCTCCCTTTTCAAAAGGGGCGGGTCTAAAGTGCAGCTGGGGACTTAGAAGAGGCGGCGGTATCAAAATGGCGGCCGTGACCTGCGCGCCGACTGTGAGTTTCTATGGTAACCGCCGTGTCCCGACAATTACTACTCCCCTTTGTCCTCCTTGCGTCTCCCCCACCCTTGTTCTTTGGTGATGGTTTAATTGTGTTCAAAACAGTTATTTCCCCCCTTCTGTTCCTTGTCCCCCCTCCATGCAGCATTTGCCTCACGATTCCTGTCTTCTGTCTCTCCCCTCCCCCACCGTTGGTTTTAGGATAGTGTCATTCCCATTTCCTATCTGGAAACATCTGCCAGCCTTTCTATGGTTCCGCCCTTCTGATTTTTTGACACCCTTCCCCTCCTAATTATTCAGCATAGGCCGATCACATGTGTGGATTATTATTATTATTATTATTATTGTTGTTGTTGTTGTTGTTTATTTCTACCCTGCCTTTTGGCCAAAAGGCCCTCAAGGTGGCTTACAAAAAAAAAATTAACACAAATATAAAAGTACATCAATAAAAACAATACAATTTACAAAAAACAGCAGTTACAACATCCAATAAAATACATTAACAAATCACAAAGCAAAACTTCACTCCTCTCTCTTCTTGGCCTTCTAAAAAGGGCCCAGGAGAAAAGATGGGAGGCAAATGCACATCTCCAAACCAGCAGAGACACACACAAAGCAAGAAAAGCCCCTCTAGAAGGAACAGAGAGAGGAAGCCGGCCCAGCAGTGGCAGACAAGGGAAACAGCAGCGGAGTCAACACCATCCTGGGAAACATGTCTCTCCGGTGAACCTTCCCAGTCTAGGTTCAAGGCACACTCTCCTCCACACTCCCGGCACATCTGATAGACAAAGAAGCAGGACAAAGGCTTGAGGAGGAGGCTGAAGATGGCCATGCTGGTGCTGAAGCGGGTGGTGACAAGCAGCGAGGAAGAGCAACACAAGCCGTGGTGGCAAGCACACTTGGCACATTCTTTACCAGTGATGGGCAACAGCTTGCTTCCACTGGAGGTTTCATTGTGGATCAGGCTCCATTTCTACCGAGTGTTTTTCATTATCCACAGCAAGGGGGGGGGAGTAGTTGATGCAGCCTGAGTAGTGCTAGTGCAAGCATTCAATCTATAGTATCTATAGACATCTATAATATTAACTAGAAATTAGGGATAATATGGGAGGTTGGATCCCCGATAAGTTTGTTGAACTTAGCTCCCAGTGACTTCAACTGGATTTATGTTAAGCCAGGGGTTCCCAAACTATGGTGGAGCTTATTTCAGGTGGTCTGCAGAGTGTCAGTAAAAATAAAAATTTTAAAACCCATACAGCATCTAGCACAGTGCATTACAATTGCTGCAACAGGCAGAAAAACAATTAAATGTCCTGCCAAGACCCTCAGCAATTTGGGAATCACTGTGATAAGTCATTATTAACTTGTGTCGGTGGTTTCAGTGGAATGTCAATGCAACTATTATTCATTGTATGTTTATTAAATTTATATCCTGCCTTTCCTCCCGAAGGAATCAGGGTGACACACATTAACAACAAAACATTTTAACAACAATAAAAAGCATTCTAATGTAAATGTAAATGTACTGCCTTCAAGTCGATTCCGACTTATGGCGACCCTATAAATAGGGTTTTCATGAGGCTGAGCAGCAGTGACTAGCCCAAGTGAGCTTCATGGCTATGTGGGGATTCTAACACTGGTCTCCCAGGTTATAGTCCAACACCTTAACCACTACACCACACTGGCTCTCAAAAAGCATTCTAAGAACAATTAAAAACATTCTAAAAATAGTTACAGTTAAACCATTCTTAAAACAGATGCAGACAAAGCATTCTTCCAATTAGTGATCTCTGGGTTGCCAGAAACAGTCTCCTTCAGCCACCAAATGCATAGAACAGGCATGTTTTCAAATTCCTCCTAAAAGTCAATAACGATGGAGATAGATGCACTTCACTGGGTAGGTTAGGCTGCAATCATAATGCCACTTACTTGACAGTATGCCCCACTGAATTCAGTAAGACTGATTTTTGAGTAGACTGCACTATTAGAAGACTTCCAGATGGACCAGTTATCTTGCAAACAAATATTTGAGATTCTGACATGCACACAATGTGCTTGATTGGCACACCAGACTCCATATATTTAAATCGCATCCAACGCACATTTAAAGCACATGACTTCCCCAAAGAATCCTGGGATCTGTGGTTTCCCCCTCACATAGCTACCATTTCCCACCACTCTTAACAAACTACAATTCCCATGATTCTTTGGGGGACATCACATGCTTTAAATGTGCGTTGGATCTGCTTTAAATGTATGGTGTGGATCTGCAATACCATTGTTTCCTGTCCACTCCAGTGGGTGGTCCTTGATGGTATGTTGTGGCCCTTCTCCTCCCTTGCTACTATCCTCCCCCCCCCCATTCTCTGTTAAGATTTCCCCATTCTGGGCATAGTATTTCTGTACCTAAGCATGCACTCTTAAAAAAAAAAATCACAGACCAAGGGTGCTTCCAGACTGTGCCTGTTTTTGGATGATATTCAATAGCATAACTACAAATTCAGGTTGTGCAAATTCAGGTTCTGCAATTTGGCTCTCTTGTACAACAACACTGTTCCTCCACTGCCCATTGCCAAAAAAATGAGTTTTTGCAGTAAAGAAAGTGGTTGGGAAATGCACTGGAACTTATGGGATTAACACTTGCTTGGCGCAACTGTCACCTGACCACCCTGCAAATCAGAATAAGTGCTCAATAAATAGCCAATGTCATCTAGTCTCCTCACAAACTGCACAAACAGATCAGGATGAATCCTCCATAAACAGGTTGTCTGGAAGCCCCATAAATGTTGTTGTTGTTGTTATGTGCCTTCAAGTCGATTACGACTCATGGTGATCCTGTGAATCAGCGACCTCCAATAGCATCTGTCATGAACCACTCTGTCCAGATCTTGTAAGTTCAGGTCTGTGGCTTTCTTTATGGAATCAATCCATCTCTTGTTTGGTCTTCCTCTTTTTCTACTCACTTCTGTTTTTCCCAGCATTATTGTCTTTTCAAGTGAACCATGTCTTCTCATTATATGTCTAAAGTATGATAACCTCAGTTTCATCATTTTAGCTTCTAGTGATAATTCTGGTTTAATTTGTTCTAACACCCAATTATTTGTCTTTTTGCAGTCCATGGTATGCACAAAGCTCTCCTCCAACACCACATTTCAAATGAGTTGATTTTTCTCTTACCCGCTTTTTTCACTGTCCAACTTTCACATCCATACATAGAGATTGGGAATACCATGGTCTGAATGATCCTGACTTTAGTGTTCAGTGAAACATCTTTGCATTTGAGGATCTTTTCTAGTTCTCTCATAGCTGCCCTCCCCAGCCCTAGCCTTCTTCTGATTTCTTGACTATTGTCTCCATTTTGGTTAATGACTGTGCCAAGATATTGATAATCCTTGACATGTTCAGTTTCTTCAGTCATCCACTGAGGTCTTTCTCTCTTTTTAACTAGAGTTGTTGTCTTTTTTGCATTCTTCCTTAACAATGTCTCTGACTTTACTCCATAGTTCTTCTGTTTCTTTGTCAACTAAGTTTAAAGCCTCAAATCTGTTCCTTATTTGATCTTATATTCTTCTGGGATGTTATTTAAATTGTATTTTGGCATTATGATTGCTTTGTTCTTCTTTAGCTTAACTCTGATTTTCAATATTACCAGTTCATGATCTGTACCTCAGTCTGCTCCTGGTCTTGTTTTCGCAGAAAGTATGGAACTTCTCCATCTTCTGTTACCAATTATATAATCAATTTGATTCCTATATTGACCATTTGGTGATGTCCACGTGTACAGTCGTCTTTTCGGTCGTTCAAAAAATGTGTTTGCAAGAAACAAATTATTGGCTTCACAGAATTCAATAAGTCTTTCTCCTGCTTCATTTCTATCTCCTAAGCCCCATTTCCCCATAATTCCTAGTTCTTCTCTGTTCCCTACTTTTGCATTCCAGTCCCCCATGATTATCAGCACATCTTGTTTTGGTGTGTGACCAATTTCTTCCTGTACTTCTGCATAAAATCTCTCTAATTCCTCTTCTTCTGCGTTTGCCATTGGAGCGTAGACTTGGATGATAGTTATGTTGATAAATTTCCCATTTAATCTCATTAATATCACTCACTCAGACCTTGCATTATAGCTCTTAATTGCTTTTGCTACATCACTTCTCACTATTACCAGCCCTTAATTATCGTGTTTTGCTTGTGCTTTTGTATGGAGAGAACATAAATTTATTTTATTTGTTTGTTTCATTTTCTTCACCCTGACATGGAACTCAAGGCAGCATTCTGGTTTCCAGGCAGTCACCCATCCTGACACTGGCCAGGCCCAGACCTGCTTAGCTTCAGCAAGGTAGCAGGCTCTTGTGCTACCAGACCATACCCTCCACTGCTTAGAAATTCTGCATATTAAGCCATTTGTAAATACCTGAAATAAATAATACATTTGGTGGGGGGGGGTTACAGGGTTTTACTGTCTTCGTTTTGAGAGAAGTGACATGACTATCAAGGGGTGAATGTGAGCATTAGATGGAGGGACTAGACGATATCTGAATCCAAAACTCTTCCCCACAGCCCGCATATATTGAACAGATTAGCAGATAATCTGTTTCAATTTCATGGCAATCTTTGTGGGATGGGAAGCAAAATGCAAAAAGCCAAAGAGGAAATCTGTTTTTAACTAGAGTTGTTGTCTTTTTTGCATTCTTCCTTAACAATGTCTCTGACTTTCTTTCACCCGATTGCTGTTTGTTTTGCTGCTGCACTTAAGGATTGCCAGGAGTTCTCTTCTCTCTCTCTTTCCCTGCCCCCCCTATTTGGGAATCTAATTTTTTTCTAACTGCCTGATGAAGCCTAAGTTTGGGTTTAAACTGGACAAAAGTGGACATAACTTTTGTAGGTCAAGTTGAGTTTGTCAGGGATTGTGACATTTGAGACAAGCAGTTAAGAAAAGCCAAAAACATTCTTGAAGTTTATGGCTTTTTTATTATTGTGCTTGAAGATAATCCTTATTTATTTTACTACGTGCCCAGTTACATCAGCTTTAAACACTTCAATTTGATAACCATCTACAGGCAGTGCTGTTGCCTCACTGTGTAGCTTTTCCTCCAGTTGCACAAATCAGGCTATGTAAATCATTCTGGCTATTCTGTTTTCATTTAAATGGCCATGAACCATTGGGATTCCAGTCCCCCTCCCCCTCCCCAAAAAGTAGGCACTCTTGTATGTCCTAAGTTAGCCCCACCTCTTTTGTAGGAAACTCAAGATAATGTGAGTTAAGTTCTTTTGGGGCACAGAAAGCATTGGGTCAGCCTTCCCCAGCATGTGGCCCTTCAGATATTGCAGGACTGCAACTCCCATCATCCCTCACCATTGGCCATGCTGGCTGGGGCTGATGGGAGTTGGACTGAGAACTCTTCCTTGAGCAGTTGGAATGTCCATAAATAGTCCATAGCACCACAACAGCTCAGCCAGTAAAGGTTAGAGGTTGAGTTCGTCTAGACTTTCTGAGTATCAGTGGCTATTATGTGACACCAGACACCAGAGGTCCATCTAGTATGGTGATGGGGACCCTCTGGCGTGCCAGATGTGGCTGGACTACAACTCCCATCATCCCTTACATTGGCCATGCCGGTCCAACAACTTCTAGAGGTCACCAGATTGGCTGCATTGGGTCTGTGCATTCTGGAAGGCAGCATGAGACAGTATGAGATTGGCCGAGCCAGGTGTAAATATCAGGAGCTTGGCCTTTTGTACTTCCCTGTCCGACAGAGCAGAACTTCCTCTGGGGAAGGGCCAAAGCTCAGTGGTAAAGCAATGTGCTCTGCAGGCAGAAGGGCTTGGGTTCCATCTCTGGCACTTCCCAGTGGCTAAGACCAGGAAAGACTTTTCTGTGACCCTGGAGAGCTGTTCCCATCCAGACAGTGGAATGGTGAACCTGCAGGACCCTCCAGAGGTTTTTAGACTCTAATTCTCACCAGCCCCAGGCAGCATGGCTAATGATCAGCGATGACGGGAGCTGTAGTCCAGCAATATCTGGGGAGTTGCGTGTTCCTCCTTCCTGGTGTAGATAGTATTGAGCTAGATGGATCAATGGGATGCTCCTATTCTCTCTCACAGCGCTACAATTCCTAGAGTGGGTTAACAGTGTATCCTTCATCCCAGGGAACTCTGGGAATCTTAGTTCTGTGAGGAGAATCAGGGTCTCCTAACAGCTCTTAGCACCCTTAAGAAACTACTGTTCCCAGGATTCTTTGGGGAAAACCAGGGCTGTTTAAAGTGGTATAATACTGCTTTAAATGTATAGCACAGATGGGACCTTCCTATGTTTCTGCCCAATTGCCAGGCTAGTGATTTCTGCTCAAGGTTTAGGCAGTCAGGGAGCTTGTAAAACTCTTGTGAGCAGGCGGTTTGTTTGTCGTTGTGTGCTAGGATACAGTCAGTTCTCCCTGGGGTAACCCAAGGCCCCCTTGCCCCTGGTATGGGGGTAACACTGGAGCAAGAGTTGGCAATGTGGTGCCTTTCAGATGTTGCTGGACTACAACTCCCATCATCCCTCACCATTGACCACACTAGATGGGAGCTGTAGTCCAATAACGTCTAGAGGGCATTGGGCAACTTGTTGGCTACCCTTGCACTGAAGCAACACTGCTCGGTCTCAGCTCTGTTTTTCGGTATTTCCTGTGGTGGTTTAAACGCAGCATGCAAGCGACAGCTTCAACATCATTTTGTGTGCAACCGTGCCTACCCCA
Organism: Rhineura floridana; assembly: GCF_030035675.1. NCBI lineage: Eukaryota > Metazoa > Chordata > Lepidosauria > Squamata > Rhineuridae > Rhineura > Rhineura floridana. Next base: position 10,321,370 of record NC_084501.1, read on the forward strand.
CAGGGGACGCCATGCCTGCCCATTTTAAATAGCTATCAGACACTTCAAAATATTCCTTTTCTTTCCTCTTTGTCCCTGTTTTCTTTTAAACAATTGTTGCTTGAACCTCTTCGATCCTAAATTCCCGTGTGCTACTCAGCTCCCTGGGGTGCAACAAGCCTGCCCTAGTTTAATAGGCAGTGCTTTCTTGTCATTGTGGGAGGCTGTGTGGATCCAGAACTGGCCTCCACAGTCACTTATGGACCCACTGTTAAAGACCTTACCCTGGAAGACAATCTTACTGGGCCACAAGTGATCGCCAAGGAAGGAAGGATTGCCGTGAAAGCAAATGGCCTGTGGGTTGCAGCTGCTTTGTTTACTTGCAAATACACACATATACATATGTATTTTTAAAAGAAATGATTCCAGCAATAAAGCTGCAGAGATGGATTGGTACCCATTTGCTCCGCTGGCCAAAAAGAGTGGCGAGCTTTTAAAAAGAGAGATACTGCCTGTGTGTGTGTGAACCATTCTAATTAGCATGCCGTTTGAATAGTCTACAGCTGCTATAGCACAGTGGGGAGGAGAGCATGGCTGGGAGTCCAGAGTCTGTGAGTTCAAATCCCCGCTCGTGTCTCCTGGGCGTCAAGGGCCAGCTAAAGATCACCCCACAGGGAATGGCTCAGGGGTGACGTGCCCTGCCACCTGTGCAGCCGTGGGCAAGGTGCATAGTCCCAAGGAGCCCAGTTGCCCCCCAGCTGGCAGCTGCAGACAAGGAAGGGGCTGGCTTGTGCAGCTGTGGCAAGCTGAGTAGGCCCTAGCCAGCTGGGGAGGACTAGCCTCAGGGAGGCAATGGTAAACCCCCTCTGAATACCTCTTACCATGAACGCCCTATTTATAGAGTCACCATAAGTCAGGATCGACTTGAAGGCCATTTCCATTTCCATTTTTGAATAGTCTAGTCTAGTGGAAGTCGCTTCCAGGCACCTTTCCAATCAACTTGTGAAGTGCCGTTTGGCTGAAATTTCTCCTTGGGGAGGTTGTGAGCAGGTTCTTCCGGAACCTTTTTGCCTTTGCTGACACATAAGCCAAATTTTCCCCAACCCTCCCATTTGCCAGATTTCCACCTCACTCAAACTGTGCAGACGTAATCCTTCATGATGGCTATGCGCTACCTCCACAGGTGGAGGCAGTATACTTGAATACTGGTTGCTGGGAATTGCAGATGGAGAGGGCTGCTCTTGTGCTCAGGTCCTGCTTGCAGGTTTTCGTAAGCATCTGGTTGGCCCCTTTATGTTCTTGTGTTGCTGTTACATTTATATCCCACTTTTTCCTCTAAGGAGCTTAAGGTGGCGTATATGGCTCTTCCCATCCCCATTTTATCCTCACAACAACCCTGTGAGGTAGGTTAAAAAACCCCAGACTTTTTGTGGATTAGAAAGTGACAGGGAATGGCACTGAGAAAATGTGGGATTAAAGAATGATTAACGGGGAAGAGCAGGAGGAATGCTCATTGCTGTCTAACACCCCAGCAAACAATAGGATACCAGCAAAGACTGGATGAAGTCTGCACGAGCTTTGTGCAATGGGAGGAGCTCTCATACGGTGCTGCTGCAACAATATCTGTGTGCGTCATTAAAACATGTTTTTTACCTATATGCAAATATAATCAACAAGTAAACTAAAGATCATAGGGTCAACCAACTTGATATTACTTCAAATGGGTTGCGTCCCTGCTTGGGCAGAGCCATTATGGGCTCAGATCAAAATGCGACCCCTTAGCCAACTAGGGCCGTAAAATCTGCTTTTGAGTGTTAGCTGCTGTTAGGGATGGGCGAACCTGTCAATTCTGGTTTCTCTCTGCTTCTCATTTTTTCTGTCTTCAGTTCAGTGGTCCACATTTTCACATCAGTTTTATATTTTAAAGTCCTCATGAAAATTCAGCAACATTTTAGTGCGGATTTCTTCTCGTACGCACATGTTTTTATGCAATTTCCCCTAAGAAAATACACATTTTTGCAAGCAATTTCCCTTGTTATAATGTGTTTTTATGTGTTATTTTTCTTATATATACATCTTTATGCACACTTTTCCCAAGTATATGCATTTTTATATACGTTATTTATTTAATTCAGAGCTTGGAAAAGTTACTTTTTTTTGAACTACAACTCCCATCAGCCCAATCCAGTGGCCATGCTGGCTGTGGCTGATAGGAGTTGTAGTTTTAAAAAGTAACTTTTCCAAGCTCTGATTTATTTATAAAAATATTTGTATACCGCTCTTTAGTTAAAAACATCAAAGTGGTTTATAACACGTTAAAAACAGCCCTCACCGCCATAGAATAAAAACTTAAAAAATATAGTAAAAACACAGGTCAACTGGAGAAATGTGAATTTTGAAGGATGGCTATGTTTCGGTTTGCGTATGGTTTCAGAAAGTGCAAATTAGATAGATTCGCCTTTAGATGTGAACTGAATTGAATTTTTCCCTTCTCCCTAGGTGTCGGTGCCTGCACCCACAACTGCCCTTTTGGGATTCTTGGCTTGGCACTGTTTTATCTGATTGTTTGTTTGTCCTGATAACCAGGGTAGAATTTGTTTTGAGCCAGATGGTGTTTCTGCAAACTCCGAAACAAGAAGAAACAAACACTTTAGTGCTGAGTTGGCAGAAAAGAATGAGAGGTTTGTGGAAATGTATGTGGCTGGCCTACCTCGTTCTGGTGGGCTGTGAAGGGGGGCTGGCAATTGATACTGCTAGCAAAATATTTATTTAATTTATCAGTGATGTTTATGGACCGCTTTATAGGAAGTGCTGTAACTCAGTGGTAGAGCATCTGCTCTGCATGCAGAAGGTTGCGTGTCTAATCCCCAGCATCTCAAGGTAGGGATGGGAAAGATTCCCATTCTAAAACTTTGGAGGGCCACTGCAGCCAGTCAGTGTAGGCAGTACTGAGTTAGATGGACCCACTTCCTATGTTCCTATGCTTTTCAGCTGAAATCTGCTAACCAAGAGCATTTCCAATAATTGGGAGTGGGGATTGCAGCCAAAAAAAAGGCAATTCAATTAAAACCATTTTTAACACCCACAATGTTTAAAAGTACATAAAGTAAAAAAAAAACCCTTCTCTAATACCTGGTCCTTGCCTGTCTGAGGAAAGAGTCGAGCAAATACCACATAAGGCTTTAGCAATGTTCCTGGGGAGAGCATGCCAGAATTCTGGGGCCACCATAGAAAAGGCCCTGCTTCTGGAGAATGACAACCCTATCTCCCTTAAGAGAAGAACCTGGAGCAGAGTGTCAGGAGGGGATCTCAAGGCCCAGGATGGGCACTTACAGAGGAGTAGGTCCTGATGAAATATTACTAATACTGTCCAGTGCGACCAGCAAAAATAAAGCTGACAACACCCCTTAACCACCTCCACATAATCTGCACTTTTTCACATGTTATCCTCGCAACAACTCTGTGAGGTAGGTTAGGTTGAGAGACTGTGACTGGCTCAAGGGCTGTGTACACACCAGACATTTAAAGCACATGGATTCCCGCAAAGAATCCTGGGAACTGTTCTTGACCCCTCACAGACCCCTCACCCTTGACAAACTGCAGCTCCCAGGATTCTTTTGAGGAAGTTGTGTGCTTTAAATTCTATGTTGTACATGCAGCCAAGGTCACCCAAAGGACTTCATGGCTGAATGGAGTTTTTAACCCAGGTCTTCCAGATCCTAGTCCAAAACTCTAACCGTTATACCACCACTGGTTCTGTTTTTTAGTGTTTTATTCTTACATATGTACCAGATTGGTTGGTTATCCTATTTTTTATTGTACCTTATCCATATAGCTGGTATAGCACAGTGGGGAAGAGAGCCTGGCTGGGAGTCCAGAGTCTATGAGTTCAAATCCCTGCTCGTGTCTCCTGGATATCAAGGGCCAGCTAGAAATCACCCCCACAGTGAGTGGCTCAGGGGTTACGTGCTCTGCCACCCGTGCAGCCGTGGGCAAGCGGCATAGTCCCAAGGAGCCCAGTTGCCCCCCAGCTGGCAGTTGCGGACAAGGAAGGGGCTGGCTTGTGCATCTGTAGCAAGCTGAGCAGGCCCTAGCCAGCTGGGGAGGACTAGCCTCAGAGGGAGGCAATTGTAAACCTCCTCTGAATACCTCCTACCGTGAAAACCCTATGAATACAACAACAACAAAGGGATTCATAGGGTCGCCATAAGTCGGGATCGACTTGAAGGCATATAACAACAACAACCCTGATAATGGTATTGATGAAGGGTATGGTTATAAACCTTTAAAATAAACAAAGCATGCATAAATAAAGAAAACCATTCCTGGGATCAGTCTTTGCATCATGCTCACAAACACACACACAGCCTGCAGTCCCTGTGTGGGTAAATGTGAGAGAGTGTATGGGGTAATGGTTAGGGTGCCTGACTAGGACCAACGGGACCTGGTTTCAAATCCCTTGGCTACAAAGCTTGCAGAGGACCCTGGGACCGTTCCCTATTTCTCAGGGCAGATTCTCGAAGCACACGTCTTTCCCCCAAGAATCGTGGTAACCATAGTTTACCCCTTGCAGAGATACTATTCCTAGCACCCTTCACAAACTACAGTTCCCAGGAGAAGTCATGTGCTTTAAATGGATGGTGTAGATGTGACCTTATAAGTCTAAGCTACCTCACAGAGTTGCTGTGAGGGTAAAATGACAGGAAGTGTAGGGTAGGTGGGAGGGGACCATGCTTGCTCTCCTGAACTCCACGGAGGGAAAGGCAGGATGAAATGGCGATAAATAAACAGGGAAAGAATGGTAAAGAACTTCATCCACCGAAATTATTTGTGACGAGTTGGTCTTGCATAATGGGAGGGGCTCAAGCAGCTGGGCTGTGAAACAGGGCCTCAGAACGGCTTGCTAAAAATACACTGCTGGTGGCATCCAGGCAGTCAGCTGGTGCCCTTTTTGCAGGGCAGTTTGCTCACGCAAGGAGATGCAGTCGTTTGTTTAAAGAGCATTCTCCTGAACTTTTACCCTTGCTTGTACCCTTCCCTGCCCCCTGCCCCCATTTCGCCACCCATCTTCTTCTTACATAGAGAAAACGAGCTGTTGAAGCTAGAGGGGGAGACCGATGTGAAGGAAATAAAATATGATTCCTGCAAGCTGGCATATCAGGGATGCCATGCTTTGCCATTCTCTGACAAATTTTGTTATCACTAGGCTGCCCCACTTCCCAGTGTAGGGAAGGGCCATGTAGCTCAGTGGGTAGAGCATCTGCTTTGCATGCCGGAGGTCCCAGGTTCAATCCCTGGCATCTCCAGGTAGGGCTGGGAAAGAGTCCCTGTTGCAAACCCTGGAGAGCCGCTGCCAGTCAGTGTAGACAGGACTGAGCTAGAGGGACCAATGGTCTGACTCAGTACAAGGCAGCTTCCCGTGTCTTAAAGCAAGGGTGGGGAATCTTTTTGGCTCCGTGGGCCAGATGCTTGTCAGAATCTGCCTCAGAATCAGGCTCACCTGTCAGTTACCTGACATTGGGTGCCAGGTGCTTTGAAGACCCAAAGTTGGGATTTCAAAGCACTTTGCAAGGCATAGCTAAAACAATTTCCCCCTCTTCATTTTAGCAGGGGTTACCAATGCAAACCTGCATGGAAACATGCTGAGCTGAGCAGGAATTAACCCCCCACTCATCAGCTGATGAGCAGGGGGTTAAGTCCTGCTGCTTGGGCTGTGCGTCCCTATTCCCTCTGAGAACAGGGACACACAGCCAGTGTAGGAATTAACCTATTGCCCGTCTATCAGATGATGTCATGAGTGGAAAATGGTCTCACGAGTCTGCTTGGACCCCCTGGTTGGCAAAGTTTAGTCTTAAGGGAAGGGCCGTAGCTCAGTGGTTAGAGCATCTACTGTCCATGCTGAAAGTCCCGTGTTCAATCCCCAATGCCATTCCAGGTAGGGCTGGGAAAAACTCCCTGGCTGAAACCCTGGAGAGCTGCTTCCAGTCACATAGGCAATACTGAGCTAGCGGGACCAATGGACTGCTTTCTAGGTTCTGTTGTGTTATATTTTTAACTTCAGAAGCACCCAATGTCATCCAGGGGAGAGATTTGGGTTGGGGGGAAGTTGCAGAGAGAGAGAGGAAGCCAACCAGCCAGTGATCTGTTTTTATCTACAAATGGCAGGAAAATGTCAGCGATCCACAAGCCACCCACCCCGCTGTTGATGTTTTTTACAGGTCTTTCCTCATGCTGAGATGGTTTTCCTCAGCTCTGCTGTTTGTTTTAGCACCGTGGCTGTGGGTTGTGGGGGCTGGCTAGCCTTGCATGAATTATGTGGCAGCTTCCTGATTTCTTAAACCCCTCATCAATCTGTCAGCTCGGGGGCAAGCTAGCTAGCGGGGTTTGGCTCTGGAGAAGATGATGAGAAATTATATATGGGGGGGGAATTGTGTGTTGACAATTTGCAGTGATGGGACGTTACAGAGAAGGGGGGTCGTGGGGTGGCTGCCATAGCAACAGCTTAACCGAGTGACAGGCCTACAGATGGAAAACTGCATCTTTATAATTTTTGGCTCTTGATTAACGTTGCACCCGACTGTCCCTGGCTGCTTCAAGGTCAGTGTGAGATAACAGCCACTTGGCCCCTCCAGACTATTGTTTTTGTGTGTGTTCTGCAATGTGTCATTGACACAGTAATAGTGCGTTAGTGGTGGATTTATACTGGACTGTCCACACATCACGTTCTGTGATGCACAGCGCTTGGAATGAACTAGCTTGGTTTATCGAAGTTCACTGAATTAGTTCAGAAATCTCTTAAATACACCTGGAAGTAATTCCCATAATTGCTGATTGAAATGAACATGAATTAAATTTGTTTTGGTGTAGAACTTTGAATGTTTTCTAGTTCATCTTTCAGGTTCGTTCTCTTAACGTGTGTTTTTTAACCTCTAGACCCTTTGGGCCTTTACAAGATATCTGAAGCAACTGATGGATGTTGTTGTTATTAATAGTAATATTTCTTACCTACCCTTCACCCTTAAGGTCCCAGGGCGGATGACAGCAATTTAAAAATACGATATTAAAAAAAGTTCAAAACAAATTGCAGTCACAAGAGTAGGGTGGGTCTTGAAAATATTTATGCAGGTGTCAAAGGCCAAGGCACAGAGATGCTGCATCATCATCATCATCTTCTTCTTCATCTTCTTCTTCTTCACATTTGTATACCGCCCCATAGCCAAAGCTCTCTGGGCGGTTTACAACAATTAAAAACATTAAAAACAAATATACAAATTTAAAAACACTTAAAAAAAATTTTTTTAAAAAACAATTAAAAAACTTATGACAGAAACTGAATGATGAAGGTGCCTTTCCTCTGCAGGGAGGAAATTCTACATCTTAGTACCCACTTAAATTATAAATATAGGTTTCATTTTGCTTTTCTTGTGACATGCTGTGGTTCATTAGGACTGCTGTAATCTGGAAGAGCAGATTGTGCTGTTTCATTTTTATTACATTTTTTCCTTTTTATATTATTGATGGCCTTTTGTGTAATGGATGGCTTTGACACAGCTTAGGGGCTGCCACAAAGAATTGCCTCTCCCCTGGGCCACCGCCTCCCACCAAATGTCAGAGGATGACGGAACTACCAAGAGAGCCCCCTCTGAGGAACTTAACACCCAGTGGGGTCTGGCGGCCGTTCAGATGTTTGTGACCTCAGTCAGTTAGAGCCAGTGGCGACTGGTGGCTCTGTGTCAGTGGGGCAGTGGTATCTGCTCCAGGTTTTAGTCCAAACTTTTAAGAAGTAGATTCCACTGCCCCAGTGATGTGGAGCAACCAGCTGCCTCTGCAGAAGTGGTGTAAGACTTGTAGTGCTGTATGGCCTTAGTTTAGGACTTCATTGTTTAGGCCTTAGTTTAGGACCTTCAATTGGACCTGGAAAACCTTTAGCATTGCTGACGGATGGAGGTCCAGCCTCTGGTTAAATGCCTCTAGCGCAGGATAGATGACCACTTCTACTTTTGAACCGCTCTTAGCTTTAGAAACTTTCTTCTAACACTTATTTATTCATTAAATTTATATACAGCCCTTCCTCCTAGAAGTTGCTCAGGGCAGCAAACCACAAATGAAAAACGCTAAAAACATCTTAAAAACAATTGCAGTACAGATGTAGACTGGGATAAGGTCTCTACTTAAAAGGCTTGCTGAAAGAGGAAGGTCTTCAGCAGGTGCCAAAAAGTCAGCAGAGACAGCCCCTGCCTAATATTTAAGGGGAGGGGAATTCCAAAGGGGTAGGTGCCAGGTCCACTTCCTGTGTTGTGTGGAACGGACCTTCTGATGAGATGGTATCTGCAGGAGGCCTTCACATTGGGTATATAAGGGGTGAGAAATCTGCCGAGTAATCGAACAAGCAATAGAATATTTTCCTTGACCAGTACTATATATGGATCCAAAAAAGGTCAAGGTGATATCAGAATTAAATATAAATCTATGTTGCTTGCAGGCTTCCCACAGGCATCTGGTTGGCCACTGTGAGAGCAAGATGCTGGACTAGATGGGCAACTGGCCTGATCCAGCAGCCAGGCTCTTCTTAGGTTCTTATACATAAAACAACTTCAAAATTATAACTTTATATAAACAATATCATAGCCCAACGGCCAATATATTTACCTCCGATAACAGTGCAGTACCCTTGACAAATTGAATACGTGTGGATACACGAATCAATTTAAATGAAATAGCATGTGCCATTGCATGAAATAAATATTATCCAAACCCAATATCTGTAGCTGGATGCATTTTGGCTGACATGTCTTCTTCAGTGGCGGATAAGACGACAATTGGAGCAATTGTACCTCTTAAGAGGTATAATCATCTGAAGTGCTGCAATAAAAAAATTCTTTCCAAATGGAACAATACAGACTTCGGGGACTGTCAATGGATACAAGCCATGGTGGCTATGTTCTTCCTCCACTTTGGGAGGCCTCTGAATGCCAGTTGCTGCAGGCCACAAGCTGTTGCACTCTGGTCCTGGTTGCCCGCTGGGGCATCTGGTTGGCCACTGTGAGAACAGAAGGCTAGACTAGATGGGCCTTTGGCCTGATCCAGCTGTAGGGCCCATATGTTCTGTCAGGCAGCACTGGCCGGCCGGCCCACCCCCCAAGGATTTTTCCTTTAGGCAGTAGATGCCATTTTCTCAGACATCGAGAGAGCACCATGTTGGCTACCCTGCTCTAAGCCCTGGCATCTCTATGACAAATGCCTTATTTGTTCTGTATTGGGAAACAGGGTGGAAAAGGAGTTTAATTTTTAAATATAAAACAAATTGCTGTGCTAGGATTGCACCCTCTTGATCTTGCCATGTTGGGTTTGTTGACGCTGGTCAGTGACTGATTTGAGCCCCTTCCCCCAGGTTTGAAAGAACCGGCAGGGGGGCAGTCAGATGTCTCTGTCGTTTTTCCACACTTTGCTGCGCTCTGGCCAGGAACTCACACGTTGTTATATTTTTCTTGGCTCCTTGTGCCTGTGTCAGCTTAGCGTTGTCCCTGCATCAGCAATAGATTCTTTATAAGACCTTCATCTCGCTCTCTCGCCCACCCCCTACGCACACCATGGGCCCAGAGCCAACTAGTGGGAAATGCCAGACCGAAGTTGGCCCTACATCAGGGATGGGGAACCTGTGACCCTCCAGACGTTGGTGGACTACAAATCCCATCATCCCTGACCAGTTGGCCATGTTGGCTGGGACTGCTGGGAGTTGTAGTCTGACAACATCTGGAGGGCCCACTGAGTTCCCCCATCTACTGCACAGGCATGAGGAATCTCAGGCCCGAGAGCCAAATGTGGCCCTCCAGGCCTCTTGGTTTGGCCCTCGGAACTCTCCTCCAGGCCACATCCCTCACTGGCCCTGTTTCACACCTGAGTGCTTTTACCTGGCTGGCCTGTGTCCTTGAACTCTGATCATGCCTCTTGCTTGCCCGGATGGAGGTCAGAGAGGGGTGTGTGTGTAGAAGCTGGCCTACTGTACAGATGTAACATTTACATTCATTGCTCCATCGGCTTTTGCCCATCCCGGCATGTGACTCTCAGGAGGTTGCAGCCAGAGGCTGAAAAAGGTTCCCTACTGCTGATGCAATAGATAACACTGACCTACCTTGCAAGGCTGTTTTAAGGACAACTGAGGTTATGTATGCATGCAAATTACTTTTAAGACCCTAAAGAGCCACACAAACACACATCTGGCAACTAAAATCCCAATGTCCTTCCCTTTCTTTCTCTTTCTCTCTTTTTTATTTTGTGTCTTCCCAGGATTAGGGTGTGGTGCTCCTCAAGAGGTCTGAATATGACTTTAGCCATTCCCTATTCCTTCTGCCGTTGCTGCCGGTTATGTCGAAGAGCCAGGCATAGAGCATTTTCTACCGTATTCTACAACTGGTGAGTTCCCTCTTCATGGTTCGTTCAGGATGTGTCATGATGCAAGGGCTGACCTTGGGTGGGGTCTTGTGCAGGCTTCAGGCTGAACACTCTAAGGCTGCCTGTGCAGCATACCTTCAAAATACATTTTCCCGTACAAGAATCCTGGGAAGTATAGTTTGTTAAGGATGCTGAGAATTGTCGCTCTGTGAAGGGCAAACTACAGTTCCCAGGATTCTGAGGGGGCAGGGGTGGGAGTGTGCTTCAGCAATAGCCAGCCTTAGACTGAGCCATAAGAATATAAGAAGAGCCTGCCGGCTAAATCAGGCCAGTGGCCCATCTGATCCAGCATCCTGTTCTTACAGTGGCCATCCAGACGCCTCTGGGAAGCCCGCAAGCAGGACCTGAGCACAAGAGCACTCTCCCCTCCTGCGGTTTCCAGCAACTGGGATTCGGAAGCATACTGCTTCCGACAGTGGAGATGTAACACAGTCATGGTGGCTAGTAGCCATGGATAGCTTTATCCTCTGTGGATTTGTCTAATCCTCTTTTAAAGCCATCCAGCTTGGTGGCTACCGCTGCCTCTTGTGGGAGCGAATTCCATGGTTGAACTATGCTCTGTGTAAAGAAATACTTTCTTTTATCTGTCCTAAATATTTCAGCATGTGGCTTCATTGGATGTCCACGAGTGCCAGAGTTAGGAGAGAGGGAGAATTTCTTTTTTTCTCTGTCCGTTTCCTCCCACATGAGGCATAATTTTATACACTTCTATCACATCTCCTCTTACATCAGAGTAGACAATACTGAGCTGCTGTGGATCAGTGGTATAAGACAGCTTCTGAAGTCCCTACGTCTTCTGTGATTCCAGGTTCCATCAGCTGACCTCCAGGGCCTGTAAATTCAGATAAGGTCTCCCCCATAACAGGCACGGGATCACTCCACCCGGTTTTCCCAGCGTATGCAATGTCTCATCTTTCTCTCTATCCAGTGGCAAAGAGCTGCGAAGCATAATTGCCCACACATTTCACAAGGCCACACATCTGCTTCATTCTTTTTTTAAAAAAATCATTTTACTCTGGTTGAATTATCCAGCTTTATTCCCAAAATGAAAAGGAATCACAGAAGAGGAGGAGAAAGGAAGGGGGGGGGGAGAGAAATCGCATCCCCTTCCATTGGCAGCTTGCTCCCATTTGGGGCCTTACTGATAGAATCACCGAATCGTAGAATAGTAGAGTTGGAAGGGGTCTATAAGGCCATCCAGTCCAACCCCCTGCTCAATGCAGGAATCCAAATCGAAGCATTCCCGACAGATGGCTGTCCAGCTGCCTCTTGAAGGCCTCCAGTGTCGGAGAGCCCACTACCTCTCTAGGTCATTGGTTCCATTGTCGTATGGCTCTAACAGTTAGGACTTTTTCCTGATGTTCATTCGAAATCAGGCTTCTTGCAACTTGAGCCCATTATTCCATGTCCTGCACTCTGGGACAACCGAGAAGAGATCCCGGCCCTCCTCTGTGTGACAACCTTTCATGTACATGAAGAGTGCTATCACTCTCTCTGATAACTTTCTCTCATAACAGAGAAAGACTTGGATGGTGGATTATGAAGGATAGTATATACACAGCTGGTGGTTGTTATACATCCTCTTCCCATCCTCTTCCTCTTGAGTTTGTAATGAACCACCTGTTCTTTTTTATCTTTACATATATATATTTTGGGGGGTGGGGTGGAGGCTGTTTTCTTGCGCTTCATTTGCCCAGAGCTCTAGATGGTTATTCTTGAATTTTGTGTACCACAAGACAGGGCTGGAAGCGGCCCCATATGTCAACACTCCGTGCAATCCTCAGCCCCTTTGCTTTTCTGAGCACGCTCAAGGTTGGTCTCATGGGTCCTTGTTTTGTAAAGCCGCAGCTCAGTAGCAGAGCATCTGCTTTGCGTGCAGGAGGTCCCAGCTTCTTTCCCTGTCATCTTGTGGTAGGGCTGGGAGAAAGACCATGGTCTGTAATGCTGGGGAGGAGCCATTGCCAATCAGCGTAGACCAGTGATGAGGCATCTCAGGCCCAGAGTGCTGAATGTGGCCCTCCAGGCTTCTCTGCCTGGCCCTTGGGGCTCTCCCCAGGCTACACCCACTACTGATCCTGCTTTGCTCCCTCCTTGACTGTTTTTGACTGGCTGGAAAATGCCCTTGAGCTCCGATGATTGCTTTTGCTTGCCTGGATGGGGAGGAGAGAGGGGTGGGTGAGAGCGTGTGCAGAAACCAACCAGGTGGCTGAGAGATCTTGAGTGGGGAAGCAGGAAGGAATTTGTATCGGTATGTATTTATTACTAATTTGTATTTTTATTGTGTATTTTTGTCATATTTGTTTTCGGTACACTGCTTACAGATATTTTTATATATTAAGTGGTATACAAACTGCCTAAATAAATACAGTACAAAGGTTAACATTAAATTAATTGCTCTGTCAACTTTTGCCTTTAGCCCTGCCCACCGCTGGCATGTGGCCCCCAGGAGCTTGCCCAGAAGGGAATGCGGCCCTTGGTCTGAAACATTCCCCCCCTCCCCCAGAGTAGACGATACTGAATGAGATGGACCAGTGGTCTAACTTAGTATACAGCAGCTTCCTATGGTTGGGGGAAAGACGGAAGCTCGGGGGCAGAGCTGTTACATAGAAGCCTGGCATTTAAAGAGCAGTGCACTGTGAGGAGCTGTGTGTTTTGTAATGGCCATACCAGCGCCTCTTAGCACATGTCAGCTATGGGAGATGGGGGGCATGTGAGACAGCGTACGAGTAACCAGAATTGTGCCCTCCTCCTCATAGGTCACCAGCCAGGAACAGCAGCTACTATGACCTACTGGGGATCAAACAGGATGCAAACTTGCAGGAGATCAAGCAGGCCTTCTTCAGCAAGTCAAAGAAGGTACCTTATAAAGTGGTAGTGGGGAGGATATCCTGTTGCCGGGCTACAATCATTATTATTATTATCATCATCATCACCATAATTATCCCACGCATCCTCCAGAAAGGAGCCCAGGCAAACAGGTGATAAAACAATAAATATATATATTTAAAACCAATACAGCTCACATCCAATACAGCTGCAGACTTGCAGAAGAAAGCGTAATCCCCTGGAGCCAACTTGGCCTGCGTACCCACCATACATTTAAAGCACATGACTTCCTCCAAAGAATCCTGGGAATTGTAGTTTACTCCTCAGAGTGCTACAACGCCCAGCACTCTTGACAGACTACAGTTCCCAAGATTCTTTGTGGAGGAGATGTGCTTATATGTACGGTGTGAACACAGGCAAAGAGAGAGCAAACCCAAGGGAGGCTGAATGTCTAGGCAAAGCTGCTGGGAGAGGCTTCCCCTAGGCCAAGGTTGGAGAACCTGTGGCCGTAGCCAGCATGACCAACAGTCAGGGAAGCTGGGAGTTGGAGTCCAGCAATATCTGGAGGGCCACGGGTTCCCCTCCCCCCATTTTTGTTTTGTTTATATATGTGTCTATGTATTTGTCTATGTACATGGCACTCTTACAAAAAACAGATAAGACAGTTCCCTACCTCAAGAATCTAAAACAGACACAGAGAAACAATAGAGTTTTGAGAACTCTGACTGGCAGTGTCTCTCAGTCCAGCCTGGAAAGAGATGCCCGGGGTTGAACCTAGGACCTTCTGCATGCACAGCGCATGCTCTACCACAGAGCTATAGAGCCCTTCCTCTGGCTTGGGCTGCTGGAGGCACTTTTCACGTGAACCAAGCAACAGAGTGAGCAGCTGTCTGGCAACCCTGCCAGGAATGGATTTCACCAAAGTAGCATCAATCCAACAGAGATTTCCGCACGTTCATAGTGGAAACATTGAATTGTCTCTAACTAAGAGTAGAACCATTGAAATGGTGAACCTGTGTTAGCCATGTGTATTAGCTCCTACAGGTCTACACTGAGTTGGACAAACATTGGGTACAACCCATAGTCTCCAGCGATGACTGGTGCCCATTGGGACTTGAAAGGTGGAAAGCAAGGAAGCCAAGGACAGGTGGAGCCAACTGATTCTAGTTTTGTCCCTGTCCTCTTTCCTGATGAGTTCTACAAAGGCAACACTGAGATTAAGGGCCCCTCTAGACTTCCTTTTTATTGTGCATTCATAATGATTTGCGCTCGTGATGGTATCAAGGCATCACTATCCCGCTTTCAGTACTGTTTGTGGCTGCAAAAGTTTTGGGGTAGACATAATGCTTCATTTCCAGTCGGTGCATGTCCTGTTGCCTCCTCCTGAAATCTGTAACTTTTTATATCACATTGTTCCTTTTTTTGCTTTGGTTTTGTCCTGCTTGTATATAGCGCTATATTTCATGAGCATTCATTCTGATTTGTTGGAGAGGAGGTTAGATGATGCTGTGCCAAAGCAAATGTTATCTCACATTTTTGACTATTTTCCCTTCACTTTCGTTATTGTAAAAAGTCTGATCTTGGGGAAGCGCATTTGTTGCACGAGATCTCCTGGTCAGCTATAACTGTGCAACCTAAATTAGTCATGATTGAATCCTACCCATGAAAGAGTGGCAGTCTGGAAGTGCCCAAACAGAATGGAGTGTGGCAACTAAACAGTGGCCCACAGACTGGAAGCGTTCAATATATATCCCAGTTCCAAAGAAAGGGGATCCCAGGGAATGTATCAAACTATTGCCTTAATATCCCATGCAAGTAAAGTAATGCTCAAGATTCTACAACAAAGGCTCTTAGCATACATGGAGCGAGAAATGCCAGAAGTCCAAGCTGGATTTAGAAAAGGAAGAGGCACCAGAGATCATATCGCAAACATACGTTGGATAATGGAACGGAGCAAGGAATTTCAGAAGAAAATCACCCTGTGCTTTATAGATTACAGCAAAGCCTTTGACTGTGTAGATCATGAAAAACTATGGAATGCTTTAAAAGAAATGGGGGTGCCACAGCATCTGATTGTCCTGATGCACACCCTATACTCTGGACAAGAGGCTACTGTAAGGACAGAATATGGAGAAACCGATTGGTTCCCAATAGAAAAGGGTGTGAGACAGGAGTGTATTTTATCACCCTATTTGTTTAATCTGTATGCAGAACATATCATACGGAAAGTGGGATTGGACCAAGATGAAGGTGTGAAAATTGGAGGGAGAAATATCAATAATTTAAGATATGCAACCATACTATTAGCAGAAACCAGTAATGATTTGAAACGAATGCTGATGAAAGTTAAAGAGGAAAGCACAAAAGCAGGACTACAGCTGAACGTCAAAAAGACTAAAGTAATGGCAACAGAAGATTTATGTAACTTTAACGTTAACAATGAGGACATTGAACTTGTCAAGGATTATTAATACCTTGGCACAGTCATTAACCAAAATGGAGACAATAGTCAAGAAATCAGAAGAAGGCTAGGGCTGGGGAGGGCAGCTGTGAGAGAACTAGAAAAGGTCCTCAAATGCAAAGATGTATCACTGAACACTAAAGTCAGGATCATTCAGACCATGGTATTCCCAATCTCTATGTATGGATATGAAAGTTGGACAGTGAAAAAGGTGGATAAGAGAAAAATCAACTCATTTGAAATGTGGTGCTGGAGGAGACCTTTGTGCATACCATGGACTGCGAAAAAGACAAACAATTGGGTGTTAGAACAAATTAAACCAGAACTGTCACTAGAAGCTAAAATGATGAAACTGAGGTTATCATACTTTGGACATATCATGAGAAGACATGATTTATTAGAAAATACCATAATGCTTGGAAAAACAGAAGGGAGTAGAAAAAGAGAAAGGCCGAACAAGAGATGGATTGATTCCACAAAGGAAGCCACAGACCTGAACTTACAAGATCTGAACAGGGTGGTTCATGACAGATGCTCTTGGAGGTCACTGATTCATAGGGTCGTCATAAGTCATAATCGACTTGAAGGCACATAACAACAAGACTGTCACTATTTTCAGGCAGGACTTTTGATCACATACCAGCAAATTCAGGTTGCGCAGTTATAGTTTATTTGGTGCTCTTGCACAGCAAGCTTTTTGCGATAAGGAAAGGGACGTGAAAATGCACTGCAAAGTGTAGGGATAACATTTGCTCTGATGCAACCCCCTCACAAACAAATCGGAATGAATGCTCAATAAATAGCTGATGTTATCAGAACTCCTTGCAAATTGGGATTAATGTTCAATAAACAGGTCTTTTGGAAGTGACCATGATGGATTATATTGGATGGGATGAAGAGCAACTAAGCTTTGAGACATCTCAAAGGCTCACGAAACAGCCCTTTGCATACGGCCAGATGTCCTGGATTGTCTCCTCCCCCGTCTTTCCTGAAGAGGGCAGTGTTGGGCCATAAGAATGCTGGTCTGGCTTCCCAAAGGAAAACCAGCGCGGTGCTTATTTTCACATGAGTGCATTCATTTGAATACCCACTCTGCTGTAAATTTTAATTTGCTTGTGAAAGAGACAACCTGTTTTCATAGCAATCGTTCATAGGCTTTCAACACCAAGGTGCCCCAGAACTGTCTGTACCCGTAGAGACAGCCCAGGCAGCTGCTTAGGGTGGCAGAACTCAGAGAGGGCCCACCATGCTGGATAAAAGTATGCAACTCTCCTTTAAATGTGTCAAGCTAAAATGTCACACTGGTGGAGCCATCCTTGGTTGGAACGTAGGAAGCTGCCCTTTTACTGAGTCAGACCCACTGGTCCATCTAGCTCAGTATTGTCTACACTGACCGGCAGTGGCTCTCCAGGATTTCAGGCAGGGAGTCTCTCCCAACCGTACCTGCAGATGCCAGGGATTGAACCTGGGACCTTCTACATGCAAGGCACATGCTCTCCCACTGAGTTACGGCCCTTTTCTTAGGGTGCACTTTCAGTTATGTGTGGCTAGCCAGCCTTGCAGGAAGCATTCCTAGGCTCGCCAACAGCCGTGAAACATTTGCAAGCTACAGAAGCTATTTGGATGCCGCATACATACCACATAACCTATTCTTTTGAGCCTGATTTCAGTGGGTGGGGGGATGCTGGGGTGCCAGGGGAAGGTCTCTGTGAGCACATGTGTGCCCCATGGGCACTATGTTGGTAACCTTATCAAGAGTGCCCCCAAACTTCACTCTCTCGAGCTAGGCCTGTGGGTGACAGTATGCCTCCAGTGGGGAAGAGTGCTCTTATATTCAGGTCCTGCTTTTGGGCCTCCCATGGGCATCTGGCTGGCCACTGTACGAGCAGGATGCTGGATCAGATGGGCCTTTGGCTTGATCCAGCAGGGTCCTTCCTCTTATGTCCATAGGTCTTGAAGATGTTTGGCAGATGGGTGTTGTTTGCACATCCTCCTGTGTCACAGGACACCTCCAGACATTTTTTATTGTGTGTTCATGATTATTTGTGCTCATGATGCTGCAGGGTGGTCTCATACAATCCCACTTTCAACACTCTTTGCACTTGCAAAAGTTTTGGGGCGGACGCACATCTTCATCTCCAATCAGTGCATATTCTGTAACTTCCTGCTGAAATCCTGTAACCTCTTATACCACAAATCTGGTTTGTTTTTGTCCCACTTTTGTTGCGCTATAGACCCTCCAGACAGCAATAACGTGGTAGCATTGGAAAAGCATCAAAGAGTAAACTATAAGTAGAATAAATCCGCCACTAATGCACTCTTAGGGCTCATCCAAACGGAGCGGGATAATCCACGTTTTCCACATCCGGTTCGTCATCTGACAGTCCTCACTTTGCCTGTTTGTTCACTCTTTCCCGATTAAAAAAACCACTTTTTTTGCGCCCGCACACGCAGCGAGAGGACCCGTACTTCTCGCTTTTTCCCAGCTCTGCCCATAACACTCCCCCCATCAGCCAATTGGTCCACAAAAATATGACGTATGCTCCTCTCCCCCTTTGCAACAAAGCACAACAAGACACATGCGTTTGAATGTACGAGCGCGAAAGTTTGAATTTCCTGATAGTTTGGTAGTAGTGGCTGTAATGGAGTTCCTTGTTGCTCACCACTCTGGAGCAGCACCGGCCGGGGGTGTGTGTCTCCAGGTGCCCCTCACCATCCAGGGGGATTGTGGGCAGTGCAAGGGATCAGTGCTTATAATCGCCGGGCGAATCCCCCCCATAACCCTTGGGCTCATTCACTGCAGGGTTCAGCCCCGGACCATTATGCGGCTTGGTGGCAGGAATGCTGCCCCTGAGGGAAGCAAACAGCCCACCCCCACGGTTGGCCGCTCTTGCCTCAGGCAGGGAATGCAGGCAAACAGCCCCGCATGCTGCTGTGTCAGTCTGCGCTGAATTGACCAGCACAGGCTTTGCGATGTTCCCTCTGATAAAAGAAACATGCAAACCACTTATATGCCTATAATGTCTGTATTTTTGTTTGTTTGTATTTGCGATATTTCGCAAAACTGACTGTATGCTTTTCTACCTTTAACGTTTCTGGAGATACACATGATTGCAATTCCACTTATTTCTCCAGAACAGCAAGTAACGATGTGTCATGTGTCATGTCAGTTGTTCACGCTCTGGTAACCTCTAGACTGGACTACTGTAATGCGCTCTACGTAGGGCTGCCCTTGAAGACCGTTCGGAAACTTCAGCTAGTGCAAAATGCAGCAGCCAGGTTGTTAACGAGGACCCGCTGGTCTGCGCATATAACACCTGTCCTGGCCCGCCTGCACTGGCTGCCTATTTGTTTCCGAGCCAGATTCAAGGTGCTGGTTTTGACCTATAAAGCCTTACACAGTGTGGGACCACAATACCTTGTGGAACGCCTCTCCCGCTATGAACCTACCCGGTCACTTCGTTCAATATCCAAGGCCCTCCTCCGGGTACCAACTCATCAGGATGCCCGGAGGATTGTTATTAGATCTAGGGCCTTTTCTGTGGTGGCCCCCGAACTGTGGAACAGCCTACCTGTGGAGATACGCCTGGCGCCTTCGGTACTTTCTTTTAGGCGCCAGGTTAAGACCTGGCTATACTCCCAGGCATTTTAATGTTCAATGTGTTTCATTTAATTTTTTTTTCCGTTTAACTTGTTGCTGATTTTATTGTAATTTTATTGTAATATTGTATTTTAATCTTGTTTTGTTCACCGCCCAGAGAGCTATTCGCTATGGGCGGTTTAAAAATGAAATAAATAAAATAAAATAAATAAATAAATAAAATGTCTAGCAAGGTAGACCACCAGTCTCTATGGTTGTGGGTGGCTGAGATGCTTTAGCAAACCACTTATATGCCAATAATTCCTGTGGGTTTTTTGCTTGTATTTGCGATATTTCTCAAAAGCAACTGTATGCTTTTCAGCTCAGCTGGGCTGCAGAGAACCTGCAGGCTGTGGTTGAAATTGATAAGACTCAAAGAGAGTAGCCTTGCAGGCAGGAAAGCGAAATTGACTAAGGGTGGTTGAGTGTCTGTAATCCAAGAGGAAAGCCACTATTTCTCTTCTCCCCCCCCCTCTCCCTCGACTCTGGATGCCTGGAAGCAAAGACCAATACGTTCAAGAAGGGCATTTGATGCGGGGGGTGAGGGGTGGGAGGTGGAGGTTAGGCAAAGATAAATATTTTCTCCCTTGAAAAAGTTTACAAACAACCACAATTGTGGATCTCACCCTGAGCGGCTGCCCAGTTTGCAGGCTGGCTAAAAATTAACTGCTGTTGCTGCTTCTGCGCAAATGCGCTTTTTTGCATCTGCACAGTAGAAGTTGCAGGGGGGCCCCCAACACCACACCATTGCTCTGATAGGTTCCTTTTTCCCGGTCTTTCCCCAGACATTCGCGCACATGCGCAACAGTGGTAATACGTGATTGGCTGAGAATGAGGGAAGGGATATGGGGAACCACCCAAGAACTGCCCATCAAATGCCCACAGCTGTAAAGTCTGCGGTATTGCATCCAAGCGCCTGAAGGTACAGCAGATGATTCCCGGTTTAAAAAAGCAAATCGCATGATTTGCAGTATTGCAGGAGCGGATTTAACTGCGCGAAAATGCGCAAAAGCGCACGGCGTCATATGGACAACCGAAAAATAATGAAAACACAAAGCGATCATGTCACACATTTTACAGTCGTCTGGATGAGCCCTTATTGTGTCAAGAACATCTTGCAGAATGCACCCGCAATAAAACATCAGTCTGGAGGGGCCCATAGTTAGAGTGGCCCCAGTGGGTATTTATCTCGGCTTGGCCAGGCGCCACTGAGGAAGAAGCAGAACGCCCTCAATGCCAGAGAAGTTATTCAGACCCTTTTGATGTGGTTGCAAAACCTTTGCAGAGAACTTAGTAATCCCTCTGCTTGATGCTCTTAACTTCCGGCACAGATGAGCTGGTGACGGTTGCATCTCCTGCAGTGAGTTTGTTTGGTTTCAGGAAAGCTGCTGGATTTCTGGAACAAAATGAGTTTAAACCTGCTCTGCTCAGAACCAAGTCTGTTTAAAGTAGTGCTGCTTGCTGTCATAAACCCTATAAAGGTTTTCAGGCATGGTGTACTCTGAATGCCCACAATCGCACAGCCTGCAAGCATTGGATTTAGTTACTGATGTGGAATTCTGAAAATTTCAGCCTCTGATTAAAAAAGAAAAAGGTTTCTAGACCTTATTACTGCAAAGGATGTGGGATGATGCCTATTTCCAGGACTTTCTAGAATAGTTAAAGGGGGATTGGAGATGGGCTTCAACTTCCCACATAATGCTATGGGCCTAATCTCCCTTCTTTTGGCTTCCAGCCCAATATGCTAGGAAATTTGCAAATATCCAGGGCCCCTCCAGATGTCCTTTTTATTGTGTGTTCATGATTTTTTACTGTATTGTATTTTATTTATTATTGCATTTATATTCTTTCCTCCAAAGAGCTTAAGGTGGTATACATGTTTCTCCCCCTCTCCATTTTATCCTCACAACAACCCTGTGAGGTAGGTTAGGTTGAGAGGCAGTGACTGGCCCAAGGTTGCCCAGTGAGCTTCATGGCCAAGTGGGGATTTGAATCCTGGTCTCCCATGTCATAGTTCAGTGCTCTAACCACTTCACCACACTGGCTCTCATTTGTGCTCATGATGGTATTGGGGTGATTATACATGATCCTGCTTTCGATGTGCACCTGCCAGAGTTTTGGGGCTGAGAGACTGGTTGGTTTCCAGTCAGTGCATGTCCTTTAGATTCCTGCTGAAATCCTGTAATGTTTTGTATCACAAATGTTCAGGGGAGAGGGCAAGAGTGCTCCTTTAGACCGCAATAATGCAGTCACATTAGCGAAGCATCACCGAACAGCAAATAAAGCCAAATTACATGTGGACGGTCCAGTATAAATCCACCACAGATGCACTCTTACTGCATTGATGATGTTTTTGCAGAATGCACCCGGCAAAAAATCCCCAGACGACACCGGTTTATATTGGGCAGGTAATTCATTTGCACACAGAATATTACAATTTGAGAGCAGCGAATTTGACTCCCTCGGTGTGTGATTTGTGTGGGACAGGGACACCCAGCTGGGCAGTAGCGGCTCCTGCCATGCATCCTATGTTGTTTTTAATTCTTTAGCCATTATGAGAAAAAACAGCATTATTGCTTTTTCAGCAGAAGTAGCACAGCACCAATTGTTTTATAGACTCTCCCCAACATCTGCGCACAGCTGTTTCTGTCCCTCTGCAGAAAGTGACATCCTCCGGACCAGAGTCCATCCTTTCCCCCAGCCTTCTGAAAGAATCTTTGAGCCCCCCCCCAATGTATTTTAACTGATCGCTTCCAAGTAGTACTTGGCCCTCTTTGCTCCTGGTCAAGGGGGATGCTCTTTGCTTCTGGAAGCAGTTGGGCTCACGTCCCGAGTAGCCACAATGGAAGAGTGTGGAGCTATTTCAGAACTAAGCTTTTGTACCAGTGAGGAAGTGTTAAACCCAGCTCCCATCAGATGGGTGGGGTGGAGTGGAGCAAGTCAGAGATGGAGTCGGTTTATTTGGTGCGATGGTGGGAAATCTGCTTTATTCTTGGCTTGGGTCTTGTGGTCTCTGTCCCCCTTTTTGCCACACTCCTTTTGCACTTTTTGCTCCCATCAGTAGCCGTGCCCCTTCTTACAACAACAGAAATTAAATCCTCCGATACGAATGTCAGAGAATTCCGTTGAAAACAGGAAAGGTAAAACTTCCATTTCTTGCTCTGCTCGCTTTTGCCCCTGCCATGTGGCCCCCAGAAAGTTGCCCAGAAGGGAATGCGGCCCCTGGGCTGAAAAAAGTCCCCCAGACCTGAGGCAGCAGGTAATTGAAAAGAGACTTCTCTGTGTGGGATCCTGGAGAGCTGCCGCCAATCAGAGTAGATAATTCTAGGCTACGTGGACAAAATATCGTGATATAGGGCACCCACACAGCAGAATCAGGCAGTGGAGTCCTGAGATGATAGAAGTGGATTGTACCACTTCGTTGTCAAATGGTCCCTGGCCCACCCTCCACTGCTAGCATGGAAACCAAGCGGACTGGCTGAGCAGGGACGGTGTGATCCATTGCTCCTGTGCCGGCTCACTCGCTCACCTACATAGAAATTCTGATCGCCTGTGGCTACCAACAGGTGGGTTTTAAATACAAGGCTGATTAAAGCTGATTAATATCCCCCCCCCCGCCCAGCTGTCTTATCACCTCCCTCTTGTAGGAAAACCCCTGCCCTGGTTCTGTGGTGTCCCATCTCTCTCAAACTTGCTTATGAGGGAAGGGTGATCTGCCCTTGGCCGTCTCCCTCCTTAGCCCCGCTCTCTGGCCTCCACTGTGTTGGAGGGCTGCCCAGGAATCTTAGCATTGGAAATCTTTTTATCTTTTATGGCTGGCTGGGAGGGCCACTAGGTCTGGGCCAGCATGGAGCTCCCTTTGCTTGTTTCTCTTACGCGGGCGGGAAATAAAAGCTAGGGCTGAGCGGCGTGGAAACACCCGCCTAGCTATAGGAGCACTTCCAGTCAATTTTTAACTGGGGCCCTTTCCCTTTCTTTTTTGGCTGTGGCTTACCTCCTTCCCCCCTCCCGTAGATCTTTAACACGAGGTTACCCATTAGGGGCACGTTCTTCTTCTGCCGCCCGTTCCCCTCCCACTCCTCCTGAAGCCCTCGCTGCCCAGCACGTGTCCGGAGGGTGAGTCAGGGCAGCAGGAGAGAGGGGAGACAGTGCTGGGAAAAGGGTCGGGACAGACAAAATGTTGTCCAATTTGGGGGCGTTCCAGGCACTCTTGCAAAAGTTTTGAAGCTGGCTTGATCAAGGGGCAAAACTCCTCCAAAGCTTGGAAAGCTGTCTCCCTGCATTTTGTTAAATCTCCCCCTCCCCGGTGCCCTCCACTCCATCTTCGTAATATAAAAGTCTCAGCTACTAGCCCACCTCCTCAGTAAAGGCCCCATCTGTGCTATACATTTAAAGCACTATGGTGCCACTTTGTCAGGGCTTCCCTCAAAGAATCATGGGAACGGTCATTTGTTAAGGGTACTGAGTTGTGAGGAGACTCCCTCTTCCCCTCACAGAGCTACAATTCCGCCAGAGTCATCCATGTTTCAGTTGCCTTACTGTTTTGGAAAGTGCAAATTAGGTAGGTTTGAACTGAATCAATATTCTCCTCAATCCAGGACCCATTTGTGATGTGAAGTCTCTAATACTGAAGCTTTAACAGGAATGGGAGTCTCCAGAGCATAGGAATTATCTTATTCAGCCACCCCTCTGGCTTTTGAGACTTCTCCAGGTGTTGTCCATATGCTTTCAAGCATCTCTTTGCCTCCATAAGGACTAGAAACTTAATTTTGTTGACCTGAAAACTGCAAGGCTTTGGAAGCTGTTTTCCACACCCAGTGCCATGTGTCACACATTGTCTGCAGCACAGGTGCCTCCGGTTCAAGGGTAGGGCATGAAATAAGAATTCACTGATGAAGGACAACAGAGCATGGACATAGCTGCAGGCAACTTGGAACCTGATGCCTCCCATCTTTTGCAAAGAACCCAAGGGAGTCTTTAGGGGGTGTGGTTGCGCTCAGGACTTCTCCCTCTGATATGGTGCAGCCTGCAACAAAGCAGAGAAGTGCGATCTGAACTGGGTTTGCAACCCTTAGTTTTGGCCATCCTGTTTTTGCTCGACCTCTTCAGTTACCTGATACAGCAGAGGATGGAGAACTTTTTCAGCTGCATTCCCTTATGGGGGCCAGAGGTGGGTGGGGCCAGATGCAAAAGTGGATGGAGCAATTAATGTAGATTTTACCTTTCTACAGTAGCTTGTTTGTTGTTGTTTATTTACGGTCATAGACCCAATCTCCTTTCTACAGTAGACTATTTTCTACATGCATTCACACATCCTTCTCTGTCCTCCATTCAGGGAAAGCAAAGAGGCGTTACTGGAGTTCACTCCAGCCAGGCAAAAATGCCCAAGGAGGGTGCGAAGCAGGGCAAGTGAGGGGTGTGGCCTGGGGAGAGTCTTGAGGGCCAGACAGAGAGGCTTGGAGGGCTGCATTCCGCTCCCTAGTCCTGAGGTTCCCCATCGCTGCAATAAGAGTCCCCTGCCCCTTTCTCCAAAGGGGTTAAAGCTGGTTACGCTGTGCGTGCATAACCTCTCCCCCACCCCGCCATGTGCCAGGCTTCCTGTAAACGTCAGCCAAGTTGCCAGTGTTTGCTCTCTAGCGCCATTCCCCACAGCCACAGCTTGCAAGGTAAACAGAGAGGAGAGCCATGCCTGGGGCCAAAGAGGAGCGTCCCAAGTGCATGCGGGGACAAACCTGAGCATCTCCTGGCTTGGTTGCAGCAAGGGAGGAAAGCAGCAAAGGGGTTTCCGGAGGCTGGGATGTTGCTGCCTTCAACCTGAACAAAATCTTTGCCTGGGTGGGCCCATCGCAACAAAAGCTACCAAGCAGTATGCTTCTGAATCCCAGTTGCTGGAAACCGCAGGAGGAGAGAGTTGCTGTTGCGCTCAGGGTCCTGCTTGCGGCTTCCCATTGGGAGCATCTGGTTGGCTCCCTGTGAGAACAGGATGCTGGGCTAGGATGGGCCTTTTAGCCCAGTCCAACTGCAGGGCTCTTATATTCTTAGGGGCAACAGTGAAGGAGGGCTTGTTGAAACTGTTTGTTGTCTCTTTAAGGGGAATGGCTTGGGTGTACACATAGAGAGGCCTAAAGGGATATCTTTTTATGTAACCCCTATTGAATATTAAGAGAAGTGAAAGCAACTAGTTTTCCCACTTTTTTCTCTATTACTTCCTTTTCCTCACAGTTTGTAGGAGCAGAGTTTAGTGTTGTTGTAAGCCAAGTGTGTCAATTAATAAATATAATCCAGAGCTTGGAAGTAACTAGTTACAAGTAACAAATTACTTGTAATTCATTACTGTTTTGAGTAACGAGTGGGTAATTCCTTTACATTTTGATTGTAATAGAACTAGGAATAATTTTACTACTTTTGTGGAGTAATTGTAACGTTTCCAGAATTACATTTGGGCATTACTTGGGGGGGAGCAGGGGAAGTCTTCTGCTCCTCTGATTTGTGGATGAAAATCATGTGCCTCAAACTGGACTTCTGCGCAGTGTTGCTCTGTCCTCATACTCTGTGGATGGGTAGGAGGTGACGAGGGAGGAGGCGGAGAGTGAGACGGGGTGGAGTGGAGAAAACAATTATTTTAAAAAACGGATAGTGGTGGTGAAGAATGGAGTGGAGGGGGAAAGGATCCGGAGGTCAAGAATATGGATAAAGGAGGAGAAGGAGGCAGCAGCAGAATGGAGATAAAGAACTGTGGAGGTGAAAGATGACAACGTGTGTGTGTGTGTGTGTGTGTGTGTGTGTGTGTGAATACTGTGTTTGCACTTGGCACACAAAGTGGCCTCTACCATCCTTTCTGGCTACTGTGCTGCATTTGCAGTATTTTAACTTATTTGCATCTCGGGAAAATGTGTGCTTGGGTGAGTGTTGCTTAGTTGGTGGCAGGGCAGGGTCTGGGAGGTGGTTAACAGAGAGATTATGCTGTCTGTCTGAGTGGGGGGGGGTTGCATTTGGTTTGACGTGCAAAGATCTGAGTAGTGGCCTCAGCCTCCCTCCCCACCACCCTTACCAGCAGAGAGACCACCATTGCTATCTTATGAATAAAAATAATTATTCTACTACCTCTGTAAGTGTTTGTTTATTTTTAATGTTGATTTAGGCTACTTAGATGTGCAGCAGCCAAGGCCAGCACCTTGTAGGCAGTTTTTTTAAAGTAACTGAAATGTAATTGTAGTGATTACTCTGGAGGAAAAATAAAGTAATCAGTTACTTTCAGTGTAATTGTAATGGTAATTACTACTTTTTTGGGGCCATGTAACTGTAATTTATTACTTTTAAAAGTAATCTTCCAAGCTCTGATATAATCAGAGTTAAAGAAGTCAAGCTTCCAAGAACCATTTTTCCTGTTAAGAAAACCTTAGCTGTTGCAACAGGGCTGTTGATTTTACGCCCTGCCTATGGGCTTCCTGGAGGAATCTGATTGGCCACTGTGAGAACAGGATGCTAGTCTTGATGGGCCATTGGGCTGATCCAGCAGCCAGATGCTTCTTGAGTTCTTATGTTCTCGGCTCCCAGCGTGTTCTTGAATACACAACAAGAATAAAGTCTGGACCATGCCCCATTCACACCATAAGGACGTGTGTGAAGGCTTGGAAGTTGAAAGCATGAACAAGATCAAAACACTTGGTCTGATGGGGTATTATTTATTATTATTGTTGTTAATCACTTTCCATGAGGCATTCCCAAGCGATTTACAATGTAATAACAAATATAAAAACAGTTAAAACAATTTCATGTATATAAAAACAAATTTAAAAGACGATTATAAATATAAAAAAAACCCATTTCAAACAGCAGCATAAAACAATTCAAATCCAAGAGATGCCAGCTGGAATAAAGATTTTAGAAGGCTTGCTGGAAGAGGAACATCTTTTGAGGATTTCTCCTCAGTGTAGTACAGGGGTGGGGACCCTTGGGATGGGGGGCATATGTGGGGACCCCAGGCCCTTCTGTCTGGCCCTTGACACTTTTGTTAAGCTACGCTCCCTCCCCAGCCACACCCGTCACTGCTTCAAACCCTCCCTGAGTGTTATTGCTTGGGTGGGAATGTGTCCCTGACAGGGCCGGCTTGAGACGTTTGGGAGCCCTTGGGCACAGACTATCAGGGAGCTTTCCTCCTCAAACCACACTCCTCCTCCATCTTGGCCCCGCTCCTTTAAAATAAAACAGACCTTGACCATATGGCAGCCCTCTGTTGTCAAAGAAAAACAATACAACATTTTTGAACTTTTGAAATAATGAGTGTCATTCCTTCATCACTGAATGGATGCACCACTCCCACACATTGAAATTAACCCTTGGGTCTCTTTGCTATAATCTCATTTTAGACTTCCTTTTCTGCAGATAAAAAAGTAACATTTTTGTATAGGCAAAGTACACATATAATGTTTGATATTATAGCAACATCTGTAAACTGGATCTGCCAGTGGGATTAGGTTGGGGCTGCTAAAGGGCCCCTCTGAGCTCCTGGGCTGAGCTAGAATCAAGCTTAGCAAGGCATGTGCGGTCTCGGCCTTAGGGCAAAGAAGGGCATTGGGGCATGCAGCATCAGCCCTGCGATTGGCAGGCAGCATGAAGCCGCGGGATTGGCCCGGCCTAGTATAAATAACCAGCACCTGGCTTGGCCTTCCATTCTTGGCAAGTCAACAGACTCAGATGCTCCTGAGACTGCAGCTCCAGCCACTGACCTTGGCAACCCTGAACCCAGAGATTGTGTCCTCTGGGTCTCTTTTCAAGTACCAGCCTGGCCCTGGCGATAACAGCACGAGGGCACTTGGTCCCAGGAGGGTTCCCTTAGGTGCCTGCAACTCCACACGTGCCAGGTTAGCTTGCTTCTGGCCGCTCAGCCCCTGCCTGTGTTGGGGACGTTTCCCCTCAGGTTGTGCAAACTGGTCTTGGGGAGATTAAGCCACAGCAGCTGCACAACGTCAGCATCCAAGGTGTGGAGGGGGTGTCTGGCCTGGGGCTCAAGAAGAAGGAGGCCCCAGCGTTGGGAGCTGTGGACACACTCTGGGAACTCAGGGGCCTTGTTCCACTGCCCTTCCTGATGTCCGTTTTATTGTGCATTCACGATGATTTGTGCTCATGATGGTTTTGGGCTGGTCATAATGCAATCCCGCTTTCAATACTGCTTGTGCCTTTAAAAGTTTCGGGACGGACATCCTGTAACTTCATGCTGACAACATGCAACTTGTCATACCCCAAAATTTCTCTGTTTATTTTCTGTTCTGCTTTTGTTGCACTGTAGGGCAAGAGTGCCCATCCAAAGGGTATTCATGCGTTAACATTGGGGAAGCATCTCAGAACAACTAGTAAAGCAAAACGATATGCGGATGATCCAGTATAAGTCCACCACTAATGTGCTATTGCGTCGATGGCACACTGCCGAATACACTTCTCCCCCCCCCAAAAAAACCCTAGCAGTTTGGAGGAGCCACAAGTCACGGCAGCTGCACAACAGCACCATGACTTATAGATGTGGAGGGAGGGCTTGGACTGGGGTTCAAGAAGTGGGAGGCCCCAGTCCTGGGAGTGGGGACACATTTGGGGAAGTTGCAGCCTTGTTCCGGCCAGACTTTTCCGGGAGAGGTGGTTAATCTGGGGTCACAGTTAGGAATCTTCCTTTCCTCGGCACATTCCTGCCTTTCACTGCCCCCCCAACTCTGTTCCTCCCTCCCTTCTTCCTTCCTCTGCTACCCTGGCACTTTAAATCACTGGAGAATAAGGTCCAACTGTGTGCATTTGACCTGCTGCCTTAAAACAATGCCCTCCCTCTTCAGCTCGCTTGTTTTCCTGCGTCAAATCTCTTAATTAACCATTAGGGAGGATTTATTGGTTTGTCTGGCACAGGGAGCATTTTTTTAAACAGGGATGTTTAGTTTTGTGCTTCTTTTTAGCTGGGGGGTGGTTGGGAGGACAGACAGCGGGTTGGGTGAGGGACTGACAAGCTATCCTTACTCTGTAGTAAGACAAGCTATCGTTACTCTGTCCTAGAGGTGTGCTAGATTCTGCCCAATTTGGATTTGAATCAAATGGACAGATTCGCCCTGTCCCTAATAACAGCCAAAGGGCCTGAAATGAGCAGGATGTTTTGCTGGGCTTCTCCCCCAGCCCACCTCCCTGCTTCTGCTTCCCTCTCTAAGAGAAAAATCTGCAAGCAGCCTCAAGTTGATGCGGCCTGCTTATCTCTCCAGAACATCTTTTTTGTCCATTGCTCTGGCCCCTGCTGAGCGATGCCAGCTTTGCATGGGGGGGGGGAGGAGGCTGTCAGGGGTGTTTAACGTTCTGTGGTCATGAAATATATTGCTGTGTCCCGGGAGGCTGCTTTTGCATTCAGACGAAGAGGGCAAGTGCCATGGCTTTTGGAACCAAAGTGAGTAGGCTTTTTGCAGACGCCGCCGAGTGCTGATGAATTTATAATAAAAATAAACAGATTAAAAACAGTTTAGGGAATCTAGTTGGCAAAAGCTGGATTTCTTGATTTGGATGCATTGCCCTATGAGGAAAGGCAACAGTGGGCCCCCTCCAGAGTAGGTTTTTTTTTAAAAAGGATGCAATTTTGCAACATGTCATTGATGCAAATATAGTATGTTGGTGGTAGATTTATACTGGATCATCTACACATCATTCCACTTTATATTAGTAAACATCCGATTCCTATATTGTATGGAACGGGCCTCCTGATGAGATTATATCGGCAAGAGGCCCTCTTCTGCAGAGCACAGTTATCAGTTCCCCTTCAATTTCTCATGTTTGTTCCTACCCGAATCATGTCCAGATAGAGCCATTTTAAATTAAAGTAATTCGTAAAGGAGCTGAGGTCCGCCAGCAGCTATTAGCTATGACAACTAAGTGAAGCCTCCAGATGCAGGGTCAGTCTACTTCTGTATTCCAGTGGCTGGGGAGCCAACAGCAAGAGAGACCTCTTGCCTTCAAGGCTTGCTTTTGAGCTTCCCAAATGCATTTGGTCGGCTAGCGTGTTGAAATACGATGCGGGGCTAGGTGGAAGCTCTTGTCTGATGCAGCCCAGCTCTTCTCTGCAAGTCAACAAGCAAAGCAACTCTTGTGAGAGCCAAGGGCCTTACTAGTGGTGTGCTGCATCCTAGGAATACAGGCCCGGAATCCTTTTCTAAGTGCCAGAAGTGTTCTGGGTGAGTAATGAATTTGGGGGAAACTGAATTCGAGGGATGATCTGGCTTACTGGGTAGGATATTAGTTTGGAGTGAAGGAGGGGAATGCATTAATTTAAGATGACTTTAGCTGGAGATGATTGGGGGGGACAAATGTAGGGTAACTGAAGGGGGATTGAATTGATTTGGAGCCGTCTCTTTTTTATTTTCATGTGTTATTTCTGTTATGTATTTATTTATTTTGTTTAGACAATTCATATACCGCTTAACTACCATCATCTCTAAGCGGTGTACTAGGAATACAATACAATAAAAAAAATTAAAAATGGTTAAAACTATAAAATCAGAATTCAATTAAAACGCCTGCTGGAATTTTTAAAGAAGTGTTCAATAGGGGCTGGAAGTGCAACAGTGAGGGGCTTGTTGCACCCCAGCTGGAAGGGAATCCCACAGAATTCAGCCCACAGTACTGAACACATGGCTCCTGGTGGATCTGAGCCATGCATCCAATCCATGGGGGAGGGGCACTAACAGCAACTCCCTTGAAGATCTCAGGGATCAAGTAGGGACCCAAGGTATTAAGGGCCTTTTAAATTAATACTAGAAGAATTGTGAGCCTGGCCCAGTAGTGTATGGGCAGCCAGTGCAAGCTTTTGAGCCACTGGAATTCTATTTGTTTATTCATAAAAGTTTTTTATATACTGCTATTTATATATGCAATATCAGGATGGTATACAGCAATAAAGGATAATTAAAAGCAGTACAAGTGGCCTCGGTGGCACGGAATGCATTTTACCATCTTCGTCTGGTAGCCCAACTACGCCCCTATCTGGACAGAGACGACCTCGCCTCCGTTGTTCATGCTCTGGTAACTTCAAGATTAGATTACTGTAATGCACTCTACGTAGGGCTGCCCTTGAAGACAGTTCGGAAGCTTCAGCTGGTGCAGAACGCGGCTGCCAGACTATTGACGAGGACCAGTCGGTCTTCGCATATAACACCTATTCTGGCGCATCTGCACTGGCTTCCTATTTGCTTCCGGTCGAGATTCAAGGTGCTGGTTTTGACCTATAAAGCCTTACACGGCGTGGGACCTCAATACCTTGTGGAACGCCTCTCTCGCTACGAACCTACCCGTTCACTTCGTTCAGAATCTAAGGCCCTCCTCCGGGTACCAACCCATCGGGAAGCCCGGAGGGTGGTTACCAGATCTAGGGCCTTTTCTGTGGTGGCCCCTGAGTTGTGGAACAGCCTCCCCGAAGAGGTACGCCTGGCACCTACACTCCTATCTTTCCGGCGCCAGGTAAAGACCTTTTTATGCTCCCAGGCATTTTAATCTTTTAATCTTCTTAACCTTTCTAATCTTTTAATCTGTATTTTCTTTAATTTGTGCTGTATTTCGTTTTTATTGTGTTTTTTGTTGTTTGTTTGTATATGTTTTTGTGGTTTTTATTATGATATATTGTATTTTACTTTGTTTGTTCACCGCCCTGAGAGCTACTTTTGCTAAGGGCGGTATATAAATCGAAATAATAATAAAATAAATAAATATGCATTAAATTGCTGGCCAGTAAAAAAAGAGCTTCAGACAGGAGCATAGGCCTGTTGGCAAATTGTTAGCAAATTAATGCTCTGTTGGAAAATTAATGTGTGGGTAAATGGACTGACTTGCAGTGGAGTGCAAATTAATTAGGAGAATTTCTGTGATGTGATTTGGCTGGGAAGTCAGTTGGCTTGCATTCTGCGACATTTAGGTTCTGGATTTGAATCTATACATAATAAATTAGCATATGTAGTTTATGTAAATCACAACAATGGACCTCAACCCCAAATATTTTAAGGACCTAGTCCCTGGTGAGAGCTGAGTTGCTGCACCAAGGTGTTGCCTTATGGATTCTTTAGAGACAATAACTTTTTCCCAGAACATTGCAAGTGGGTTTAAAGAGGGAGTTCTGCTTGGGTTACTCATTCCAATTTAGCCTCAGGCTAAATAGGTTTAGCGGGGGAGGAGTGTGTTGGTTTCAAAAACCTGCTGAAACTGTTTGGTCCAGATAAGTACACATCATGGGCTGTGAAGCCTCTTCGAGCCCACTTGTGACTCTCTTAAAAACTCCTGTTCAACTCTGGCTGCATTTTCTCTGCAAATGAGGGGGCTTCCAGACTGCTGCTGTTTTCAGCTAGGATTCCATTACATACCAGCAAATTCTGGTTGCACGATTAAAGTTTATCTGGCGCTCTTGTGTGACAAATTTTTAAAAACCCAGGACCTTTTGTGGTAAAGAAAGTGACAGGAAAGTGCATGGAAAAGTGTGGGATAACATTTGCTTGATGCAACATTGTATAACCATATTGGAAAATGAATGCTCCATAAATAGCCAGCGTTGTCTAACCTCCCCACAAACTTGGTGGAAACAAATCAGGATGAAATGCTCAATAAACTGTGTCGCCTGGAAGTGACCTAAATCGGTCTGCAGGTTTTAAGGGTTTGCAAACAAGCGGAGAAAAGCCATATGGGTTCGTGGTAGTTAACAGACATTTAGGAATTGAGTGCAAGTATTAAAATACTTTGGCCAGTCCCTCGGGGTGAGGAGGAGGAAGGCAGGCATCTTTGTTTTCCCTGATCTTGACAAGGTTTGCAATTGCAGCAATGTAAGATGTGGTGGAGAGAGATCCCCGTTATTTCCAGGCTCTTCCCTCTCCCTTCTCACTCTCCAAGCCGTATTTGAATTCTCTGTGGGAACTCATTTCTGCTGAAGGATTACCTCCAGAGAAAACAAATGCTCCATTCTAAATTTCTTTCGTTTCTTTTTCTGCCAGCCAAGCACGCACACCCCACGTCACTGCTTGCCTCCGTGGTTCTAACTGCAGGACTGTTTAATTGCTTGTACTCACTGCTAAATCGGAGAAGCGTGTCAAGACGACAAGTTGACCGGTGTGGCGGGGGTGAGATTATCTTGCCAGCAGATTCGCCCTGGTGGCTTTCTGTGGTACTCTGCATCTTGCTTTGTTCCCCACATGCCTGTAGGTGCCATGTGATGACCTGGTTTAGCCAGGAAAGGACATTGTGAGAGGCAGGGTTGTGTAGCAGTTAGAGTGGCAAGCATAGGACTAGAGAGCCCAAGATTCAAAAAAATCCCCACTCAGCCATTAAGTCAGTCTCTCTCTCTCTCTCTCTCTCTCACTCTCAGAGCCTAATCTACCTTGGAGGGTTATTGTAAGGACAAAAATGGGGAGGGCAGCCATGTACATTGCCTTGAGCTCCTTAGAGCAGTGATTCTCAAACTGTGCACCACAGCACACTGGCGCGCCGTAAGAGGAGACTAGGCGTGCCACAAATATTATGAAAGTATATTTTAAAATTGAGAAGAAACCGATTTGTAATCTTTGTTATTTTTATTCATAGTTTAAAATATATTAATATATTTTTAATTTTGTACAGGCGGGCCCCGCTTTACAGCGCTTCGCTTTTCGGCATTCCGCTAATGTGGCGTTGCGCAAATGTGGAAAGTCCCCGCTTTAAGGCGCTTGTTCCCGTTTTACGGTGGTTTTTCTTGTCGCGTGTCATTTTCGCGCGATGCGCACCATTATTGTCTATGGGTTCCGCTCTTTGGCGGTTTCCGCTTTTCGGCAGCAGTCCGGAACGGAACCTGCCGTATAAGCGGGGCCTGCCTGTACACAAAGTACGCCAGAAAATTTTTATATGTTTTACAGTGCGCCGCGAACCAAAAAAGTTTGAGAACCGCTGCCTTAGAGGAAAGAAGGCAGTTAAGTGTCATAAATAAAAAATAAAATAAATACAAATAAAGTGTGTATGTGTGAGTGTGCCAAGTGTGTGTATATGTTATAGTATTTTGCCAGCCTCCTAATTTATACAAACTGTTAGTGACAGATGTGCTTAAGCCACCTATCAGCAATCCTGGATCTCATCCTTGTCATTCCAAACGCTGTATCACCTCTGCATACCTCAAGGAGGCAACTACTTTCAAAGGCACCAGAACAGGTAGAACATATTGCATCCAACAGAATATCACCTGCAGGTCCTGCAATATAACTTGTAATCAAATGTCATATCCAGTAGGTAGGTAAAACTACAACTGTCCTGCATGCACGTTTCAGAAACCACAAATTGGCAATTTTAACTTAAAAAGTGGAGCAACCAGTTGTAAAACCTTTCAACACTGAAAACCACAGCCTGTTAGACTTATCTATAACAGTTAAACAGACACCAACAGATCCAACAATATTAACTAAGTGGGAGAACTTCTGGATATACACCCTGGACACATTAGCACCACATGGCCTCAAACTGGAAGACAGTACCTTCATCACTTAGCTTCTGCAAATGAAGCCCTTCTGAGCTCTATAATTGCCACCTTGGGGATGGTATAATGACATTTATATGTTAGCGCCTAATGAAGGCCGGAGCCCAAATGTTTTGCTAGAAAAATTAACTCTGTTTTGTTAATCACAGTTATGTATACAATCATATTTAGATGTATATATAGTATCGACCAGAGATGGAGAATCTTTTTTGGCCTGAGGGTCACATTTCCTCATGGATAACCTACTGGGGGCCATGTGCCAGTGGTGAGCAGGGCCAGAGGTAAACGTGGGCAGAGCAAAAGAAGTGCCTGTTAGATTTGTATAGTAGACTATGTCCCATCTGTGCAAAAGACCGAGGTTTCTACGGACACATGCATGCCGGCATGCACTCCTCCATCATCTATCCAGGCATACAAGAAGCTTTATGACAGTTTAAGGACATCTTCCAGCCAGGCAAAAGCACTTGTGGAGAACTCTGAACAGGGCATGATGAGGGGAGAGTCCTAATGGCTTGGCAAAGATACCTGGAAGGCCATATTTGGATCATAGGCTGGGAAAGTCCCAGCAACTGGGCCCAGCATTCACATGGTTGGGCCATTCATTCTCCAGGCTGCACAGGAGATCCTCAGTGGCTCATTCATTGCCAATCACTCGTGGCTCAGTAAGATTATCTTCCAAGATAATTTGGTTGGAAGACGCCTGTGCGTGAATTTGTTTTATGTGGGGAGATCGATGCACAACGATCACACAATCTTGACAGAAAAAGACTTTGATCCAATGGCATGGATACCACGATTGGAAGTCTTTTATCTGCTGCAGCCTTTATTCGCCTTCACAGCCCTTGTAAGATACACATTGTTATCCTCCGCCTGTTCTGCCGTTGAGGACATTCTTGGATCATTCTTTGTCTGGTTCCTCTCCCTTGACGTTACCGCCATGGGTGACCCTGCTGGGAGTACATGACTCCCAATGGTATCGCTCACAGGGTTCATTGGAACACACAAGCCCACTCACCACTACAAGGTGATGATTCATCAATGGCTACCCTCCTCGAGGGCTGGTGTGACATGCAAATGTAATGCTTCCTGACTCTTGTGGGGGTCAGGAGCAGGCTATGGGATTGTGCGCTCCTTGCCCCACCAACTGTTAACGTTATTTAATGCAAGTTCCCACCCACCTTAACTCCCAAGTGTTATGCCTGCATCACTAACAGTTTGTTAGAACTAGAGATAGAGGAAAACCTCGATTCAGTTCACACTTAAATCTGAACTTGCCTAAGTTGCAGTTCCCAAAACAATATGCTAACCAAAACAGAACCAGCCTTAGAAATTCGTCCCTATCTGAATTTTGTAGTGCCGTTCTCCAGCCAAGTAATGGATACAAAAATGTGGATAAAGTGTGCTTGTAAATGGATACTGTATATTAGTGGAAATAACCTACATAAATGCATTGCGTTAGGGAAAATCACTTGTACAAGTGTCTACATTACTAAAAACTGCGTACAAAAGTGTGTTAGGGAAATTTGCACTAAAATTGTCAATTTTTATGAGTTTTTTTTAAATCACCAATTGCTGCAGAAATGAGAACCAAATTTCAGAATGGAAAAATGAGAAGCGTAGAAAACCAAAACTGACAAATTTGTCCATCCTTGTTAGGACCGCAGCTTTGGCAGTGAGCTTCTCCAATGAGCCACTGTCAGCCTGTTTCAAAGGCTGCAGCTCTCTCAGTTGTGCGGTGAACTGTTTTAGCCTGCCTCTCCGATCAGGAAAGCACAGGAGCCCCCTGGCCTCAGCCCAGGGGGAAATCATTGGCTCAGAAAGACGCCTCTTCGTTACCACCCGCCGCTCACAGCTCTATGACGGATGATCTCATGGGAACAAAGGGGTGGCCAGCGTAGCAACAGCAGCAGCAGCAGCTCCAGGCCAGGGCCCCTGTCCCAAGTAATTGGTTTTG
The DNA here is from genome assembly GCF_030035675.1 of Rhineura floridana. NCBI lineage: Eukaryota > Metazoa > Chordata > Lepidosauria > Squamata > Rhineuridae > Rhineura > Rhineura floridana. Next base: position 10,358,175 of record NC_084501.1, read on the forward strand.
GAACAAGCCATCAAGGCCCTTTTCTCCTTGGCTGGCAGGCAGCCTTCCACGATTGCTCTGCTAGGAGACAGTTACAGTTTGGCCAGGTGGAATAGGAGATTATAGGCCTCGCACTTCCCTGGCGACCAGTCCAAGTGACAGTGGCTCGCAGAGGAGGACGCAAGCCTGGGCTTAGCACAGGAGCAGATCAACGTGGCTTTGGGACCTGCCAGGTGTCCTTTTTGTCGGGCATTCACAACGATTTGTGCTCATGATGACATCGGAGCAATTATACGCGATTCTGCTTTCAACACTGTTTTGTTTAGGGGCAGGCGTACTCCTTCGTTTCCAATCAGCGCATGTCCCGTAACTTCCTGCTGAAATCCTGTCCTTTTTTTTTTATACCCCAAGTGTTCAGAGGTAAAGGCATAACAGAGGTGAAACACTGTGAACAAGTAAACTTAGAAAGGGAGAATGATGATGAAACGGCCACATTTAGCTACATCCATGTGTGTGTGCAGACTGGAGCCTGCAGTGCTGTTTCCCATGCAAAGGGTCCCTCCAGACTAGGGATGTGAACGCCCAGAAGAAACACAGAAAATTTTGGAGGGGTGGAGGTGGAAACCTTTTTTTCCCCATCCAATGGGGGGAAAATGTGTTTTTATCCCAATTTTTTGGGGGGTGCTTCACATCTCTACTCCAGGCTGGTGGGTTTTTGGGGGCAGGTATATTCTGCAGTGTGGTGTAGTGGTTAAGGTGCTGGACTACGACCTGGGAGACGAGGATTCGAATCCTCACATAGCCATGACGCTCACTGGGTGACCTTGGGCCAGTCACTGCCTCTCAGCCTCATGAAAACCCTATTCATAGGGTCGCCATAAGTCGGAATCGACTTGAAGGCAGTACATTTACATTTTTATATTCTGCAACATATCATTGTCTCAATAATAGTGCATTAGTGATGGATTTATACTGAACCATTCATCCATCATTATGCTCTATGAGTTGTTCTGCAATGCTTCCCCGTGGTTACCACATTATGTTACCAAAAGTCAAGCATTTAGTGTTGCCAGTCTCATGCTGTGGAACACTCTTCCAGCAGAGGTTCAGCAGGCATCCTCACTTTTGACTTTCAGGCACCTCTTGAAGACCTTTTTTTAATGCCAGTCAGCCTACGCAGTTGTTTAAAATGTCTCTTGTGTAGCCAGTCATTTTAATGATTGTTTTAAAACGTTTTTATGTTGCTCTTCACCACCCTATGTTTTGCAAGAGGACGGTATATAAATACTTTTGTAAATAAATAAATAAAATTTTATTTTGCTGTCTGGAGGGGAAATCCTTCACTATTTCACAATGAAAACAGCACACACACACACACACACACACAAAACCCTGAACATTTGTGGTATGAATAGTTGAATGGTTTCAGTCGGAAGTTAGGAGACATGCACTAATTGGAAATCAATTCCCAGTTGCTGGGAACTGCAGGAGGGGAGAGGTGCGGTTCTCTCAGATCCTGCTTGCAAGCTTCCCACAGGCATCTGGTTGGCCACTGTGGAAACAGGATGCTGGACTAGATGGGCCACTGACCTGATCCAGTAGGGCTCTGGATACCAGTTGCTGAGAATCACGAGTGGGGAGAGTTGCTGTAGCAGTCAGGTCTTCCTTGCAGGCTTCCCACAGGTGTCTGATTGGCTGCTGTGAGAACAGCATGCTGGATTAGATGGGCTTTTGGCCTGATCCAGGAGACAAGTCCATCTTGCATTTAGTATGTCCGCCCCAAAACTTCTGCAGGGTCCAAATAGTTCTGAAAGCAAGATCGTACATAACTGGCCTGAATACACAATAGAAATGGACATCTGGAGGGGCGCTAGGGTTAGATGAACCACTGGCCTGACTCAGTATAAGGAACCTTTGGCCCTCTAGAAATTGCTGAACTACAGTTCCCATCATCCCTGGCCATTGGCTGGGCTTGCTAGGGATGACGGGAGTTGTCGTTCAGCAACACCTGGAGGGCCAAAGGTTCTCTACGCCTGATATAAGGCATCTTCATATTTAGTGCTCACAGTGTGTTAGATGCTGTACCAAACACAAAAGAGACTAGATCAGGCGAGACTAGGACTGCAGGAGATGGGGAGAACAGCCGGAGGATGCGGCAATGACTTTAATTGATAGTCAAAGATCCACTAAGAGCAAGCCTGAGGTGGTTCTGGAAAGCATTGCCAGGGCTGCACCTATGCCATGGTTCTGCAGAAGCGTTGGATGCCATATCAGGTGCAGGAGGCAACTTTCTGAGGATCTCCATTTTCATTTAAAAAAAACACACAAAGCAAGTTTCTAGTCTTTATGAAGCAACAATACAAGAAAGTACATGTGAAAAGAAAGGCTGAATGCTCTTGAGACTTCAAATGCCAGTTCAGGAGAGTCAAATCCACATAGCTTGTTGTAGTCAGAGTCTCCAGAGGAGTGTGTGTCCCAGATCTGGGAAGGAAGGAAGTAGGTAATAAACTATTGCCTCCTGTTCTTGGCCTTCTGAGAGGACTCCAGCGGGGAACAACTTCCGGTCTGCTTGGCCCCCTGATCTTCAAAGCGGACAAGCAGCTTCTCAGAGGGCGGTGAACAGGCCTGGTTGATGTTCCCGGGAGAATGTTAAATTCCTCAGGCAGCTAAGACCTGTTCCCTTGCTCAAGTCTCCTGTAATTCCTGGTAGCGGGGCAGCAGATGCTGTTTGCCTGCAGGAACAGCACCCATCTTTCCCCCGATATATAGTACCACACATGTGCCAATCAGTTTAGTGCAGTCGCTTTGAGTTTTAATATTATGAGGGCTCCTCTAGACTGCCAGGTTGGTGTATGTGTGGGAGGGATTCATGCACATACTGGGAGATGTAGGTTTGTACAATTAAAGTGGATTAAAACACCCTGTTGCCCTAGCCCAACAAATTCAGTTAAAAAAGAAAGACGGACTTTTTGCAGTTAAGAAAGTGATGGGGAAAGTGAGAGATAGACAAGTGATTAAGGGGAAGATGGGTAAACAGCCCGCAAGCACAGCAAGACACAAGCAGGAGAAATGGTCATTGTCGTATAACCTCCCTGCAAGCAAATCAAAATGAATGTTCGATAAAAACCAGGCATAGGGTGCTTCCAGATGAGCTGTTTATTGAGCATACATCCTGATTTGTTTGCGGGGAAATTGGCTATTTCATGAGTATCCATTCTGATTTGTTTGTAGGGATCTCAGATGACATTGCATCAAAACAAATGTTATCCCACATTTTCAGCGCACTTTCCTTATCATGGAAAGCCCTATCTTTGAGGGGGAGTGGGTTGGTTGCGTGAGAGCTCCAATTCAGCTTTAATTGCACGTGACCTGAATTTGACGGTACATGATTGAATCCCACCGCAGAAGAGCAACAGTCTGGAAGCTGCCATAGCCTACCCTTTGTGCAAGCAAATCAAGATTAATGCTCAATGAATGGGTCGCCAGGAGGAGCCCTGACAGTGAAGGAGAAAAATGACTCTCGGCCCACTTTTGCCCAAACCTTGCCTCACGCCTCTATCATGTTCCCTCCTTAAGTCCCGTTTGTTTTAAATCGGAAGGGCTCAATTACCATAGCCTTTAAGGCGTTCCCGGCTTCTGATCATTCTGATTGCGTTTTCCGGCTACAATATCTGTTTTGAGACGCAGTGGCCAGAAGAGCCATAGTGGTTCAGTGGCAGAGTATCTGCCTTGCATGCAGAACGTTCCAAGTTCAGTCCCCAGTGGCATCTCCAGGTAGGGCTGGGAGAGAATGCTGTCTGGAACCCTGGAGAGCCGCTGCCAGTCAGTGTAGACAATACTGAGCTAGATGGACCAATGCTCTCAATCAATATAAGGCAGCTTCCTCTGTTCCTGTGTCTTAAGGGAAGGGCCACACCTCAGTGGTGGATCATCTGCTTTGCATGCAGAAGGCCCCAGGTTCAGTGTCCGATGGCATCTCCAGGTAGGGCTGGAAGAGACTCCCGGTCTGAAATCTTCAAGAGACACTGCCAGTCATTATAGACCGTTGGAAGTAAAGCACCAACACCTGTTGCAAGTGATCTGAACCAGTGGTGGGCAATGGACAGAAAGGCAATCTATTCTTTTCTCTGCCGATTCCTCCTCTAACATGTTTGTTGTTTTTGAAGGCTTCACTCCTCCCCTTCCCCCTTCTTTTCCTGTCTTTATTCTCAGTTATCAATGGTTCTGTGAGTGGAAGCCGCCTGGCTGCTTCAGCATGTATGATTTTTCCTCTTTGTAGTCTTAACAGACCAGTTATTTCTGCACTCCACTGCAGTATATATCTCTCTCTCTACCAAAAACTCTAACATAGACAGTTCTGAGCTAGATGGATCAATGCTCTGCCTCAGTATAAGGCGGCTTCCTATGTTCCATTCATTCATTCACTGGCGATTGTCTTCCAAGATAAGGTCTTTAACAGTGGGTCCATAAAGGACTGTGGAGGCCAATTTTGGATCCACACAGCCTCCCACAGTGAGGACATAGGTTTCCAGATGGAAGATGAGGATTTGTTTGATGTGCCTTCCGCTTAGCTCGTTTGTCCCATTCGCCCTGTATTCGTGCTTCTTCAAAGTCCATAGCACCTTTGATAATAGCTGACCTCCATTTGGGCCAAGACTTCCCAGTTCTCGATGCTCATGTTGCATTTTTTTAGATTCGCTTTAAGAACGTCTTTAAACTCTTTGCTGTCTGCCGATATTCCATTTTCCATCCTTAAGTTGGGAGTAAAGTAGCTGCTTTGGAAGACGGTAATCAGGCATTCGTACAACATTGCCAGTCCTGCGAAATCTATGTTCAAACTGTACAAAGTGGTCCAAGTGTGGCTGCAGCGTAGAGATGTATCGTGGCGGTTTTATGATACTAATGACTGCTAGCATGGGCTTTGCCTCCCCCACCCCCACATCCTACATTTTTATTCCACTTTTCAGACAATTATTGTCTCCCAAAGTGGCTCACATCAATTAAAAAAAGGTGGAGGGAGGAGATCAGTCCTTTGAGGCCAGAGCAAAGCACTGAGCGTTGATGAGTGTTTAAATCCACTTCAGGCCAAGCTGATCTTCTCTTGCTTGGATAGCAACGGGTGGCTCTTGCCTAGGGATGCCAGAGGTTTCCGACTGACGTTCACTTATTTATCCCGTGTCTGGAACAGAAATCAGTCCAGCAAACATGATCAGTATTGGCTGTTGTTGCTTTCAGTCCACAAATGATATATAATTGATTACGTTGCCCCCCTCCTGCATTTGCATTGCGTTTCCTTGGCGTTGAAATGAATGGGGCAGGATAACATAATGACAACATAATTTATGTAATTAGTTATGTGAGTTAGGTAATTTTGCCACAGTGGACAGTGAGAGGAATAACATAGTTAACAGTGAGAGGAATAACAGACTGCGGTGGAATAGAAGCAGTGCTGCACGTGACAAAATACTGGGCGGAACGGAAAAATGATGCCATCATACATCCCTACTCTTGCTCCTTTGGGCGATAGATGGGTCCAGGCTTCCCTCATGAGTAACCTTCTGGGGGCCACATGCCAGTGGTGGGCGAGGTCAGAGGCAAAAGGTGGGTGGAGCAAGAGGTGCAACTCTTAACTTTGCACAGCAGGTGAATTTCCACCATGCAAAAGCCAGAGATTTCTACACATGCATGCACACACACACACACGCACACATCTCTCCATCTTCCATTCGAGCAACCAAGAGACATTATCACAATTCAAGAGCACATTCCAACGAGGCAAAAGTAGTTGAAAGGGGTGCAGAGCAGGGCCAGGTGGTGGTGTGGACTGGGAAGAGTCCCGAGGGCGTGATAAAGAGGCCTGGAGGGGTGCATTTGGCCCCTGGGCCTGAGGTTCCCCACCCTTGTGCTAAGCCATTTTGTTCAGTGCTAAGTCAGCTCTCCACCATGACCCCAAGATCTCTACCTTGGCTAGTCCCTGCCAGCGTAGACCCCATCGGTGTAGATGCAAAGTAATTTCAGAAGCGCAAGCCACAGCGTATCCTGTAGACTCAGTTTTGGGATCGGGTCAGGAAATGGCAGGGGGAGCTTGAATGCATGTCAGGTCAGCACGTGGCTGCATCTGACCCTTCTCTCCTCTCTGCAGCTCCACCCGGACAGCGACCCAGCGAACCCCGACCTGCACAGCCAGTTTGTGAAGCTCAATGAGGCTTACCAGGTGCTGAGCAACGAGAGCAGGAGGAGGATCTACGACAGCTTCCAAACGGCCCCAGGAGCCCGGCCGGCCCCAGGCAGCCACCACGGCAGCAATTCCAAGAGGAGCCCTTTTGGTTTTGCTGAGTTTGGGAAAAGGTACAGAATGGGAGCTCCCCCAGGGGACAAGGCTTCCTACCCTGAGAACAGCCTCACCCCGAGAGACGCTGCTCTTGACGGCTGACTGCAAGAGCCCTGCTGGATCAAGCCCCAGGGATCTAGTCCAGCATCCTGTCGATAGGACCCTAGGAAGCTGCCTTGTACCAAGTCAGACCATTGGTCCATCTAGCTCAGGCTTGTCTACACTGACTGGCAGCGGCTGTCCAGAGTTTCAGACAGGGGTCTTTCCCAGCCCTGCCTGGAGATGCTGTCAGGGATTGAACCTGGGACTTTGGGCACGCAAGGCAGATGCTCTGCTAATGAGTTGTGGCTCTTTCTCTACAAATAAAGATTCTTGTCCCTCATTGTTCTAAATGAAGCACTGATTTAAGTAGGACCTAGGAAGTTGCCTCATCCCGAGACAAACCTTTCCCACAGTGACTACTCACAGCCCCAGGGGCTAATCAGGGGCCTCTGGGAAGCCCCAAAGCAGGATCCGAATGTAACTGCACTCTCCTCTCTTGCGATTTCCAACAGCTGGTATTCAGCACCCTGCTGGATCAGGCCAAAGGCCCATCGACGTCCAGCATCCTTTTCACTCAGTGCCCAGCCAGATGCCTCTGGGAAGGCCCAAAGCAGGACCTGAGTGGAACAGCACATTCCCCGCTTGCGATTCCCAATGACTGGTATACATACAGAGGTGGAACTGTCTGACTGCGAAGACAGTGGGTAGTGATAATGGCTAGTAGCCACTGATAGTAGTCCTTCCTAGTCCTGCGTCTTAAACATTTATATAACGCCGCTGGTGTGCTAGGTCAGTGTTCTTAACTCTGAGGCCCCCAGATGTTGTTGGGCCAAAACTCCCATCATCCCTGATCATTGGCCATACTGACTTGGGGCTTATGGGAGCTGGAGGCCAACTCTGTTTGGAGGGCCACAGGTCCCCCATTCCTGCTCTGAACACCTCTGCCCCACGCCTGAGAGGGCGCCAAGAAGTCTTGCATGTGCCTGGTTCCAGAAGTAGCAAACCAGCCAGAATGCCTCAGGGTCCATTGCCTTCCTCCCTCCCTCCCTTCTCCTGCAGTGACTCTGTCCTTTTCTCCGCAGGAGCGCTCCAGAGCCCGACGAGAACCTCCGGTACTGGCAGCAGTTCCAGCAGGCCCCTTCCGAGCCGTTCTCGGGTCCCGAGGTCAAAAGGAAGCATCGCCAAAACAGACGGCTCTTCGGCTACTGTATACTCCTCATGGTGGGCAGCCTGGTTGTCCACTACATTGGATTCAGGTATGGGTCTGCCCCCTTCTCCCACCACCTCACCCGCAGAGGGCATCAAAAATGCAGATCAGAAGGTTCCAGGGTTAAAGATCAGGGGTGGAGACAACATGGCCCCCTAGGCCTCTCTGTCTGGCCCTCGGAACTGGCCCCGGGCCACACCCCTCGCTGGCCTCGTGTCACAACCTTCTTGAGTGTTTTTGCCTGGCTGGAACTTGTTCTTGGACTCTGATAATGCCTCTTGCCTGTCAGGATGGAGTCTAAAGAGAGGGTGCGTGTGTGCAAGTAGAACCTAGTGTTCAGTACAAAGGTAACATTTACATCCATTGCTCCGCCCACTTTTGCTCTTGCCCTCACCCACCACTGGCATGTGGCCCCTGGGAGGTTGTCCAGAAGAATATGTGGCCCTCGGGCTGGAGAAATTCCCCCATCTCTGCCTTAGGTGACCTTGACAAAACACTATGATGATTTGCAGCCTTTCTCAACCTTTGGGTTCCAAGATGTTGCTGGACTACAACTCCCATGATCCATGGCCAGTGGTCAGGAATTATGGGAGCTGTAGTCCAGCAACATCTGGGGATCCAGAGGCTGATTTTATTGCATTTGCTTCTTCCACAAATGATCCACGGGAGGGTCAAAGAGGTAAGCAGGACGGTGGAGATCCTGTTTGGCAGTATCCCCCTTCCTCCTCATCCCTGGACTGCCTCTATGGGTGCCTTGGAGCTATGCTGCCCTGCGTTACCACCCCCTGCGTTACCATCATGAGGACTAGGCACATGGGAAAGCTGACAGCCTCAAAGCCTCCGGGGAGGATGTGGGGTTTTCATACTGCTTCTGCATCCTGACACTGGGGACCATCTCTCTTCCCCCTCACACACACAAATTTTAGAGCCTCGCTGATCATTAGGCTGCACTGCTGTCATGTCCCCTGAATCTTCTGTTCCCTGAGCTATGCTTGCTCAAGCCCTCCTGCCTTTCTTCCCCCTCCGAGGTCACGCATTCCAAACCTTTCATCATCATCTTGGATGCCCTCCTACTCCTCCAAATCCTCCCTGGCTTCCTTTTGCGCACTCCGTTCAAAGCGCAGCAGCCGCCGCAACTTAGGCAAAGTCTCTTTCGGTCTTCTTGTACGTCTCACTTACGAGAGGCTTCTGTTGTGAATCCCAAGAAGGAATTTATGTCCCTCCCCAACCCCCCCCTTTAAAAAAAAGCAATTAGGGTTGAAAACATAGCTGTTTTGACCAGGCCAGTCAACCTTAGGCATGGGGCCTTCTTTTCAAACTTTGCCTGCGATGTGAGGACCGCTTTTGTAAGAGCTAGCGGAGGAACAGAGGAAGCTGCTGGACTCCTGTCCATCTAGCCTAGTACCATCTACTCTGACAGGCAGCAGCTCTCTAGGGTCTCCAGGCAGAGAAATAATTCTTCCCCATCACCTGCTACATGATCCTTTAAACAAGAACACAGGAAGCTGCCTTATACTCAGTCTGAGCATTGGCCTGTCTAGATCAGTGTCGTCTACACTGATTGGTAACAGCTCTTCAGGGTCTCTTCCAGCCCTACCTGGAGATGGCAAGGATCAAACTTGAAACTGTCTGCATACAAAGCAGATGCCCTGCCTCTGAGCTACAGCCCTTCTCCTTAAAGACAAGGCCTTAATGGACAAACAGGTGTCCTTAAGAGTCAGTGTTTTGAAATACAAGGCTTGCTTTTAACGTCTCTTGCTCGGGGCACCATCTCTCAGCATTCTCACCTTCTTCCTCCTCTGCACTGCGCGTGCCCCATCTTCTCTTTGAAAACTAGACAAAGAATTGCAGCAGAGATTTGACCCTTATAACTGGGGGTGCTGGAAGATTGCACCCAGGACCTCCTGCATGCAAAGCCTTGGGCCGTGCCACTTAACAACAGCCCTTTCCCTCTCCCTCTCCCCTGCATGTCATCCTGAGCCTGGAGAATCAAAGTGTTGGGAAGGGTCCTTGGAGGTCAACTAGTCTCACCTCCCCTGTTTACTGTGCAGGATCTGCAAGGCAGGGTGGGCTGCAGATCAGTGGTTTGCATGCAGAAGTTCCCAGGTGCAATCTCCAATGGCATCTCCAGGTAAGGCTGGGAACGACTACTTGTCGAAAACTCTGGACAAACACTGCCAGACAGTTCAGAGGCAATACTCAGCTAGATGCCTTCTCTAAGGTCTTTTAGTTATTAGGCCTTTCACATGTCTTTAAACTGAGCTACCTAATTTGTTTTATTTAAGCCAAAGTTTTAGGCTGCATTTTACTGTTTTTATTGCAGCATTTTAATTACATTATATCTTAATACTGAATTTTATTCTTTCTTCTGTAAGCTGTCCAGAGAACATGTGTTGATGACTGGCCATACAAATATGGTAAATAAATATCAGTTGGGCAGATGTCAGAGGTACATCTGCCCCAAATTAGCTCTTGTTTACACGGTTTAATCCTAATTCTGCATCGTGTAGCAGTCTTTCAAATGATGTTCTTAAGTTGTTTTCAAAAAAAATTAAATTGTGTTTTTAAATTGTTTTTTGTGTTTTAAAATCTGTATATTTGTTTTTAATGTTTTTAATGGCTGTAAACTGCCCAGAGAGCTTCAGCTATGGGGTGGTGTATAAATGTAATAAATAAATACCCCTGATAGATAGAAGAGACCCACATTGGACAGGGATGCCACCCAGTTGTGGGCTGTGGACAGAAGTCTGGTGTTTTAAGAGTTACATTTTACACAAACTTCATGAAGGGCAGATCCTAGATCGTGTGGCCTTTTGAACCCAGAAAGGGATGCAGACCCCAAGTGGTTCTTGAGACGCAAGCCAGCTTGCCTTGGCTTTCTGCAGCTCTGTTTGTGTGGCTTTGCGGGCCCTTCTGTGGCTGTTGGGCATGGCTGGTGCTGGCCTGTTTCCTTCTTCCTTTCTCCCTCCGTTAGTTTCTCCTCGAGCAATGCAGCCTGCTGCCAATCCCAGCTGCCAGCCAGCCGGTTCTAATCCATGGCCTAATTAGCAGGTGATGACCAGGGAGAGATTAATCGTGAGCAGCCTTTAATCAAGCCTGATGCAATTAAACATGCCTGCTTCTTAAGTCTAAACAGGGAGGGGCATTTAAAGGAACCTTAAAGGTGGTGGGGGGGGACATGGCTAGATCAAATCCCATGCCCGCATGGGGAGATGAGCAATAGGGGTCAGAATGCCCCTAGCCTGTTCTCACAGGGCATCCTGCAGTCACCCTCCGGGCTCTCTCTGCAGAGTAGTTAGCATAGTACGGCAGTGGAGTGGGGTGCGATTTGTACCCCCATAAGAACCCTGTCCAGGCTAGGGAGCCTCAGCTTCTCCACTTGCTAGGAATGGAAGAGAGAAATTCAATTTTGTTTGCATTTTCATGAGGAACCACCTAATTCACACTTTTGACTCCAGTGTCCGAACCGAAACACAGCCATCCTTCAAAACTCACACTTCTCTGAATTTTGTGACGCAGTTCTCCAACCGACCAAGGTGTACAAAGATGCATATCTGAGAGGGAACTGGGCATTGCAATGCATCTTTTAGTGAAAAATGACATACAAAAGCGCATGTGTTTTTAAATTGCTTTTTAAAAATCTGTTTTTAAATTTGTATATTTGTTTTTAATGTTTTTAATTGTTGTAAACCACCCAGAGAGCTTCGCCTGTGGGGCGGTATACAAATGCAACAAATAAATAAATACAATAATGTTAAGGGGAATTGCTTGCAAAAGTATGTATGTTAAAATGGCATACAATTCACACTAAAATGCTGACATGTTTTCATGAGGATTTTTTTTTTTTAATCGCTAATTGCTGCAGAAACAAGAACTGAATTTAAGATTGGGAAAATTAGAAATAGAGAGAAATCCGAAACTGACAGATTTGCCACTTGCTACCTCCAGGGTAGACAAAGAAGTTCTGACTAAACTGCATTCAAAGACACCTTCAGCTGTCATAACAGGAGAATCTTAAGGCACATTTCTCCCCCCACCCCATGCCCAACAGAGGCCACACAGGGACTGCTTTCAGCAGCCGTTTTCCCCAGAAGGTTGCCAGCCTGCTTTTTCATTCCTCTTCCAGAACGATTTCCCCATGGATAAAGACTTGGGGGTTGGAGAGTGTGCTAATCATGAATCAGTCCATAAACACTCATTTTATGTTATGTTGCTGGCTAAGAAAGAATAGTGTGTTTGCAAAGGATTCTGGGACAGACAATGCTGCCTGCCTGCTCAACAGGCTGAATACTCTCTCTCTCTCTCTCTCTCCCCACACACACACCTTCACTTTTGTAGAGCCCAGGGTAAAAACACAAAAAGGTTAAAGAGGGCAAAACATTTTTTTAAAAATTCTCTTTGTTATGGAAATTTGGGAAGATGGAAACTGGGGTAGGGGGAGTTGAGTCCTTAATTATCTCTCCCCTGTGCACCGATAGGGCTCGTATTTATCAGATGAGACTGGAATGCCATCTTTTGTGCCACAGGCCTGCCTTTTCTTGGGAGGGGAGGAGGTGGTGGAAAACCAATAGCCTTTTCTTCGACATGCTTTGAATATAATGTTCTTGGGCATTCAGGGAGAGGAGAAGGTGGTTGACCAAATGGGAGGCGGAAGGTAGCATGCAGCCCCAGCCCCATTTTTGTGCAAATGGAACATAGGAATATGCGGGACGTTGCTTAAGAGTATCTTGTTTGCATGCAGAAGGTCCCTGGTTCAAACCCTGGCGTCTCCAGATAGGCCTGGGAGCGAACCCTGCCTGAAATCTTGCAGTGCTGCTGCCAAGCAGTGTAGATGGTAGTGACCTAGATAGACCAATGGTATTTGTTCAGTATAAGGCAGCTTCCTCCTTTTCTGCTTGGGGGCTTCCCATTGGGGCATCTGGTTGGCCACTGTGAGGACAGGATGGTGGACTAGATGGGCCGCTGGCCTGATCCACAAGCCAGGCTCTTCTTTAGTTTCTTGTGTATATTCAGAGCCAGCCTTACCTGGGTGCAAATGGGGTTGAGACAATATTGTCTGATCCCTTGGCATGTGCACAGGGTTGCTCCCGCGTCAGTCCACAGATGCACCTCTGTTGGGTTTGGAAGGGCCCCTGCAGAACTGACTCATCTGTTTCTGCCCTTACCCAGGAGCAAGCTTGTCCCAGGTACAGAATACCTGCATAAGATTTTAATGGTGGCAGTACAGGTCAGAAGCACTGGAATATAGGGCGCAATCGTACAGGGGATTATACTAGAGCCAGTGGTGATGTTGTGGTTAGAGTGGCACTAGGACCTAGAAACAGAGATGCAAAGGTCTTGTGGGGGAAAATGGAAAAATTCAGGGGGGAAAGGGATGATCCATCTTTTCCTAATTATTTCTGATTTTTCTGGTTTTTTTACCAGGCCTTCGCATCTTTATCAAGGAGACCAGGGTTCAGTTGCCCACTCAGTCATGAAACTCACTGGGTGACATTGGGCCAGTCACTGTCTCTCAGCCTAACCCACCTTGCAGGGTTGTTGTCAGGATAAAATGAGTGAGGGGGAGAAGCGTGTGCTACTTTGAGCTCATTAGGGGAAAGGCGGGATATAAATGTAATAATAATAATAGTAACAACAACAACAATAATAATAATGTCCACCTAGTGTCAAGTGGGCACAAGTTGCCTACCACTATTCTACCTATGATTCCACCTATGATTCTATTCTATCATTTAGCTGATGGGCCAGGGACCCACATCTGGATTGCTGCTTGACCAAGGGGCCCTCCAGACTTGGGTTTTATTGTGGGTGTTCTTGACCCAGCCGTAGCACATTAGTGGTAGATTTATTCTGCTTTAGTTTGTTCGGCAATGCTTTAGCTCTACCACGTTATTGCTATAGCGCAACGAAAGCGGGACAAAAATAAACCAGAACATTTGCAGTATAAAGTGTAATGGGGTTTCAGCAGAAAGTTATAGGATATGCACAGATTGGAAATGCCCCAGAACTTTGGAAGGCATGAACTGTATTGAAAGTGGGATTGTGTGTGACTGCCCCTTTAGCACAAATCATTATGAATTTGCGATGGAAAGGACGTCTGGAGGGGTCCCTAAAGGAGACTGCAACATACAGTTTAAAAAGAATAAGTGGGTCCCCAAATGCTAAAGGTGGGTCTGGGAAGGCTGAAGCCTGCTCTGACTGGCAGCAGCTCTCTAGGGGCTCAAGCTGAGGTCTTTCCCTCTCACTTGTTACCATCTCTCTCTCTCCTCTCACTCACTCACCCCTTCTTGCCCAATGCCTGGTGCTGTTTAGGGCCATCACCCGCCTACCTAATTTTGTGAGGTTGATGGGGGGGGGAATAAGAAGGGCTGGCAGAAAAGGAGAGGGGGGGAAAGGGGGGAGCCCTACCCACGTTTTGCTCGGGACCTGCCCATTTTTTTTGCTTTGGCTCCACCCACCCCTAGCTCCAGTGCCAACAGGCAGCCCCTGACAGATTATCCCTGAGGGGATGAGACTCCCGACAGACCAGGATAAAAGGCTTCCCACCCCTGTGCTATCTGCCCCTTTTAACTGGAGGTGCTGGGGATTGGACCCAGGACCTTCTACACGCCAAGCAGGTGTTCTGCCACCAAGGTGTGGACCTTTAGCAGAGAAGCTATACTCTGTCAGAGTTTTAACATTTTCAGTTTGTATTCTCTAAGTGCAAGACAGTTGTGGGAATCTGATGCAGTGAGGAGGAAGTGTGTGTGTGTGTGTGTGTGTGTGTGTGAGAGAGAGAGAGAGATAACAGCTTTTTAATTTTTAAATGAAGAGAGGCCTTCCCTGGGGAGCAGGGAGATGCGAGAGGTGGTGTAAGACCGCGTTTTCTGTTTCCGAGGAGTAGGGAAGCAGACGGATTGGGGCAGAATATGCACCATACATTTAAAGCACATGGCTTCCCTCCCCAAGAGTCTTGGGGACTGTACCGTGCCCCTCAGAGAGCTACAGTTCACAAACTACAGCAGGGATGGAAAGTTCTGTCAATTTCACTTCTCTCAATTTGTCATTTTTCCGGTCTTAAATTCAGTTCTCCACATTTCTGCAGCAATTTGCAAAGTTGTTTTTTTTAAAAAAAACCCTCATGAAAATTCTCCAGCCTTTTAGTGCGAATTTCTTTTCTTAAAACCCATTTTTGGATGCAGATTTCAATAACGTGCAAATTTCTCCTAATATGATGCATCTTTGCATGTTATTTTCATAAATGCATTTTTATGCACTCTTCCCTCTCACATATGCATTTTTAAGCGTTCTTTGGTTGGAGGACAAAATTCATTTAAGTGCAAATTTTGAACAATGGCTGAGTTTCGGTTCTCATACTGTTTCAGAAAGTGCGAATTGGATAGATTCGGCTATACATGTGAACTGGATCGTATTTCTCCCCCATCCCTAAACTACAGTTCCCAGGATTATTTGGGAGGGAGTCATGTGCTTTCCATGTATGGTGTGTACATAACCTTATTGTCTCCTCTGCCCTGTGTCTTTTTTCCAATAGGAGTGGAAGGGATTGGAGACATACCTGTAGGTGTGGAAAAGAACGAGATGAACTCCTTGTGTTCTGAATTCCTTCATGGGCTGGGTTTCCATTACACACAGGCTTCTTTCCCAACTCTGCCCCCTACCTACACACCCTTTCTCTCTCTCTCTCTCTCTTTTTTTTTTTGCAGGAAGCTGGAGGACCTTCACAACAGCTTTATGGACGAGAAAGATCGGGCCATAACCCAGATATATAATGAAAACAAGGAGCGGGCCAGGTATGGATCTCATTTTCCACCCTATGCAGATGACTCCTCCGTGTGTGCTATGTTCTTTCTACAACGTGAATGTAATTTCCTTCATTTCCATAATTTATTTTTAAGTTTTGCTAATTATGAGGAGGATACAGCTGGTATAGCACAGTGGGGAGGAGAGCCTGGCTGGGAGTCCAGAGTCTGTGAGTTCAAATCCCTGCTCGTGTCTCCTGGGTATCAAGGGCCAGCTAAAGATCACCCCACAGGGAGTGGCTCAGGGGTTACGTGCCCTGCCACCTGTGCAGCCGTGGGCAAGCTGCATAGTCCCAAGGAGCCCAGTTGCCCCCCAGCTGGCAGTTGCGGACAAGGAAGGGGCTGGCTTGTGCATCTGTGGCAAGCTTAGCAGGCCCTCCCCAGCTGGGGAGGACTAGCCTCAAGGGGAGGCAATGGTAAACCCCCTCTGCATACCGCTTACCATGAACACCCTATTCAGGGTCGCCATAAGTCGGGATCGACTTGAAGGCAGTCCATTTCCATTTCAGTTATGAGGAGGAAGAAGAAGGTGTGGGTGACGTTGAACTCTTAACTCCTGTCCACTGGGAACCTTCCTTTCTGTGGTTTCAGATATTTTCTTGTGCAATTGCCACCCGCAACAGTCGAAACCTTGCTGGCTATGACTTTTGCCAAAGAATCATGGGAACTGTAGTGTGTTAAAGGTGCTTGGAATTTGTAGGGAGAAACCACAGTTCCCAGGATTCCTTGGTGGAAATGGGCTCATGTGCTTTTGCCTGGCTGGAATGCCCCCTTGAGCTGTGACAATGTTGATTTTGCAATGTATTGTGGTTCTCATTGTTGCAAGCCGCTTTGAGCATAATTTTTTTGGGGAAAGGCAGCATACAAATAAAGCAGCAGTGGGGGTGCCTCTTGCTCGCCGGGGTGTAGAATGGAGATGTGTGTGCATAGAACCCTCTGGTTTTTAAATGGCTGCAGTGGACCGTCCTATAAGAATTACATCTGTTGCCCCACCCTCTGTCTTTTTGCCTCTGGCCCCGCCCCTCACTGGCATGTGGCACCCGAACGTTCCTCACAACGGAATGTGGCCCTTGGGCTGAAAAAGGTTCCCCACCCATTTTAGCACTCTAAAATCGTGAGAACAGTGGCAGCTGGTGCCCATTGGGACTGGCCGGGCAGAAGTCAGGGAGCCCAACCAGAGGTGGACTCAGACCCAATGAGAGGCAGAGCCAACTCATTATTTTGTTTGTCCCCATCCTCCTCCTCCTCCTCCTCCCTGCTGAGATCTACAAAGTGCAGAAGTGAGACTGAGGAGGAGGAGGAGAACGCTGACAGCTGGGGCCGCCCCCCGAAACTGGTTGTAAGTAAGGAGGTCAGGCAGGTAGGTGCCGGCTGAGGGTAGACCGTGCGTGGCGGGGCAATGCCCCACTCGCCCTAAGACACCAGCGTGCAGCGCCTGAGCTTGCCTGCCTGGAGGCCTGGGAGGTTTTCACCTGCGGCGTTTCTGCTTTCCTCCTCTCGCAGGTCCCTCGGCCTCCAGAGGCAGCAGGAGCTGCTGCAGCAGAAGCATGCCGAATTCGCCCGGCGGCACCAGCTCCTCTCTCGAGAGCTTCCCAGAGGAGCCTTGGACTCTGGGAAGGACCAGCCTCCCCCCACCTCCACCGCCAAATAAAACAAAAGAACGCACACTGAGCTGTAGCCGAAATCCTCATGCCCAGATTCCTGCCTTCGCCCGTTGCTGGCTGCTAAGGAGAGGAAGAGGAACATCTCTGTGGGCTGAGCCGCCACCGTCACTGCCGCTTCCCCCACTGACCTTTCTTTCCAATAGAAAAATCTCCCTGCTGCAGTGCAAACAGGGCCTCTGGCGTTGCTTTCCTTGACCCACCTCGGTTGTCACAGAAACACTCCTCCCTCCTCTCCGGCTTCCAGGTTCAATCCACGGGATCTCCAGGTAGGGCTGGGGAAAAGGCTCCCTGCCCAAACCCATGGAGAGCTGCTGCCACTTCATATAGACAATAATGAGCTCAGCGGTTAGTGCATCTGCTTTGCACGCAGAAGGCCCCAGGTTCAATCCCCAATGGCATCTCTGGGTAGGGCCGGGAGACAGACTGCCTGCAAGAAATCCCGGGAGGGCTGCTGCCAGTCAGGGTGGACAGTACTGAGCTAGATGGACCCAATGGTCTGACTCGGTAGAAGACGGCTTCCTATGTTTCTCTGCCTCGGAGTTGGGTTGAAGGCAGGGCCTAGGTGCTGAGATTGGCAATGGCTTTCTTCCCCCTGGTTCTCAGTCTAGGGCAGGTGTGGGGCACCTTTGGCCCTCCAGATGTAGCTGAAGTACCATTCCCACCATCCTGGCCATTGGCCATGCTTGCTGGGGCTGATGGGAGTTGTAGATCAGCAACATCCGGAGGGCCAAATGTTCCCTATGCCTTATTGTAGCCTTTCCCAACCTTTGGGTCCCCAGATGTTGCTGGACTACAGTTCCCATAATTCCTGGCCATTGGCCATGCTGTCTAGGGCTGATGGGAGTTGTAGTCCGGCCACATCTGGGGACCCAAAGGTTGGGAAAGGCTGGTCTAGAGTATCCTCCCTCACGGACTCCTAGAGGAATGAACACACAGGGTTGTCTTCAACTAACTCCTGTTCAGAGTAGACCCATTGCAATTAATGGGCCTAAGTGGCTCATGTCCAATAACTTCAGTGGGTCTACTCTGAGCAGGACTAGCTCTGAATGCCACCTACAGAGTGTTTCAACTGCCGGACCTGGCCAGCTCTGTTCCTCAGGCCCAGTGGGGTTCCAGGTTCCATCAACTAGCACAGCTGGACCCATGTCACCTCCCGGCTCATGTGCTGGGGGCAGCTTTCCCTTGCCCTCCAGCTCAGTATAGCAGGCTGTCCTGGAGCAAGGGAAGCGGCAGCCTTGATGTGGGCCACACATACAAACCGATGGAGAGGGTTAGCGGCCAGGATCTTGTTGTCCTGGACCCCAGTAGGGATGGGTGAGAGTTTTGATTCAGTTCGCATTTCAAGCACAATTTATCAAATTCGCACTTTCCAAAACAATATGAGAACTGAAACACAGCCATCCTTTAAAATTCGCATTTATTCAGTTTGCCAACTAAACAACATTTACAAATAATGTATGTATTAGGGGAAAGTGTGCCTAAATATGAATATATGAGTGAAAATAACAGGCAAAAAGGCATGATGTGATGAGAAATGGCTTGCAAAAAATGTGTACCTTTTTCAAAACTGCCCACAAAAATGTGTTTATTTGGAGAAATTTGCACTGAAATGGTGGAGAATTTTCATGAGGATTTAAAAAAAATTTTTTTTGCAGATTGCTGCAGAAATGTCAAGAACTGAATTTAACATTGAAAAAACGAGAAATGTAGAGAACTGAAACTGACATACCTTTCCATCCCTAGCCCCCAGGCAGCCAAACCCCACGCTCCTCTAATTCCTCTCACCTTGCTTCCATGTGCTGTCTGAAGTGGTGCTCCTCAAACATGAGAGGTTTTAAAAGCTGGTAAGAGCAAGAATTAAATGCACGCCCGTCTGAGTTACACATTTAAAACGTTCTTATATGTCTTTAAACAGTCACAGCTTTCCCCGCCCCCTAGGAATTCTGGGAACTGTAGTCTGTAAAGGGTACTGAGAGTTGTTAGTAGGCGCCCTCCCTTCCCCTCACGGAGCTACAATTCCCAGAGTTCCCTGGGAAATTGACTGTTAAAAGCACTCTGAGCTCTTTGAGGGGAATAATGGGCTCTCCTAACAACTCTCAGCACCCTTAACAAAGTACGGTTTCCAGGATTCATGATGTTTAAACTGCTTTAAATGTACACAGTAATACCTCAGTCAACAAAGTAGATGCGTGCCTGGACGTTACTTCTTTAACAGAAACTTTGGTACCAGAGGTAGGAAAAACATGGGAAGAATAGGGATAAATAGGGATAGGTTCCTACATCCGCTCGCAGATGGTGGGGGCAGCTTCAATAGGGGCTTTAAAGGGTGCCTACCTGGCACCCACCCACTCCCCTCCTCCTCTGAATCGTACTGGATCCTTCCCTCCACAGCCCTGGGAAAGATCTCTTCTAATGCAAAGCAAACACACAGGCTTGTCTGTCTCACCCTAGCAAGCAAAGGCACAGACATATTAGTTTATTGATAGCAAAGCAAAGACACAGGCTGGTCAGTTTCACCTTAAAGCAAAGGCACAGGCTTGTCAGTCCATCCCTGGCTAAGCAAAGACACAGGCGGGTCAGATTCACCTTTTAAAAAGCCTTTGTTAAAAGGAGCTTCCCTCCTGGAGGATTTGTTAACTGAGATATTACTTTACCGAAAATGCAGCCTCAGAGTAGCTCACCCGCTCCCCTCTTTTTCTGCATGGTCCCTGTTCTGAGCATGATTGGTGCCCGTGACTCAGGCAGAGATGAAACAGGCAGCTTCTTCTGAAGGCTAGGAATTCTGTTGTTCCACAATGGAAGTCATCCAATCACACATCCAATCATAAAGGCATGGCAGAATTTCTTGCCCACACCCCAGGCAGTGGTTGATCGGCAGAAGGCCCAGACCAGTAGATCATGCAGAGATGCCATGGGCAGCATCCTCAGTTTGGGGCTTAATGACATCATTAATTTAAGTAAACACTTTGCACCAGGGCCAAAATAAAAGGGGACACCTGGAAAAGCAGAAAGATGGCACAATCCCTCCAACTCTTCACCCCCCCCCCGTGGAAGAAACTGGAATCTGTGAAACATGGGCTGGATGGATGGTGCCTCCCCCACTCTGTCCCCCCGTGGAGCCTGTTTTCTTCAGCAAATGGGGGGGAGGAAGGGGAATGAACCTTTGGAGGTAGCTAAGAATGACGCGCACGGAGGATTAGCAAGACCACGGCTTGCAACGTGAACTATGTGTGAAATGCTGATTTAATTTTGTGTGCACGGGCCTGAGCCACGGCTCCTGCTTGCAGCAGGGAGGAGGGGCCAAGGAAGAGGGGAGCAGGCCCCAGCCACCTTTCTGCACCTGGGAGGACCTGTGTGTAGGGATAGGGTTCGTTATCTTATTCTCTTTGTTTTTCAATTCATCGAATGGGCTGCCAGTTCCTATTTGCCATAAACTGAGTTCCACTAGTTATCACAATCCCTGGCTCCCCCTTTTTTGTTATTTTTTCTGAAAAAGTGTATAATTTCCTGTTCCTTTTTTGTTGTTATATGCCTTCAAGTCGATTACGACTTATGGCGACCCTATGAATCGTTTTGGATGTATTCATAGGGTTTTCATGGTAAGAGGTATTCAGAGGTGGTTCACCATTGCCTTCCTCTAAGCCTACGGCAGCCGGTATTCCCGGGCGGTCTCCCACCCAAGTACTAACCAGGCCTGACCCTGCTTAGCTTCTGAGATCAGGCGTGTTCAGGGTAGCATGGCCGTAGTTCTGTTATTCCTTACGTTGCTGTATGTTTATATAATGTATACAGCAGCAGCAGATTGCAAAAATAATTACATAAATAATTTCATAATTCCCGCCACAGATTTTTTTAAAAAAAATACCGCTTTGCTAACAGCTGAGAACGTATGCGAAGAGTGGGAGCCTGTTCAATGACGAGACAAACTTGCAGATCATCCCAGCATCCAATACCAAATCTGATTTCGCAAATATTCTACACCATCCCTACCTGTGTGTATACGTGTCTACGCAAACGATGCAGGAACGTATGGAATCCGGTCACACAAAAAGCATAAAAAGAGAAAGAAAACAGGACAGATCTGTTGATTTTAAGAAGAGTCCTGCAAGATCAGACCCAAGGACCATCTAGTCTAGTTTGTTCAGCAGGTTCAAGGAGTCCTTGGCTCAAGGAGGTAGGCGGGGGAAATATGTGGTATAGGCCTCATGGGACCGTACAACCTCTGAACGGATGTGGGGAGTGGCTTCTTTCAATGCTTACATACACACATCAGATTTTTTTGCATATGGCAAGGCTAGCATGTTCACATAGGGAAAAGGCGGAGCTGGACTTCCGGGAAGGGTGACTTCGCTTGTGCCTGCTTTTGAGACGGGCTCCCGCCTCAAAAGAAGCTTATTCAGATATAAATCAGTCAGAACATTTTTTTTTCAATTAATTTTTATTCCAATTTTCAAAACCAAAACAATACAAAAAGAAAACAACACAAATCAATAACTAGTACAATACAAAAAGAAAAATATATATATATATAAAAAAGAAAGAATATTGACTTCCGATTTGTCATAGTTCAGCTATAAATCTATAATATATAACAAACCTATCTCTTAATAGATTATAAAATCACCTTCCTCCAACGGTTATCTTAGTTGGTTTCAAATCTCATTAACATCATACCATTTTAATCTTCCACAAAAAGTCAAAGAGAAGTTTCCAATCCTTGAGATATATGTCAATCAATTTTTTTTTCTAAATAAACATGCCAATTAATCCAACTCATCAAATCTACTAAGTCCAGTAATTTTAAATCGCTCTTCTGTCATTATCCATATTGGGTCCATCTTACATCTTCCATCTTTACGCACCCAAAAATCTTGCTGTCATAGTCATATAATAAAAGTCTGATAGGAATTTCCTCCATCACAGATATTTTCTTGCCATCAAATCCAAACGTATCACTGAAGTATTGTTGCAAAGCCGCATCTCTGTTCCTCTTTTCCACATGATACACTAGTACATCTCTTGAAGGTTTTTCCATTGACACAAAACATTTTTTTTTTGACTGATGAAATTTCTCCCGGGCAGGGAGAAACGTAGAGATCAACCTCAAAAGCCTGTTTTTGTTGGGAGGACTGGATTTCATTAATTTATGAGAAAAGGTCCAGCCAGCAATGCCGGATGGACTTCCGAACAAGCTCTATCTGATTAATGCGATACGTTTATCTTTTCTTCAAAGAGAAAACGGACTAACAGGCAAGCACCCTTCTTTCTATTATTTTTTTTACTTGGTTTAAATTGTTGCAGCAAAAAGAGATTTGTCAAATGAATCAGCTTTAAAGAACTTCTGGGTGAGCTATAACTCTTCTCTGTTATTCACGAAATTAACAGCTTATCTCTGTTTCTATTGCAAAAAGCTGTCCTGGAAGTGCATTCTAAAGATATAAACAGAAGAGGGATTTCTATTCCGAGGAACATTATATTGTCTGGGACTATTCTCTTTTTAGTCTATTTTATTTTGACGAATCTGCTTCTTCACGACGCCACTAACTGTTTTGATGCTGGGAACTAAATTTGTTTTGTATTCTTGAACATAGAGAGATAAGGCAGGCTGCTCTGTTTATACTGTGATGTCATCAAGCCTGGAATATTAACCCAATTGTTGCTGAAATAAGAAGTGGTTCTTCTTTATTTTTGTTTTGTTTTGTTTTCGTGGTTTTAAAAATGGCAATCAAGAAAGTGGCTGAGAATCTGGAAGTAATTATGTTTCAGAAAATAATGGATGAGATTGAGATAACGAAACAAACCCTGCGACAGGGCAGTAAGGAGCTGAAAATTGAACTGAGCAAAATGACGCAGGAGCTTAAAGAAATAGGGGATCCTGTGAGAGAGGAGAATGAGATCAGAGATGAGAAAAGAAAAAATAAAGGGAAGATACAAGCCCTGGAGATTGGAACAAATGTGGAATTGGAAAAAGATCTGGAGTTTATGGATATTAGAAATAAAATCTACTGTTTGGAATTTAACGTTATCTCTGAAGAAATTAATGAAGATATTAAAGATAAAGTTATCAATGGCTTGGATAATCTTGTGGACTGGAATGATGTGATGGAGCTTGATATAGAGAAAATCTATGGAATTAACTGCAGCCATGTGACCATGGAAAAACTCTCAAGAGATGAGCCAGTGCATTTTGTAAAAAAGAAGAACAGAGATATGACTTTACAACAATATTTCAGCAACTTATTCAGAATTGATGGCAAGAAAATATTTGGGATAGAGGAAATTCCCATCAGACTCTTATTATATGACTATGGCTATGACAGCAAGATTATTATGGAATACTGATAATGGAAGATTGGACACTGAAATTACTGGACTTAACAGGACTATTGAAGATGGAAGATGGAATTAATAGGGATAATGGAATAATGGCTATTGAAATTATTGGACCTAACAGATTTTGATGAGATGGATTAATCGATATGTTTATTTGGACTATGGTTATGACAATAAGATTATTATTATTATTAACGAGATGGATTAATCGACATGTTTATTTGGAGAAAAATTGATAGATATATTTCTTAAAGAATTGAAACCTCTCTTTGACTTTTTGTGGAAAGAATAAAGTAATGTTTATGAGATTTGATGATTAATTAAGATAACTACTGGAGGAAAGTGATTTTATAATATAATTTAAGAGACAGGATTGTTATATATTGTAGACCTATAACTGATTTGATCTGCGACAAATGGGAAGTCAACATTTTATTTTTTTTGTTTAATCATTTTTGTTTTGTTTTTTGTCTTTGAATGTTTTATGATTTTGTTTTGTATGTTTTATGAAAATTTGAATAAAAATTATTGTAAAAAAAAAAAGGAAAAGGCTGAGCTAAACTGGAATCCTCATCAGTGATGCAGTAACTTTCCACGTGCCATCATTGTCAACTTTGTGACGCCCTCTTGAATCTACAAGTGGTGATAATCCAGGGGTTGTCTCTAGGTAACGTATTTTATGCGTTTATTATTGTTATGATAATAAAATACCGCTTAATGTCAAAATAGGCTTCTATGCGGTTTGCAAAGTATTAGAAAAGGTTACACAAACATTCAAATATAAACATCCATAATGAAAATAATAAAATGTCCCTCTTGCCTATGCACACATGCTTGCACGCATAACGAAAGAGATGCACAAAGATGGTGTGCGCATCTCTTTGTGTATGTGTGCATGCATCTTCTTTGAATTGGTGTGCATTACACACAGAGCAGCCACCGCTGGCTAGTTCAGAAAGTGCCCACCTTTCCAAACAAAATAACACATAAATAGCCCTGCTTTTTGTGGGGAGGAGGGTATAGCCTATTTCATGTATGCAGGAAAAGCAACGGCCTTTGCATTCCTATCGTTAGTGCTACTATAAAATACATTGGAATTCATAGAGCTGGAGAAGAAGTAGAGGTGGAAAAGGGGGCTTAAGGAATTCGGACACCAAAAGGCTTGCACTGACAGGAAGAGTTGTTGGCCCTCTCTAAATCTGGATGGAATTCAAGGCCCTGATTTGGACTTGGCACATCTGCCCCTGCCATCCATCCAACCGTTGACTAATCCAGCGATTTCCCCCAGTTGCTGAATTCTTTCAAGAGGCAAAGCAACGTCATGTGTGTTTTAATTGCTGAACTGAGAGGCGCCGGGGTTTAAGCCTGTTGAGGAAGTCTTCGTGGGGAAGGGCCATCGCTCAGTGGTGGAGCATCTGCCTTGCATGCAAAACGTCCCCGGTTCAATCGACAGCATCTCCAAACTGGGCTGGGAAAGACTCCTGCCTGAAGTCCTGGAGAGATGCTGTCAGTCAGTATCAGCCCCAGCAAGCATGGCCAGCGGTCAGGGATGATGGGAGTTGTAGTTCAGCAACATCTGGAGGGCCAAAGGATCCCTGCACTCGTTACCGTCAATCCTGAGCTAGAATCATAGAATAGTAGAGTTGGAAGGGACCTACAAGGCCATCAAGTCCAACCTCCTGGTCAATGCTGGAATCCAAATCAAAGCATTCCTGACAGATGGCTGTCCAGCTGTCTCTTGAAGGCCTCCAGTGTCGGAGAGCCCACTACTTCTCTAGGTCATTGGTTCCATTGTTGTATGGCTCTAGCAGTTCAGATGTTTTTCCTGATGTCCAGTCAAAATCTGGCTTCCTGCAACTTGAGCCCATTATTCCGTGTCCTGCACTCTGGGACGATCAAGAAGAGATCCCTGCCCTCCTCTGTGTGACAACCTTTCAAGGACTTGAAGAGTGCTATCCTATCTCCCCTCAGTCTTCTCCAGGCTAAACATGCCCAGTTCTTTCAGTCTCTCCTCATAGGGCTTTGTTTCCAGTCCCCTGGTCATCCTCGTTGCCCTCCTCTGAAGCTAGATGGACCCAGCGGTCTTGAGGTAAGGCAGCTTCTTCTGTTCCTATTTAAACCAGCTCTTCCTTTTAGCACAATGAGGGACAAGAATCTTTATTTGTAGGGGAAGAACCATAACTCCATTGCAGAGCATCTGCCTTGCGTCCAGAAGGTCCCAGGTTCAATCCCTGATGGCATCTCCAGGCAGGGCTGGGAGAGACGCCTGTCTGAAATCCTGGAGAGCTGCTGCCAGTCTGTGTCGACAATACTGAGCTGCCTGGACCAATGTTCGGAATAAGGTAGCGAGCTTGGAAAAGTTACTTTTTTGAACTACAACTCCTACCAGCTCAATCCAGTGGCCATGCTGGCTGAGGCTGATGGGAGTTGTAGTTCAAAAAAGTAACTTTTCCAAGCTCTGAGCGTCCTATATTCTTGTGTCTCCTATTTTGGAAGGTGCACACTGTGGTTTCGCTTGTCAGGGGCACTCCACAGCAACAGTTAACAGGGTTTTATGGGGGGAGGAGGCTTACTTATGCTCTGCTTTGTGTGGGGAGGAGGGGGGCACTCATTTATACTTTAAGCCATATGTTGTTGGACTCTTAACTCCCAACATCTCTTGACCATTGGCCATGCTGGCTGGGGCTGATGGGAGTTGGAAGTCCAACAACCTCGAGGTCCGACCCCATCCCTGCTTTAAAACAGCCTTCCCCAACACAGTGCCCTCCAAGTGTTTTGGACTACAGCCCCAGCCAGCTTGGCCAATAGTTGGGGATGATGGGAGCCATAGTCCAACCATATCTATGGGGCACCGGGGTTGGGGAAGGCTGCTTTAAAGGCCTCCTTGCAGAAAAGTAAATGCGTGTAAACTTCACGGCTGATCTGAGCTGTGTGTATCAGAATACAAAAATACATGTGATGGAGGGGTGGGTGGGAAAGGCACTCTGCACGTGCTTCAAGTCACTGTTGTCTAGACACCCCCACAAGCATCTTGTGCCTGGTGGGGGTGGGGGCTCTGTGGCTGCTAAAATAGTATCAAGTATTTATCGAAAGTATAAAGCATTCCTGTTACTGGTTTCTGGTATTTTGATTTCTGTTTGATTTGGGATCAAGTCCTTTGAATTTGAAGGGA
This sequence comes from Rhineura floridana, assembly GCF_030035675.1. Lineage (NCBI taxonomy): Eukaryota > Metazoa > Chordata > Lepidosauria > Squamata > Rhineuridae > Rhineura > Rhineura floridana. The sequence goes on from NC_084501.1 coordinate 10,384,702, forward strand.
ACTCCCTTGGCACAGTTTCCCTCAGGCCAGTGAGGTTCCAGAGCCGGCCTGGGGCGTTTGTGCCAGACGGAAACTGTGAGCAACAGAGCCTTGTGGAAGCTGCTCATTCCCTAGGCCAGGTAGCATGGAGCAGCATTTCCCATCCTGGTGCCCTCCAAGATGTTTCGGACTGCAACTCCCATGAGCCGCAGTCAGCATGTCCGAGAGTTGTTAAGGAGACCCATATTCCCCCCACAGAACTACAATTCCCCAGATGGTTTAATAATCAACCCTTCTTCTGGGGGAACTCTGGAAATTGTAGCTCTGTGATGGGAGGAGGGGTCTCCTAACAGCTCCCAGCACTCTTCACAAACTACAGTTCCCAAGATTCTTTGGGGGGAGCCATGACTGAGCTGTGATTCTCAGCACCCTTCACAAACTACAGTTCCCAGGATTCTTGGGGGGGGGACTCTTTAAAGTGATATGGTAGTGCTTTAAATGTATGGTGTAGACGGGGTCTTATAGGGAAAAGATGGAAGGATTAACACCCACCACTCCCTTACTCAGTTGTCCGAAGAGCTCTCTGCCCTCCAAGCTTATCATCCTCGATCTGGTTTGGACGGCTGTTCGAGTGCTTTAAATATATGGTGTGGATGTGGCCCCTGTCCGGAGGGGCCCTCAAAAGCATCCAGCTGGCTGCTTTGGGGTGTCATTGGAGAGGGGGGGGTGCAAGATGCTGGCTGAGACAGACTCTCTTTAACCTCAGGCCTGTAGTCGACAGGGACTAGCGGGTTTGCCCCGCTAATTTTTTTAGCAAATAAATAAATTTATAACAGACACTGTTCGGCCCCCTTATTCTTCCCCATCCCCCCCAAGTTTTCAGGCTGGCTGCAGGCCTGTTTGCCCTGTTTTTACTGGGACGGGGATACTTCCTCCCCCCCCCCCCGTCCAGTCCCACCAGCAGCGCCTGCTGCCGCCTCCTGCTCCCGCGGCCGGGCTCTCCCTCCCCTCCTTAGGGTGGGATTGAACAGTCACATGAGAGCCCGTTTGCCTCCTTCTCGCTCCCTCTCGCCTCTCTGCCCGCAGCTTCTGCCTCGCGCTCTCCCCGACTTGCAGCCCCAGTTCCCTATCCGGCCGCCTGGCACACAGACACCCAGACACGCACGCCTCCCAGCTCTGGGCGGCAGCAGCAGCAGCGATGCACCTGCCTCCTCCGCCCCCCTAGTTCTCCCGGCTCTCCTGGAGCCCAGGTGGGAGTCGGATGGCCTTGAAAGGGAGGAGGGGGGCAGCCCTGGGCCCCTCCTCTGAGCGATGCCCAGCTCCGGGGGCAATGCCCAGTCCCTGAGCTGCCGCTGCCAGCATCTCCCTTTGGCGGGGCATTTTCTTGCGGTGAGGGGTCTGTGATCTTGGAAGGCTTCCCCACTCCCCGGCTAGCTGGGAAGACAAGACCCTGCAGAGTTTGGCAAAGTCTCCCTTCGAGAGGAGCCCCTCTCTGGAGGCGGAGGGGTGGGTGGAGGTGGCTCTCCCCTTTCCCCCAAAAAGCCCCCTCCCCGGCACAAGCGACAGTCTTGTTGGCACCACCATGAATGCCCCCTGCGGCGCCCTGCAGCTCTTCCTGGCCGCCGCCTTGCACTTCCAGTACGGTGTCACGACGGTAGGTGGGCACCCAAGGGTGGGGGTGGGAGTTGGCAAGAGGGGCTGAGTAAGTGAGAGGAGACAGGGATAAAGTAACCAGGTGAGAAAAAAGCAATCAGAAAACATGGGGGAGCTGGCACCCTTGGGGGCACTGGGGGGGTTGGCAAAGAGGCTTCAGGTGGGCATCAAATGGGGGAGGGAGAATGGGTGTCAGGAGGAGGTGAGGTTAGAGGGGCCCTGTCAGGACCGCAGGGAGGGTGTGGCTCTTCCAGGGGAGGGGTGATTCATAGCCCAAACTGGTGTGCTCAGGTGCCAAGTGTCTGGGGAGGAAGGTTACCAAAGCTCTGGTGGAGGTTTGGTTGTTAAGTTTGTTGCGTGGCATTTCTGTCTCCCCGTCTTTAAAAGAAAACCCCCGATCAAATCAGCAGTCCGGGTCCCTGCAGGGATCAGCCCTCCACACCTAAGGAGGCGATTTGGGGTGCCCCAGAGTGACCACCCACTCCTGCAGACTGAGAGATGTGCAGGATCTCCGCTATGAAAGAGGCAACAACATCCATGCCATGCATTTAAAGCACCTTTCCCTTCCCCCCAAAAAATCCTGGGAACCATAGTTTACCCTTCACAGAGATACAATTCCCAGCGCCCCTAACAAACTACAGCTCCCAATGTTCTTTTTTGGAGGGGTGTTTTAAATGTACAGTGTGTACGCACAGCATAGGGCACCTGCTGCAGATTGCATGCCAAGGATGAGTGGCCTCTTAATGGTCCTTTAATACACATCTTTTATCACTGTGTTTTGGGGAGGGCAAGCGATAAAGAATGGCAAATGAGTTGTTGAATGTGCATGTGCGCCTCACTCAGTGGGAACTTATGGGCAGAATGGAAGAGTCCAGTGGCAATTTGGAATACAGGATCGAGGGAGGGGAATTAATCTAGAAGCAAAGAGAGCAAGTTGCTGAACTCTGCTTATGCTCAGAGGCACCTTGCTTCACAAGAAGATTTCAAGATTCCACCCTAGTTCTTAAAGAAATAGATTCTGGAGCTGAACTCTTGAGATGAATGAACCATCCTTTCATATTCCCAATTTCATATTCCCGGTAAAAAGTTAGACCTTTAATATTTCAAGTGCATGAAGCATTTCCCTCCAGCTGTGTCTAAATGGTAGTGAGAGAAACCTGTAGGATTTAGGGTGCAATTCTATGTACATTTTTCTTGAATTAAGTCCCATCCTATAGGTGTATAGGGTTGCACTGTTAGCTGCTTTAAAATTAGCGGTTACCCATCTTGGACCTTCAAAAGGAGCATAATAATGATGATGTATTTATGACCAAATCTGCATTATACATTAAAATTGCCCTTATACCACTTTAAACAATCCTGGCTTCCCCCAAAGAATGCTGGGAACCGTAGTTTGTTAAGGGTACTGAGAGATGTTAGGAGATCCCTATTTTCCTCACAGAGCTACAATTTCTAGAGCGTTTTAACAGTCAATTTGTCTTCTAGAGAACTCTGAGAACTGTAGCTCTGAGGGGAATGGGGATCTCTTAGCAGCTCTCAGCATCATTAACAGACTACAGTTCCCAGGATTCTTTAGGGGGAGCCCGGACTGTTTAAAGTGGTGTAATGGTGCAGAGGTGGCCTATGTGCCTGCTTTGAAGACATAGCCCTCACAACATGACTTACAGAATAACAATATTTTATTATTATTATTATTATAAATTAGATAGCATTGATGCCACATTTTCAAATATTCAAGGTGCTTAATGTGGGATGACCCTTACAACAATCCTATAAGGTAGGCTACTGCTACTACTGTCCCCACGCCACAGAGATGGGCATTTCATGGGTCACAGCTTGGTGGTATCATAGCACACTAGTCCACAGCTAGAGCAAGTTGGCAACATGGATGTTGGTTATTAAAGATATTAAGGATGTTGGTTCTTTCCGTGTTGCTTCTGACAAGTAAATGTCCCTTCCTAGCTTTCCCCATCCTTTCCAGCAGGGTCCCACATTGCTTTTCTGTGCATCCACATTTTCTGACCTAAGCATGGGCGATGTAGGGATGAATGCATGCAGTCACAGATCAGGCTGCCATCCCAGGCAAAACTGTCATAGGAACACCTTACATATGCACCATACATTTAAAGCACATTTAAAGCACATGGCTTTTCCTGAAGAATCCTGGGAACTGTAGATTCCCTCACTTGGAGCTACAATTCCCAGCACCCTTCACAAGCTACAATTCCCAGGATTCCTTTGCGGAAGCCATGCTTTAAATGTATGGTGTCTGTGCATGCAGCCGATGTTACAGTTCTCAGTGATCCTGGGAAAAGTTTCAGTCCAACTTAGTGGTCCTGCTGCTGCATGGAGTTGTATGCATGCATGCCAGGGATCATCTCTGCAACATGCAGCTCTGTTATTGGGCAGCTGACACAAGTACCGTAAATAAAAAAAAAATTAAAAATCCATGTGCTCCAAGGATCCAGATTGCCTTTCCTATCGTGCACTGACAGCCTGGATTTCTTCTGCCCCCCTGTGGGATCTTTCAGTGGCAGAGAGACAGAGAGAGGGGAGGGGGGAATGTCCTCCTTCACTTAATGTGTGATCTGCTTCTGGAATTTCCTGCCGCGAGATGCGCTGATGGCCCTTGGCTTAGCACGATGGTGTGGGAGAAAGGATTAGGGAGAGTCATGGAGGAGAAGTCTAGCTGAACACTTAAGTGGGACGGAGGCAGATGGTAGGGATAAACCATAGGGGTGTTGCTTGTGGGTTTTCCATTGGGGCATCTGGTTGGCCACTGTGAGAACAGGATGCTGGACGATGATGGGCCCCCTCTGGCCTGATTCACCAGCCAGGGTCTTCTGATGTTCTTGTTGGCAGGAAATAATAGGGCAGATAAATGGAAGAGCTCCTCCTCCTTTGCACCACCTTGTAATTCACTTGCGGAATTCACTGCCGCAGGATGCGGCAATAGCCACTAGACTTTGTAAAAGAGGACTGGAGAACTTCACGGAGGATATGAGACTTACTGATGGGTGTTTAGCTGTGGCATGTAAATAGAACCTCCATATTCAGAGGCAGCCACCCCTAGTACCAGTTGCACAAGAGAAGGGCTTCAGCCCTCATGGTTTGCTTGAGGGCTTCCCATTGAGGCATCTGGTTGTCCACTATGAGAACAGGATGTAGGACTAGATAGTCTTTTGGCTTGATCCAGCAGCCAGGCTCTTCTTATGTTCTTAGGCCCTTGTGCTCTTTGCTTGCGAGTTTCCAGGGGGTGATAAGAAGGGGTGACTTCAGGTCTTTTGCATTAGGTCTTGGATTTATTGCCTCTTTCTCTTACTTTTAAAAAAACTTTAATTATTTATTTATTTTGAACTTTGCCTACAGGGCAGCTGGGCACACTGCAAAATGCAGTGCTGTTGAGACCTCAGCCACCCAGCATTACCGGCCCGATCTGTACCATACATTTAAAGCAGTATGATACTACTTTAACAGTCATGGCTTCCCCCAGAGTATCCTGGGAAGTTTTGTTAAGGGTTCTGAGAGATGTTAAGAGGACCACTAAAAGGGACTCCCCCAAACTTCTCAGTGACTGGGCAGGAATATAAGGGCTCATGTGCTTCTTAAAAGCATCCTGGACCCAAGTTGTTAAAAGTACCTTGAACTTGGCCTGGTAACATATGGGCAGCCACTGCAAGCTTTTAAGCACCAGAGTTAAATGCTGGCAGTAGCCTCCCCACCAATAGTCTAGCCACAGTGTTTTGCACCAGCTGGAGCATCTGGATCTAGCCCAAGGGTAGCCCCCACATAGAACACATTGCAGTAATCAAGCCTTGAGTTTTCCAGTGCATGAAGCACTGTGGCCAAGCAAACTCTTCAGGATGTGGGTAGACACTGCCCCCCTTATTTCTGATCTGCTTCTGTTCCTGATTTATTTGCAGATTCTGCCACGTCAGACTGAGACAGAACCAACTGTGGAAGGTAATTGCTGGGGAGGTTGAAGGCACGTGGGGGTGGGGGCGGTGAGAGTCACTCCAGGAGCAGGGTGCACAGAGAGGGGCTGTAAGAAAAATCATCCCAAAACATGTATTTCCCTAACCCCAGATATTAACCTAGCATGTGTTTGGCCAGGACTGTGGAGACCTTGGTTCAAATGCCCCCTCTTCCATAAAGCATGCTGGGTGACCTGACTTTGGGTTAGTGACTCTTTCTTTCTCAGCCTATCCTACCTCACAGGGCTGTTATGAGAATAGATAGGAGGAAAGAGTAGAGATGGTCAAACCTCTCAATTTCAGTTTCTCATTTTTCCAGTCTTTAAGTTCAGCTCTCCACATTTCCAAATCAGTTTGCAATTTTTTAAAAAAATCACAATTAAAATTCACCATCAAATTTCTCCTAATGTACACATTTTTATATGCAATTTTCCCTAATATACATATGTTTGCAAAGCAATTTTCCCAAATATAATATTTTTGTATGCTATATTCACTAATATATGCATTTGAATGCACAGTTTACCCTTGCAAAACTGCCTTGCAAAATTCAGAGAAGTACAAATTTCAAAGGATGGCTGTGTTTTGGTTTGCGTACTGTATTGGAAATGGCAGGTTAGGTAGATTTGACTTTAAATGTGTGAACTCATTTTTTTCCCCATCCCTGGGAGAGACTGAGAACCATGCGTATTGCCTTGAGACCCTTGGAGTGGGATACAAATGGAATAAATATAGCTAATGAAACTTCACACATAATTATCAATGGATACAGTGCTATACAGCGTTAGGAGGAATAAAAATAGACAAGGCCCTGATTTAGAAATCTAAAGGTTTGAGAGTGGTGAGAAGAGCATGCATGACGAGGGATGAGATTGAAGGCAAAGAGGCAGGTGGGAAGTTTAATGAGAATTTGATTGGAAAAATGCAGAGGGAGACCCACACACCGCAACCACCATCCTTGTTAATCTATAGGGAGGAATGCGAGGAGGCAACAATTTCCATCCCATTCTGTGTTCATTGAGACGACAGCTTGGCTTCCGCTAAAATCTACATTATTCATTCGCCTTGCTATCCACTATGGCTGAAGCTAACATAATTAATTTTGTCATTAAATACGCCATTAATTGCAATGCTTTTCGCTGGAAGGAAGATATCAAATGCAGTGCAGAAGGCAACGTCATTATTTATGTAATGTTCGTGGACTAAAAGAATGACGATAGCAAATGCCGCACGTATTTGGTTGCATGATTTACGTTCCTGAACTTGGCGATCACTTTAGCAATTTCTGCCCTCAATTCCATTTCCCACAGAATTCCCCAGCGATAGGTTCCAGATCCTTTCGTGTTAAGGGGAGATCCTCCAGGGCTGGGGAATCTGCTGCCCTCCAGATGTTGTTGGACTACAACTCCCATCAGCCCCAGCAGGCATGGCCAATGGTCAGGGAAGATGGGAGTTATGGTCCAGCAACATCTGGAGAGCCACAGGCTCCCCCCACCTGTACCAGGTGTGTATTAGTGGGGGGGGGAGAAACATTCAGAAATGCACTAAAATGCTGATGAATTTTCATGAGGACTCTTTTGCTTACTGAATTTAAGATTTGGAAAAATTAGAAATGGAGAGAAACTAAAACAGAGAGATTTGCCCATCCCTGTGCTCTACCCAGCACCACCACCCCTGCCTGCCCTTGGGTATTAATACTTGGTATATCTCACTATTTGATCTAAATATTTCATCTGGGAACCAGACACAAAGTGCCCTGTCACTCAGGTCATCTTACCTGTGCTATTATTCCAGAGTTAAAACACTGTCCACACCATCAAGGCAGAAAAATCACTCCTGAAGCACTGCTTCTGAAAACTGCCAGATTACCCGTCCACAATTTTTATCTGGGCATAAGGTGTAGAAGTCTACATGTTTTGATTCTGGGCACTTCCAGACTGTTGCTATTTAAGAGTGGGATTCAATAACATGGGGCCAATTCAAGTTGGGCAATTAAAGTTGATTTGGCGCTCTTTAGGCAAGCCTCTTTGTCCAGCCTGCCTTAATTTCCCCTTCTGTAGAATGGGGATAATATAACAAAGGCCTACTTTGTGGGACTATTGTAAAGGGAAATGCATGGGAAGCGCACTTAAGTCTTGCAATGTGTAATAAACAAATGCTCCATATTGATGATTATTTGCTTGCAGCCTTGAACCTGGCATTGCTCAGGAATTCTAAAAAAAAAATGCAGCTTCGGAAGGTTCAGTCAGCCATCTTGATTCAAAATGGCATCCAATTGTATCCAAACATAGACAAAAGCCTGCTCCTTCACCTCAGGAACCATCACGCCAAATTAAGAGGTGTCCACATGCAGAGGGAGCAGACAAACAACTTTGCAAAATAAATAGTAGATCAAAGGTGCTACTTTTACCAATCCATTTTTCCCTTCCAAAAATATTGATATTAATACTGATATATTGAAATAGAAAATTGAGATTTTGAAAGGAAATATTGATAAAATTATCGTTCTTAATATCAGTATCTTAGAGGTGATTTTGTTTTTTAAAAAATCCATTTTTGAAAATAGCTGCAGAAAATGTTTACATGAAATTCTGCAATTATAAAGAATAAGCAAATTAATGGTGAATTCGGTACTGAATCTGAATTCGGCAGAATTCTGGCACATGATCCCTAGTTAGGAATGAGTTTTGTTTTTATTCTGTGTGTTTGGTAGCTGCCTTGAGTCTCTTTGGAGGCATAGACAAGATAGAAATTCTTACAATAAATAAATATAAATGTTATATGCATTATGTGTGTGTGGGAACCTTTGGCCCTCCCATCAGCCTCAGTAAGCATGGCCAAGGATGATGGGAGTTGTAGTTCAGCAACATCTGGAGGGCCAAAAGTTCCACACACCTGCATAATACACTCCAGGTATCCTAAAGCATGTCTCAAAAGGCATATATTTGTGAAAATACTATACCAAAAATGCATTATAGTAGAGGAAATTGCTTGGTGAAAAATGTGTGTATTAGACAAAATTGCACACAGTGATGTCCATATTGGGAGAAATGCACACTAAAATGCTGATAAATTTTCATGAGGTCTTTTGAATAAAATAAAATAATTTCACAAACTGATGGGGAGAGCTGCATTTAAGATTGGAAAAATGAGAAATGAAGAGAAACCGAAATGGACAGATTTGCCCACCCCTCGTCAGAACCGCAAAATTAAGTGTCTTGTGATGTTTAAAATAGATTCCTCCTCCATCGCTCCTCAGGGATGGCCAGCTGACAGTGGCGGTATCCAGGGTTGGCGGGTGACCATTGGGACTGGTAGGGCGGAAGGCAGGAAGCCCAACGGTAGGTGGAGGCAGAGCCAATGATTGGCTGTAAGTAAGACAGGCAGGCAGTGAATGGCTGAGGGCAGACTGAAGCTGGTGGGGCAATGCCCCATTTGCCCTAATGGACCCCAGCCTCCATTGCTGTTTTCTCTTCCTCTCACAGTGATCAAGTTCCTAGATGTGTTCAGCCGCAGTGTCTGCCAAGTGAAGGAGACAATAGTATCTTTGGACGACGAGTACCCAGAGTTAGTCGCTGAGCACATAATTGTACCCTCATGCGTGTTCTTGAAGCGCTGCGCTGGCTGCTGCACCGATGAATCGACAACGTGTATGGCCCTCAAGACGCATACTGTGGCCATGGAGGTAATCCACTGGGGAAAGAAACAGTATCTGAATAAGGCCGGGATGGGGAACCTGTGGCAGGATCATTGGTGGTGCCCCAGGCTGGCGCCAGGCGTGACTGAGCCCTTGGGTACCAGCCTGCTCAGGACCCGTGGCGCTGTAGGCCAACACCTCCCTGATACAAGCGGTGCGGGGATAATAAACCTGCCCACGCTCCCCACCTACCTCTCATGTCAGTGAAGTGGAGTGGCATGCCTGCTAGCAACCAAGATGGTGGCAGGGGCGTTACCCCCTGAGGGAAGCCCCCACCACCATCTTGGCTGATGGCAGGCATGTGTACACAGCATGCACGGTATTCACACTGACGGGAGGAGTAGGTGGTGCGTGATGCGGGCTTATTGAAGCCTGCGCTGTCTGTATTGGGGGGGTCTGGAAGCTCCCTCTCCACAATAGGGTCAGGTTGCAGGACCTGACGCTGCTGTGGATCATGGAATGGGAGCACCACCCTTCCACCCTAAGGAGAGGCCCTTCAGGGGCCTCTCTGGGCCACAGGGGCCGCTGGCAAGGGCCCAACCTGGCCACCCTCTGGCCCTGGCGCTGGTGGTGCCTGGTGTCCATTGGGACTTGTAGGGTGGAAGGTAGGGAGACTAACAATAGGTGGAGCCAGAGCCAGTGAGACGTGAGCCACTGCCGGATTGGTTGTGAATAAGAAGGCAGGCAGATGGGGACTGGCTGGGGTTGGTGGGCTGGTGCCCCATTTGCCCTAATGGACCAGCCTCCACTGTTCCAACTATTATTAGGACATGCCACACCCCTCTGATCCAGACAGCATGCTTTGTGGATGATGCTGGGAGTTTGAATCCAGTCACATCCACAGGCCACAGGTTTCCCAGCCCTATAGTAAGGGGTGAGGTGGAGGGGCAGAGAGATTCTGCTAGGTCCAAGGGCCAGCGATTGAATTTACATGGAAGGTTAACTTACCATGAAAAGGGATAAAAACGAACCACAGCCACAAAACCTTGTGTATTTAACAATATTTGTTCTGGCTTGTTCTTTATCTTTATTTTTTTTAATCCTTCACAATATTTATAGACGTATTACCAACACTGGGCAAACAGGCCCCTAAATACACCCTATTCTTTATTTATTTACATAGAAAGCTATTTGCTTATTTTTCTTTTATAAGGCAGGTGGTTTTTTTTAGGTTCCTAAAGTCTGTACCTCAAGGGTGGGGAACCTTTGGCCTGCAGGCTGCTCTTGGCCCGCCAGGGATTCTACTTTGGCTGGTGAGGCTGTTTTCCCCAAACCTTGCCCACTTGGCCCACACCTGACGTCATATGTGACATCAGGTGTGGGACAGATAGAGACGGGACTGGCAGTGTGCAAGCAGGAGCGTTAAAGTGCATTCCTGATTGGGCATTGGGCATTATTCATCATCATCATCATCATCATCATCATCAGTCACTTGTTACCTGAAGATCCCCTATTCCCCTTGGAGAGCTACAATTCCAGGAGTACCTTGGGAAGAAGGATTGACTGTTAAACCACCCTGGGAATTGTTGCTCTGTGAGGGGAAGTGGGGTCTCCTAACAACTTTCAGCATCCTTCACAAACTACATTTCCCAGGAGCCTTTGGGGTGTGTGGAAACCATGACTATTTAAAGTGGCGTGATAGTGCTTTAAATGTATAGTACAGATGGGGCCAGATACTTTTCTTATGGTCTTCCTTATTTCTCTTTCTCTCTCTCTCTCTTTCCCGCCCATTATCCAGGTGATGCTGTTGAGCCCGTTCCAACATAGCCAGGTAATACAGCTGACTTTTGAGGAACACACGAAGTGTGCATGCAGGTGAGAGGTGGCAAAGTGGTGGGGAGGCTGTTGAAAAAGAGACTTATAGTAGGGGATGGCCCCAGCATTTTTTAAAAGATTGTTTTGGTATTAATTCTCATCTATTTATGAAATGCATAGTATTTTGATGAGTACCTAACTCTTAATGGCTTGGTATTTTAATATATATGAATGTTGCGAATAAATCAATAGTAAAGAAAGTAAAAAAAAAAAAAGTCAAGCAATTGTTAATCACCCAGTACTGAGCCGTTATTGGCCTGAAGACTGGAAGGCAGGAGGATCACATTGAATTATTTGCTCAATTGAATGGAAGCCTGCCTGCATCTGGGCACCAGCCTGCCCCGGCCCGTGGCGCCCCCGCATGCACCACCTACCTCTCCCGTTGCTGTGCACACATGCCTATAATCAACCAAGATGTCAGTGAGGGTTTCCCTAAGGGGCCTCTGCCTCTGCCGCCATCTTGGTTGATGGTGCGCATGAGCACTAGGCATGCATACATGTATGGGGGGCGGTTGTATGGGGAGGTGCCTGGGAGCTTCCTCTGAGATCCACAGCAAGGTCAGGAGCTGCCGCTGCCATGGATCACAGAACAGGAGCACTACCCTCCCACCCTAAGGAGGGGCCCTCAGCCAGGACCCAACCTGGCCAACTTCTGGCTCCGGCCCTGGAACCGAAACACAGCCATCCTTCGAAATTTACATGGATTAGGGGGAAATGTGCGTGAAAATGAATATATTAGTGAAAATAACTTACAAAAACGCATTATATTAGGAGAAGTTGCTTGCAAAGATGTGTACAGACAGAAGGAAGGAGTTCTTCACGCAGTGCGTAGTTAAACTATGGAATTTGCTCCCACAAGAGGCAGTGAGGGCCACCAACTTGAATGGCTTTAAAAGAGGAATGGACAAACTCATGGAGGAGGCTGGCGATGAGTACTAACCCTGAATTGAATTGAATTGAATTGAATTGAATCTTTATTTTTACCCCGCCCTTTTTCCAAAACTGGAACTCAGGGAGGCTTACAAATAAAAACTACACGTAGGTGAAAAACATACAAAAATATACAATTAAAATAGAATTAAACTATTTGTGACATTAAAACCATGAAACATACACTTAAGATACTAAGGCAGTTTAAAACATTAAGAATATGACCATAGAACAATCCAACAGACCTTATGAGGCCCTATCTTAAACATCTTCTAGACCAAAAGCCTGTCGGAATAACCCTGATGGCAGTGCTCTCCCTCCACTGTCAGAGACAATATGCCCCTGAATACCAGTTGCTGGAAATGGCAGGAGAGGAGAGTTGCTGCTGTACTGCTTGTGCGTTTCCCATAATGGGCATCTGGTTGGCCACTGTGAGTACAGGATGTTGGACCAGATGGGCCCCTTTTGGCCTGATCCAGCACGGCTCTTAGGTTCTTAAGTCAATTACAATTCTGCTTGTAGTTTACAGTGAAAGATTACATAGTCATTTTATTTAGTTAATTAACAAAATGTATATACTGCTTGATTGAAACAAAACAAACAAATGGTTTATGAGAAATATTTAAATTATCCATAAAAACAAGTAATTAAAACAATTTAAAATATAATTAAACTCAGCAGTACACTAAACAGAGATTATAACACATCAGCCTCTATGTGTCTGGATGGGCTTGCCTAAACAGAAATGTTTTAAGCAAGTGCTGAAAAGAATACAGTGAAGGCACCTGCCTGATGTCAATAGGCAGGGAGTTCCAAAGTGCAGGTGCTGCCACACTGAAAGGACGATTTCTTACAAGTGCAGAATGAGCATTATGTGGCACCTGTAACCGTGTCAGTTCACCTGCTCCAAATGAGCACAAAATATTAATGCTGCTCTTCTTGCTTGTCCTTTTCAGACCAAGAAAAAGTTTTAGTTCGGCTACACCCAGGTAAAATAATTCTTCATCCAACCATCCCACACACACACCTCCCATTGAGTATCAGCTAGGGGCACTTAAAGCCAATGGTCAATTTTATCATAATAATACTCTGCATCTATATTGCATCTTTTCTGAGTGTTCACATACATTATGTCAGTAATTATTGCAACAACCCTGTGAGGTTGTTGGGATCCACATCACTGGTCTGTAACTTGGCTATGTGTCAGGCCAAACATACACAGGCAGTAATCACAGTCAAAACCTGCTCATACCTGTGGGGCAAACAGCAGCTTTTTCGAGGGGGGGATTTGAACCACCAAAAAATAGTGTTGCAGGGAAAGGGTTAAATTCCCTCCCCATGTGGTGCTGGAACCCTGATCCAACCACTGTCTATTGTTGGCCCCTCTGCCTTCCGCCCTACTAGTCGCAATGATCATCCGCTACCAGTGCCTCTGTTGTTTCACCTGTGATTCCCGTCTCCCAGCAGCCCAACCTGTGCACCCTGTCTGGACCGGAAGAAACAGCTGGACCCTCGGACGTGTGAATGTGTTTGCAGGCATGACTCCACACGTTGTGAGGAACGTGGTTGGGAACTCAACAAGGCCACTTGCAGGTGGGGTCTCCCTATCCTCCCCCCACAACCCTATACATCCTCCTAATGAAGTATTTTTAAACCAGGCATAGCAAACACGGTGCCCTTTGCAAGTTTCCCCACACTCTTTTTCAAACCTCCAACAAGCAAAGTGGAGCAAGGGATTTTGACATGTGGGCAGTCCTACCCATCTGTCAAATTTGGCCCCATGAGGCCAGTCTGGATAGGGATCTGGCGTGTGGAACCAAAAAGATTCCCCTCTCCTGGTCTAAACTATGAACAATTAAATGAAGAAATATATAACTTGGAGGACAATCTGATTTTTAAAATTGGTAATCATAATATTCACAAACTCTTAAGAGAATATATTACACAATGAAAATCATAACTTTTGTTTCATGTCAATGGCAGTGGCCAGTCTTGGCTTGCTGCCCCCTCCAACAGCCCCGCTGGTACCAACAGCATCAGGTCGGCGGCTGAGGGCCGCCATTTTAATTTCCCACAATGTCCCACAGCACCACTAAGCCAAGGGCACTGTGGGAAATGATACCTTTTAAGTACCCTGGACCCAAGCCAATGACATCACTTATTTCATTGAGAAACTTGGTTCCAGGATGTCCCTGTTATGAAAATGGCCCCTTTTTGCATGCAGATGCCAGTCCCAGGGGGTGGAGGATGGATGTGGGTACAGCCCTGAAAACGTTTCTACCTCCTGTCACTCCTGAGGTGACATAAGTTTAAAGCTTTGGAAGCTGGTCCATTAGGGCACATGGGGGTCCACCACACCAACCTCAGTCTGCCCTAAGCCTGCCTCTACCTGCTTGCCTTCTTATTTACAACCAATCAGGGACTGGCTACGCATGTCATTGGCTCTGGCTCTCTGCCCTTCTGCCCTACGGGTGTGATGGGAAACAGCCACACTGGTTTAAAGAACTCTAAATATGTTTTTAAAGGGTTGCAATTCTCGCCGCAGGTGTGTGAAACTCCAGAGGCGACCCAACAGGAAAGCAAAAAAGGTGCTGTAGCTGGATCGGAACCAGGACTTGGATCTCTGAATTCTCTCCGTTGGGGATTATCTGCTGGAAATGACACAAACGGCCCTCATTGAGGAGACGTCCAGTGGCTGCTGGGAAAGGAGACGCATTCATCCTCACCTACGAAGCCATATTGGATTATCTCTCTTTGCAGTGGGTAGAGGCTGTACCTCCCAAGAGCTCTACCACACTCCCACAAAAGGCACGTTGAAGGGGCTTCCCCTGAGCATCAAAACACTGAGATTGCCCCTGCCCTCAGTATTTAAAAACTACGACCCCTGAACTGGTGGATGGTTTATCCTCTGCTTGTCCCATGCCCCTTCTAATTTAATGGCCTCTGCTTTGAGGGACCCTCCCTTTGTTTCTGCACATCCCCCCCTTCACTTTCTTCCCCCATTTTGCAGCGGGGTTGGGATGCTTCTGATTTTCCGCCCCCTTCCAAGCTGAAGGAGACACAGCCATGGGAGCAGCGAGTCTTTTGCCTTTCAGAATTCTGTCCCACAATGCCACTCTTCTTCATCATTGGTAGTTCACGTAGGATCTTTGTAGCAGCTGGGCTTTGCTCAACCTCTGGGGACATGTTTGCAAAACAGATAAACTTGCCATGGTCAACACACCTGCAAATCAAGCACCCCAATCTTTTTCTATTGGCTGCAATAGGAATGCTTTGTTCAAGCCTGATTTCAGCAGGGAAACCTGTGGGCGCCAGGGCAGGCCTCTGCAGGTACATGTACGCCCACGGGTGTGGCTGGCTGGATGCCTGAGCAGCAACATACCACACTGTAACTTTTTGTTGCAGGGCCAGCTTCACAGTAACGAATGGGCGATCAGTATTTCTGGTGCTTCACTGGTTACACAGATGTAAATCAGCTCCCTGCCCCTAGGAGCGTACAGTTCAGATGTCAATACTAGAGTGGACACTGAGATGTAAGGATAGCAAGGAGTGAGCATATGCAATGGTATGTGCCACTCTGGCCCAAACCAGATGCAGGAGCTCTGTGATCAGACCTCCCAGCCTTTCAGTTTTGACCCAACAGCAGCCGCAAGAGACTTTGATCAAAGCAATGGTGTGCTGGGAAAAATAAGCTTTGTTTTGTTTTATTTCATATATTTATTTAAAGAGCTTTTATTTTGCCAAACAAAGGCTTCAGAGCAGCTTGCAGATAACTCTAAACTAGGCATTCCCTGCCCTCATGTGTACAATTGAAAAAGTCATACAAAATGAAAGTGGAATGGGAAGAAGGAGGAAATAAGCAAGCTCAGATACAAGTTCTTAGTTAAAATTCTTCTGAGGGCCAGCTAGCGGGGAAATGTTCAAGGAGAGGAGCCATTTCCTGGATCAAAATCCCACTCTTCCCCCAGCTGCTCTTAACCTCACAGTTGAAAGCAGCCTAGGTACCTGCAAGTTCACTGTGAGTCTGTGACACTAAAGTCTTAATCTATTTATTTATCTATAGATATAGATATCAACGGTGCTGGAGAAGAGTACAAGGGGACAGGTCCCTGCCCCCAAGGGGCTTACAAACAAGAATTTGACCTGGGGGAATAGAGAAAGGGGTAACGCGGGGGGGATATTTTGGTTACACATACTTAGGCATACCTCACAGGCATGAGGCATGAGGTCACAGAGTTTGTGCCAAAGGTTAGCAAAAAAAAAGGGGGCTATGAATTAAAGAATGTTATCAACAAGAGATCCCTGTTATAAACAGCTGTGCTACCCTAGAGGAGGCTGCATCATTCTGAGAAATGCATACTCTGCATTTCTGGAAATGTTCTGCCAGGCAACAGAGATTTACACTTCAGAGGCTTTTCAGCCTATTCAAAGAGCCCGTGCTGGATCTGACCAAAGCTCGACTTTTACCTAGCCCAAGAATCTTGCTGCTGACTGTGGTCAGCAGCCAGCTGCATCTGGGAAGCCCTCATGGCTTGGAGGCCACAGACACTTCCTGCTGTCCCTCCCCAGCCCCAGCAATTGGTATTCAGAAGTAGACTGCCCCTGGTGATGGAGGTTCCATTTGTCTAATTGCTCTTCTTCTGTTTCCATTGAGCTATTGCGGCTAATGGGTAGCTGTTTACAACTTGGCAATGTGGGGGTTTTTTTGGGAGGCGCACAGAGGAAACGGAGCCCAGCTTTTCCTCCTGCTCTGGTTTGGCTGCCATTGTTAACAGCCCTATACAGTGTCCTCCTTCTAGCTTTCCATAGCCAGCAGCCTGTAGAACTTGATTCCCTCTTTCCTCTTTTCAAGGCCTGTGAATTGCTGAGTCATTCCTTTCTTTCCCAGGCTGGTTGAATGGGTTCAGCCATGCCTAGCATTGGCACTGCCAGCCAGCGGCGTGCTTTCCTGCATGGATTCCCCAGGCCATGGCGAGTGAGTGTGTGTGTGCTTGTGTTGGGGAGGAGGGATCCTTGCCATGTGAGCTTCTCATGACTGGAAGAATAAGGAGCTGATCCCATCACAAGATGCGGCTTGATCCTAAATGGAGACGTTTAGGAAATAGGAGAGAAATTTGATTCAGTTCTCATTTAAAGCCGAATCTATCGAATTTGCACTTTCCAAAACATTATGAGAACTGTAACACCACCAGTCTTCCAAATTTGCACTTATCTCAGTTCTGCAATGCAGTTCTCCAACCAAACAATGTGTACAATCAAGTATATATTAGGGCAAACATGCATAAAATGAATATATTCATGAAAATAATATACAAAAATGCATTATATTAGGAGAAATTGCTTGCAAAAATGTACATTAGTCAAAACTGTATGTAAACATGTGTTTATTAGGAGAAATTCACACTAAAATGTTGAATTTTCATGAGGATTTTGAAAAACAAAATTTGCAAATTTTAAAACAAAATTCGCTAAGAAATCTGGAGAAAGAATAATGAAAAATGGAGAGAACTGAAATTGACTCATTCATCCCTAGCAGGGACTCAAAGCCTTCTCATTCTGGAAGCTATGCGTTCTCCGGCCTGGAGACCTTTGAATTTTAAGTCCCATCTGCACTATTAAAATAGTATAATACTACCTTAAACAGTCATGGCTTCCCACAAAGAACCCTGGAACTGTAGTTTGTTAAGGGTTTCTGAGAGTTGTTAGGAGACCCCTCCACCCTTCACAGGACTACAGTTCACAGAGTTCTCTTGGGAAGAGGGATGGATTGTTAAGCCAGTGATATGATACTGCTTGATATGTGTAGTGCAGATAGGGCCCTAGGTCAATGCACAGGAGCAGGCTCAGAGGGGGAAAAGAAAAGGGGGCAATCCTAACTTGTGGCTGTGTGGAAATGTTCTACATTCATCAAAACGGACCCTGGGGGAAACAGACCATCGTTGTTCGACATGTAAGGTTAAGTAACATTGCAAATTGCATTTAGTAGGCATTTAATTTGCCTTTGAAGTTATTGCATTTAGAATGACTAGATGGCCTTCATGTGATGTTTCTGCGATCCTCCAATTTTATTGTATTTTTTGTTCATTTCATCACGCACAAGTATTTACATATTTTACTGTATCCCATTATCTGAACACCTCTTTGCCATTTAAGTCTGATAGATTTTTATTATCTCTTTGGACGGGTTTGCCTTTTGGCAGATTTCTGTGTGTTCCTAGCCTCGGCTTTGGCGTTGGCTTCTCCATACAATGTTTGCTGGCCTAGTGCGGTTTAAGGTGCTCTTTGGACAGCTCTTTGAAAGTTTGGACTAAAACCTGGAGCAGATTCACTGCCCCACTGACATTGGAGCCACCAAATCTCCACTGGGTTTATCCACCCTCTTTTGTAATACTAGAACTCAGGGCCTTCCCATGGAACTGACTGGCAAGATATTCAGGGCAGGTCAAATATACCCCTCCTTCGCATAGCACACCTTTGGCCCTCCAAATGTTGCCAGCCTACAGCTCCCATAAGCTCCAGCGAGTGTGGCCAATGGACAGGGATGGTGGGAGTTTTAGTTCAGCAACATTAGTGCATTGTTAATTTAGAGAACTGGCTTCCTCAAGATGTGTTGGTTATAGCCATCGGTTTAGCTGGTATTGAAAGGGATCAGACGCGGACATGGAGGAAGATTCTATAAATAGCGCCAGGATAGGGAAGAGGCAGAACATGCCAACTGAGAAGTCTTCCAGGCTGCATCTGATCTCCATGGGCATTGTAGCATTGTTATTAGGGTAGTGTAGTGAGCCTTTTTTTGGTCTTGGGACCGTGACAAATGCCCAGTGTAACCAAGTCTCTGGAGCCAGCCTAGCTGTGACGGCTAACTATAACCTCCATGTCCAGAGGCACTATACCTTTGAACACCCAGAAAATGGTGGGGGTGGGTGGAAATGACACAAAGCATCTCCCCAGAAGCATCTGATTGGCCACTCTTGGAGACAGGATGTTGGACACAGAAATGGTGGAGAACTTCAGTTCAGTTTGCGTTTAAAGCCGATTGTATCAAAGCCTCACTTTTCCAAAACTCTGTGAGAACCAAAGCACAGCCGTCCTTCAAAATCTGCACATATCTGAATTATGCGATGCAGTTTTCCAACCAGACTGTGCACAAAAATGCATGTAAGGGAACGGTGGTATAAAAATGAATATATAGGAGTGAAAATAACATACAAAAATGGAGTGTATTAGGAGAAATTGCTTACAGAAATGTGTACACTGGTCACAACCGCATACAAAAATGTATTTATTAGGAGAAATTTGCACTAAATTGCTGGAAAATTTGGGGGATTTTTTTATTTTAAAAAATTGCAAATTGCTGTGGAAATGTGGAGATGAGAAAAATGAGAACCCGGGAGAACTGAAATTGACAGAAGCTTCCATCCTTAGAACGTGGACAAGACAGACCCTTGCTCCCATCCAGCGGGGCTTTCCTACGTGCCATTCTTCCTGTAAGAGACGGGGGATCTGTGGGCCTCCAAACTGGGGTGAATCCCAGCTCCTTTGTCCTCTGGGCAATCTGGGACACGTGGGCATACTGTTCCCAGGAACAGGCGTTTGGAAAAGCCGCCCGTTGGGGTTTGCAAGAGGACTTTGGTCCTAACCTTGGAAGAGTCAATATTTAGAGAGTCCACTTGGAGCCCTCTATGCTGGTGGGGGTGGAGGAGGAGGACTCTCACCTACCCCCTCTTTCTCAAGGCCAGTCCTAAAAGCTGGGAATGGAGGATGGGACTGGGCAAGCAAAAATGCTAGAATACCGGGGGGAATGACCTCCCCACCTCATCACTCAAGCAGAGGCCACACAACTCAGTGGGTAGAGCACATTTGGGGAAGAGATGTGGCTCAGTGGCAGAGCACCTGCCTTGCATGCAGAAGGGCCCAGGATCAATCCCCAGCATCTCCAGGTAGGGCTCCCTTTCTGAAACCCTGGAGAGCCACTGCCAGTCAGTGCAGGCAACACTGAGCTTGACAGACCAATGGTCTGATTCAGTTTCAGTTGGCAGCTTCCTCTGTTGCCCTTTGGATGGGCCAGACAATGGGCTGGATGAGGGGTGATAAACTGAGGCTGAATCCAGACAAGACTGAGATGCTGCTAGTGGGTGGTTCTTCTGACCCGATGGTGGATGTCCAACCTGTCCTGGATGGGGTTGCATTCCCCCTGAAGGAGCAGGTTCATAGCTTGGGGGTTCTCCTAGAATCATCTCTGTCACTTGAGGTTCAAGTAGCCTCGGTGGCACAGAGTGCCTTCTACCAACTTTGGTTGGTGGCCCAACTACGTACGTCCCTATCTGGACAGGGAGAACCTGGCTGCAGTTGTCCATGCTCTGGTAACCTCCAAGCTAGATTACTGCAATGCGCTCTACGTGGGGCTGCCTTTGAAGACGGTTCGGAAGCTGCAGCTTGTGCAAAATGCAGCAGCCAGATTGGTATAAGGGACCAGACGGTTCGAACATATAAAACCGATTCTGGCCCGCTTGCATTGGCTGCCTGTATGTTTCCGAGCTCAATTCAAGGTGCTGGTTTTAACCTATAAAGCCTTACACGCCTTGGGACCACAATACCTGATGGAACGCCTCTCCCGACATGAACCCACCTGTACACTAAGGCCCTCATCCGGGTGCCTACTCCGAGGGAAGCTGGGAGTCTGGCAACAAGGGAGACGGCCTTCTCAGTGGTGGCCCCCAAATTATGGAATGATTGTTTTGACGAGGTGCGCCTGGCGCCAACACTGTTATCTTTTCGGCGCCAGGTCAAGACTTTCCTCTTCTCCCAGGCATTTTAGCATGTGTTTTTAAATTGCTTTTTTAAAAAATGTGTTTTAAATGTGTATATTTGTTTTTAATGTTTTTAATTGTTGTAAACCGCCCAGAGAGCCTCGGCTATACAAATGCAATAAATAATAGCTCAGTGATGGAGCATCTGCCTTGCATGCAAAAGGGCTCGGGTTCAATCCTGGGCATCTCCAGGTGGGGCTGGGAAAGATTCCCTCTCTGAAACCCAGAATACAGAGCTGGATGGACCAATGGTCTGACTCAGTATAAGACAGAGTCCTCAGTTCCTAAATGTGCCTGACATAGGGAGAAAATGCCTGTATGTGTGCACTCTGGAGGAAGCCCTATTCACTTCAGTGGGATGTGTTCCAAAGCCAGTGTGTGTGGGATTGTAGTCCCATTCAGAAGTAAGTCCCATGCTTTATAGGCGTCTTGCCTGATACCAGATTAGACTGTGACAATCTAGGCCAGGATAGTCTGTCCCAACTGGCAGCAGCTCTCCAAGGTGTGAGGCTGTTTAACCAGTTGCCTTCTACCTGATCCCTTTTTATAGGGAGATGCCGGGGATTGATCCTGGGACCTTCTGCATGCAAAGCAGGTGTTCTGCCTTTCCCTATTTATATACATGAGAACGGTCACAGTCCCAAGTGGCATATATCTTCACTCCAAGCAGGCGTGGGAAACCTCATGCCTGGGGGCCAGATATCAGGCCCTCGGGATTCTTCTGAGGCCACAGTCCCTCCTCAACCACACTCCTTCTCCCCAGGCCACACCCCTCACTGCCCCACTTCACATTCTCCTTTTTTTGCCTGGCTGGGATGTGTCCCTGAACTCCGCTCATGCCTCTTGCTTGCCTGGATGGAGGACGGAAAGGGGTGTGTGAGAGTGGGCAGAAACTAGGTGGAGCTACACAGGTGAAATTTGCATTTGTTGTCCCACCCACTTTTGCCTCTGGCCCCACCCACCACTAGCCCACAGGCATGCTCCACTGATCTTAATATCTGGATGTTCTTAATATTGTGGTGCGAGTGGGATGAAACAAACCAGGAAGATTTGCCTTCCTGTTATGTCTGAAGAAATTAAGTATTGCAGTTTGTTGCTCCTTGATAAACCATAGTGGCTAACAGTGGCGGCATGTCAGTGGGGCAGTGGAATCCTCTCCGGATTTTAGTCCAAGCTTTCAAGGAGCTGTGACTCCATGTCAGTGGGGCAGTGGAATCCGCTCTGGGTTTTGGTTTGAGGTTTCAAGCAGCTGTCCAATCTCGGCCAGAACCTGGAGCGGATTCCATTGACTCACTGACATGGAGGTACCGGCCGTCACTGGTTGCTAATCATGCTTAAGCAATGGATCCTTGGTTTGGACAAATGAAGAAGCCAAGGCTCATGCCAGGGAAGGAGCAAAGTGGGAGCAACTGGACAGTGCACACCAGCACATTGCTCAGTTGTGGCAAACCACAATAAGCCAGAAACCTTATTGTTACTTGTGGACACAGCCCTTTCCTCTACAGTCCACACAACAGCCCTGTAAGGCAAGTCACCTGTCTCCTGCAAGGGCACCTCCTACAGCTCTTTAGAGTCCCTGTTATCTGAGGACCCAACATGTCCTGCAGGGGGCACTGGCATCCCACATCACAGTGGGAAGGAGCATTTGCTTCTTTGGTGGGAAGCTGGTTCTGTATGCCAGTTGGTGGTTACTTTGCTTCCATGCTCAGCTGAGATGCCAAGGGGCTACCAGTGGCTGGATACGGCCACATGCTGTGGAGTTGTTGGCCAAAGGCCCACAAGCAGTACATGAGTGCAATAGCCGAGCACTGCAGAAAGCCGGAGAGGAAAGTGACGGGCATCACCTCTCCACCTTCTGTCACCCGCTGTTCTTATCTAAAGAGGGAGAATCCAAACTATTTACTCTTCAAACCACTGATCATGTGGTTGGTTTGGAAACTGATCCACCAATCAGACTTGTCTGAGTAGCTCTTAGTATTTGAGTGTGGTTTTGCTTTCTTTACTGCCTTCCCCTGTAACATGCTCTTTGGCTCACTTGAGTTTTCTGCATGCCGTGCAAATCATGCACGGAGCTCAACCTTGCTGCCTGGCTGTGATGTGCAGCAGTCTTCCAAGGTCTTGAGTAGGGGCCTTTATTGGACAAGAGCAGAGAGCCTTTAACTCAGGGTGAGGAATGTTTTTCGGCCCAAGGACCACATTCCCTTCTGGGCAACATTTGAGGGACCACATGCTGACAGGACATGAGTGCAACAACATTCTCTCCTCCTGTGGTTTGCAGCAACTGGTATGCAGAGGCATACCACCTTTAACAGTGGAAGTAGAACATAGCCATTGTGGCTAGTAGTGGCCTTTGATAGCCTTACCCATGAATTTGTCTAATCCTCTTTTACAGCCATCCCAATTGGTGGCTATTACTGCCTCTTGTGGGAGCGAATCCCATCATTCAAATACACACTATGTGAAAACTAGATGATCCTGGGATTTAGTTTTATGAAAGAGGGAAACATATTTCTATCCACTTTTTGCACACTAAGCATAATTTTATACTCCTCTGTCATATCCCTTCCTTACTTGCCTTTTTTTTCTAAACTAAGGTTTAAATGTTCCCAAACGTTGAAATCTTTGCTTAGAGAGGATTTCCTTCATCCTCTTGATCATTTTAATTGGCCCTTTCTGTAGTTTTTCCAGCTCTACAATATCCTTTTTGTGTGTGTGGTGGCCAGAACTTCACATAGTTGCATACTTGGAAAACGAGGGGTGATAAGAGATCAGGCCACAAAGGGTTATTCTTTTCCACATAATTCTAAAGGTCAAGGAGGTTATGCGAAGGGGGGGCTTTCTGTGGGTGTCATGAATTGAATGTATGTGGATGGGTCAAAATACCACGTCAGATTATGTGGCCCAGGAGGTCAGTTTACAAAGGATAATGGAACCAGGGTTGTAAGGATCAAAGCCTTGTACCAGGTCTCACGGGCCTATAATCAAGGAGCTGCTGGGATTTTATTTTTATGTATTTAACAGGATTTATATATTGCCTAATCATCAAAATTTCAAAGCCAGGTGTGGGGAACCTTTGGCCCTCCAGATATTGCTGAACTACCGCTCCCATCAGCCCCAGCAGTTCAGTAACATCTGGAGGGCCAAAGGCTCCCCACAGCTGCTTAAGTGGTCATAGGGTTTTATCGGTCAAGGGGCAGAGTAAGATCCTCTCTGGTCTATTGGATAAGACATTTTGAGGGTTGGCTTCTAAATACGTTGAAGTTTTCTAAGATGGGTTCACTTGGGTGGTCTCAGACCTTGAATTCTTGCTCAGCCTCCACGATCCCAACCTGCAAAATGGGTACAATGGTGTCCTGACTCTGAAAAAGTGGCTGTTGGGAGAGCAAGCACAATTTTGCACATTGAAAGAGTTAATTAGAAACAGAAGTGGAAAATATCACGGAATGTCACACGTAGGATCATCTGGGTATTTTATTTTCTTATTGATAATCAAGTCAGTTGTACTTTTCTTTGTACCAACAGTAAAAGGTCAATTGTGTCGAACCTTTATTAGGACCAATCAAGGTTCACAAACCACAGGCGTATCATTTTTACTATACAAAATGCTCCTACACAGAATTTTTCTTCAGCAGGATATTTTGAAAAAGAAAAAAATATATTTTGTTCCAGGGAGATCATCTTTTCTTTTAATTTTTTTCCAACATTCAGCATGAGGGAGAGTTCTGCATAACTCAGATGGTGTTCATGCACCATATTGTGAAAAAATGAATGGGCGTTTCCTTGGAAGGAAGTCCCACAGTATTCAATGGGAGTTGCTCCGAGGTAAGTATTGTAAGCTTTGATAGTGAATTTCCCCCTACCAGCCTTTCCCAACTAGTGGGCCACCAGATGTTGTTGGACCACAATTCCCATCTTTCCTGACCATTGGCAATGCTGGCTGAGGCTGACGGGAGTTGTGGTCCAATAACACCTGGTTACGGTGCCAAGTGGCGCTCCCATGTGAAATCCACAGAAGGAAGAAATCCATAAAGCAGGGGTGGGCAACCTCTTATATTTCAAGGGCCGCATTTCCTCGGGGTGATGGTAATGTGTGCAAGGGGGCCACATGGTGGTAGTGGTGGCCAGGGACAGGGCCAAAAAGCTAGACTGGTGGGGGAGGGACAAACCGGTCTTGCCAGAGATCTAAACCAGCCTTCACCCATGTGGGCCTCCCCAGATGCTTTGAACTACAACTTCCATCAGCCGCAGCTGGGGCTGATGGGAGTTGTAATCCAAACCTTCTGGAGGGCACCAGGTTGGCAAAGCCTAGTCTAAATAATTGCTTGAGGAGGACTTTTGAAATGAGGCTGAGGGCTGCATAAAGGTAGGCTGATTGTTGTACTTTTCACTGTATAATTTTAAACAAAATTATGTATTGCTTATCTTGATGTAAAGCTGCCCTGAGCATTTGTTAGAAAGGCACGATATAAATGCTGAGAATAAATTTTAGATAAACAAATATCAAGTGCATTACAAGCCATAAATTTTAGATAAACAAATATCAAGCGCATTACAAGCCATAAATTTAAGTATCTATATTTATTGTTACCCACTTTGGGAGCTTAACTGAAATGTGGGTTTTATAACCTGTGGCGTGGAAGAAAAATGATTAAAAAAAACCCTTTTAAAAATACGTATTTTTTTTTAAAAAATCTGTATTTCACTAACAGCCTCAGGAGCGCCACGTGACAAAGACGAGAGAACTTCCAGAGAGGCAGGACGACCGCTTCTTCTATCCCAACACCAGGGGGCGCGCTCACACGTAGCCACGCCTGCTCTAGCTCATATGGCTCGGCTCAGACCGGAAGTGGCACCTCACCCTCATCCTAGTCATGTGCAAGCGAAAGCCGTTATAATTTGTAATGTTTTTTAAAACCCTTCTCTCTCTCTCTCTCTCTCTCCGGTTTTTCTTCGTGTCTGAGAGGAAGAAAAAGAAGAGGTATGGGATCGCCGGTCGTTCATTGAATAGAATAGTACGGTGACTGTCACGTGATACCACACGCTGATCACGTGGCGCGGAGGTTTACCCGCCAGCGAGGGGAAAACATGGCGGCCTCCACGGCTGCTTCCTCAGTTTTAAGCCCATCGGTGTTGCGGAGCGCGCATGCGCAGAGGGGGGGTGATATCCGTTGAGGAAAGGAGAGGTGAGAAGGGGCAGATGGGGGGTCCTGAGGAGAGGGGGGGACAGGGAAGGGGTGTGCCTAGGAGATTTGGCCAGGGTGAGGGGCGGCAGCAGCAGCCTGGGGGGCTAGATGTGGGGCAGCCCCAGGAAGTGGGCTGGAGGAAGGTGGGAGGGGCCAGCATGCCTGAAGGGACCCAGGTGTCCTGCGCCCCCAAGTGGGGGGCGCCTGGGAAAGAGGGGGAGCTTGCAACCCAGGGGTCTCGGAAGGTGAAGCTTAGGGACGTAGGGACCCAGGTGTCCTGGGGTCCAAGGTGGGGGCTCCTTGGTAATGGGGGGACCCCCCAGACGGCCGAGACCCCAGCCATGGGGGAGGCCCAAGAGGGGCAGGATCACGTGAGGACAACTGTGGGGCAGAGCCACGCTGCAGAAGTAAGGAGAGGAAAACAGGGTCCTAGTGGGTGTGGGGTCCCCCCAGGCAGTGGAGGCTTGGAGGGTCTGGACCACCCAGAGCCTGGCCCTGGTGGTTTGGGGAGCCGTCAGGCGTCAGGGCAAGAGAAAAGAGCCTCTTGGTGTGGGGGGGCTTGTGAGTCTTGCTTGGCTGTGGTAGCGAAAGGGAGCGCCCCTAAGGAGGTAGGGACCCAGCTCTCTTGCAGGGAGGCTTGGGAGTTGGGGGCAGGGGTCCCTGCGGTGGTCAGAGGAAGAGGCGATGAGGAATTTGAGGTCCCAGCACGGGGAGTCAGCCGCAGCTGCTCTGGGGGCATCCTGGAGCATGTGGGCCCCAAGCGGGACCCTGTGAGAGGGGCTGCTGTTTGGGTCCAGAAAGAGTGGTATCGGGACCCTGTGGAGGCTTCTGGGCAGGTCTGGGTGCCCCGCAAGCCAGCCAGGGCCTCCAATAGGACGGGGCTACCTTGGTTGCAAGGGGGAGCCTGCCCCCCAAGTAAACAGGGAGAGTGGAAACCCAAATCTGGGGGGGTTGGTTGTTCTCCAGAACGTAACCAGGTCTGGATCCCCCGAGAGAAGCCAGCCCCTGTTGGTGGGGGGCCTGGGGACGTCTGGGTGCACAAGGTGAGGGATCCCTCTGGGGCTGGGATAATGTGGGTCTGGGCCAAGGTGACAAATTGTAACGAAGAGGATGAAGTGGAAGAGACCAGGGTTTGGACCTTCCGTAAGAAGGGTCCTAGGAAAGGTGGGCAAGGTGAGGGAGGCTATGGGGTATTTTAGGGGAGGGGTGTTATTTGGGGGCATGGGTTGGGGGAGGGAGATACCGCACCTGGGAGGGGGGGAGGAAGAGGAAAAGTTAGGCTCATCTTTGAGGGGAAAAGGTTAGAAACGAGGGATTTCAAATGTGGGAGATCCTGTCTAGAGGGCTGGGCAGTAAAGGAGGGAGGGTGGCTCAGGGAGATCTTGCTGGACAGTACCCTTGAGAGAATCTGGCCTGGGGTGGCTGCTGCTGCTGCCAGCAGGGGAGGGAAGCGGAGTCCAAGGCACCTCCGGCCGCAAGGGTAAGTCGGGGTCCGGAGGCTACCCAGGGGGACCTGAATGAAGCGCGCGCTGTTGCATGCCTGGGTAGGACAGCTGGGGATGTGGGTGGTTGTGGCAGGCATGCTGAATCTGCATGAATTATTGGTGGGCAAGGGTTGGCATTCATGGGGGGAGGCTTCCGGTAGGGCCGGGGGTAGGAATATGTCATAGAATCTTGGGGTTGGAATGGGCCTATAAGGCCATCAAGTCCGACCCTCTGCTCAGTTCAGGGATCCAAATTAAAGCATACCTAACAGGTGGCTGTCCAGCTGCCGCTGGAATGCATCCAGTGTTGGAGAGCCCACCACCTCTCTAGGCCATTGGTTCCATTGTATCGTTCTAACAGTTAGGAAGTTGTTCAGTTGAAATCCGGCTTCCTGTAACTTGAGCCCATTATTCCGTGTCCTGCACTCTGGGACAATCAAGAAGAGATCCTGGCCCCCCTCTGTGTGGCAGTCTTTCATGTACTTGTACAGTGGTATCATATCTCCCTTCTTTTCTTCTCAAGGCTAAGTATGCCCAGTTCTTTCAGTCTCTCCTCATAGGGCTTTGTTTCTAGTTCCCTGATCATTCTCGTTGCCCTTCTCTGAACCTGTTCCAGTTTTTCTGCATCCTTCTTAAAGTGTGGTGTCCAGAATTGGACGCAGTATTCAAGTTGAGGCCTAAACAGCGCCGAATAGAGGGGAACCAATACTTCACACAATTTGGAAACTATACTTCTGTTAATGCAGCCTAAAATAGCATTTGCCTTTTTTGCAGCCACATCACACTGTTGGCTCATATTCAGCTTGTGATCAACAACAATCCCAAGATCCATGTAGTATTGCTGAGCCAAGTATTCCCCATCTTATAAATGTGCATTTGGTTTCTTTTTCCTGGGTGTCAGATTTCTAGCATCAAATGTTTAGGAGCCAGCCCTGTACAGAATTGAGAACATAATTACATTATTTTGCAGCAGGATCAACTTCTTACGAGCCTGGCTGGCCTGGCACCTGGGAACTGTCTGGAAGGCTGAGATTTAGAATACAAATTGTAGTCCCTAGAAATGTAGGGCTTTTAAAAAAAAATAGACAGGCGTGTATCTTCCTGTGAATTTTATAACTTTATATCGTTAAAGCTATAATGTGAAAGCCATGTTAGTCTTATAAAGGGAAATAAATGTGTATGATGTTGCGCTGAGACTGACTTCTGAAGATCCTTTTTGTTACAAAATGGCATAAGCTCAAGTAGGTGACAACCTCCTTTGTCAGATACAGAGTTGGAGCTGGGAAAAGTAAGGCAGACATGTCAGTTTAAAGCTGACTTACATTCAAACGTTCTACCATTCTTAAAGGGACAGTAATATTTAGGAACACAGGAAGCTGCCTTATACTGAGGTGGACCATTCAGTCAATCTAGCTCAGTACTGTCTACACTGACTGGCAGCAGCTGTACAGGCTTTCAAACATGGAGAGGCCAGGGATCGAACCTGGGACCTTCTGCATGCAAAGCAGATGCCCTACCACTGAGCTAAAGCCCTTTCTGCATAACAGTAATGCAGAAACTTTATTGTAGGGATGTCTAACAATTTTTGGCTTGTGGGCCTTGGCCAACTCTCTGCATGCCAGTGATGAGTGTGGCCAAAAGTGTGTTTGGCTACCCTGCACACAGACACAGACACAGATCAGCTATGGAGATCAGCTGAAAAGCAGGACGACTACCTCTCCCACACTCATCAAATGATCAATCTGATAAATGGAGTGGGGTGATTTGCATTCCCATCTGGGTGCTGGGCAAGACAGAGAGGTTTGCCACCAAAATCAGTGGGGCCGGGGGGGGGGAGTAGCAGAAAAGTGTTCTTAGAGGGTCTGGTCTGTTAGGGACCCCTGCAGTGTAGTGTGGAAGAAAGCCATAATTTCTGTTAAGTGTTGATTCAAAGCCTTGAAAAGTTGGGTCCAGGACATCTTAAGGACCACCTCGACCTTTATATCTCATCCCGATCACTGAGATCACCTGAGAGAGCGCTGTTAGTTGTCCCCTGTGTTACAGAGGCCCAACTGGCCTCAGCCAGAAATCAGGCATGTAATGCCAGCCCCACGTTATTGAATACTCTTCCAGCAGAGATTTGGCAGGCACCCTCTGAAAAGTTAATGTCAAGGTGTGATAGAAAACAGTTCTTTTTCTTTACCCTTACAAATGTATGTTGCTGATTGCAGCAGAGAGCAGAAGAGCATCTGTCCTCCCAGGGGATCATGGCTTCCCATATATTAGAGCTGTCTTCACCAGCCTGGTGTCTTCCGAATGTTGTTGGATGCTAGCTCCCATCCACCCCAGCCAGCGTGGCCAATGGTAATAGGTTATGGGTGTTTGAGTCCCAACAGCATGTGGAGGCCCACCAGGATGGAGACAGCTGGGCGAGAGGTGGCTGGACAGGGGTGTTTTCTACAAGCATGAGAACGTGCAGTGTTGGTTGGAGGGTTGTCATTGCACTGACATGGGAAGCGGCAAAAAAACCCTGTTTGTGAAATTCGTGTTGGATAGCAGGATAAAGAAATCTGCCATGGCAGTGTAGGGCTGAGAGGTGAAGCTGTATGGAGTAGAGCCTGAGTTCTGGGTGTGTAGTTGTGTGGGGGGACTGGAGATCTTCCCCATTCTTCCCTTGTCTTGTACGTACGAGGGTAGAATGTGGAACATGTAGCTCTTCAACCAATCCCTTTGTGCTGAAGTAGCTTGCCTGGAGGAACACCCCACAACGCTAGCTTAATGGCCGCAGAGTCAGTGCTTCTTACCTGGAGGAGCAAGACATTGGAGAGGACGGGGCTTTGCAGGCACACTGTTGCTCCCGCTGGTGCACTAGGACACCCCTGACTTCCCTGTTGTCTTGCCCCCTGCCCTCGACCTCCCAGTAAGTGGCAGCAACGCTGCTGCCGGGAAGGTAGCATTGCAACGCAGCCCTGTCGGCTTTGGCCTTCCTCGTAACACTGTGGTCGCAAAGGTTAAGGATAGTGATGGCGGTAGGAGATTCACCCCGGTCAGCTTTCCCCTCCTTACCATTCTGTGCCCTTCCAGGGCCTTCTGCGATGCAGGTGAGCCAGGGAGCGACGCTGCTTGCCCTGGCGCTGTGGGTGCTCTGCTCGCCGGCACTGAGCACAGAAGGCAAACGGAAGCTGCAGATTGGCGTCAAGAAGCGGGTGGACAACTGCCCCATCAAGTCCCGCAAGGGGGATGTGCTCCACATGCATTACACGGTGAGCGCAGCAGGAGGGGTGGGGCGGGGCAGGGCGATGTTGGCCAGACACCTTGAGATTTGGGAGGCTGCAGGAGTCTTTCCCAGAGGCCTCTGGGACAGGCTGGGGGCAAAGGTATTTGTGCCAGGTTCAAAGGATGAATTGGAACCTAAAGCAGGGATGGGGAAGCTGTGCCCCCCACAGGGGTTGCTAGACTACAACTCCCATCGTCCCTGGCCTTTGGGGCTGGTGGGAATTGGAGTCCATCAGCGTCTGGAAGGCCGCAGGTTCCCCACTTGCTGATGTAGACAGTCACTTTAAAGGTGCTGTTAGATTCCCTGGAATTAGGTTTATATAGCTGTGGCCTTATTTTATGCCAGGGTAGAGAACCTATCAGGCCATCTGCATGTCACTAGACTACAACTCCCATCATCCTTGACCATTCACCGTAGTAGCTGGGGCTGATGGGAATTGGAGTCCAACAAGCTTTGGGATCCCGCAGAGGTTCTCCATCCCTGACCTAAGAGAGGTAAGAGTCAACAGCTCCTGCCAAAATGGGTGTGTGTGTGGATGCTAGCTGGGTGGTTGGGTTTATTTCTGAAAGGCAGATAACCTGTGGGTGACCTAAGTTCAAGGCTTAAAAAAAGAAAGCAAGAAAACAGAATTCTCCGCCAAAGTGATACACATGATCAGAAAAAGGCAAATTCGTTAAACCTATATAAATTAAACACATACACAGTTTCTTGTAGAACCGTATACTCCTTGAAATCTTAATTCAGCAATCTTAATCCATCAATTCTTGAGATTTCGCAAGGAGTTTCCAATGGGTTTCCAAGTGAATCTTTGTGACTATATGGACTAGACATGTAGTTTTTTTTTAAAGTGAGATTCCTAAAGAAGCTGAAGTCTGCACCCAGTACTTCATGTTGCCTTTCCCTTGCTCAGTCGTTTTCTTCAGCCATGCACCCTTGCTGACCCTCACATGCTTGTTCCTGGCTTGATGAGCGTAGTGTTCGGTGGCAAGTTGCATGCTGGATTGGGTGATCAGGGAAAGAACCTTTGTGGGGAAGATTTGGTTTCATTTGGCTCCAGACATGTGTAGCGTGACCTCATTCCTTCCCCGCAATTTCCAGACCTCTCCCCAACCAAAGAAGAACCCTGCTGGATCAGAACAAAGGCCTATCTAGTCTAGGACCATGTTTCCCATAGCAGCCAACCAGCATGCCTCTGAATAGCAGTTGCTGGGACTTGTAAGTGGGAAGAGCACTGTTGCACTCAGGTGGACGGTGAGAACAGGATGCTGGGCTAGACGATGGTCCTTGGCCTGATCCAGCAGGGAAACTGATGTAACCCGATGCCTCTGGGAAGCTGGACATGAAGGCAATAGCCGTCTCTCACTACTATTCCCTAGCAAATGGGAACTTGGAGGCACATCCTGCCTCTCTTCCTGGAGGGTATCAAGCAGTTGCCATGAGATTCCTGACTAGTAGCTGTTGATAGCTGTTGATATTTAACTGCTTTTAAGGATGCTTCTTCTGCTCTTTATCTTGTTGGAATGGGTTTATATTTTAAATAAATATATAAACCAAATCATTTCCCCAATAAATGAAAATAATCACCCAAATAAATAAACCAAATCAATATGCCAAATAAATGAAAATAAAATGGAACTGGACTGCCTTCAAGTCAATCCTGACTTATGGCGACCCTATGAATAGGGTTTTCATGGTAAGCGGTATTCAGAGGGGGTTTACCATTGCCTCCCTCTGAGGCTGAGAGGCAGTGACTGGCCCAAGGTCATCCAGTGAGCTCCGTGGCTGTGTGGGGATTCGAACACCGGTCTCCCAGGTCATAGTCCAACACTCTAGCCACTACACCACACTGGCTCTCAAATAAATGAAAATAACCCCCCATTGAAAACAATCCTCCCCATGTGGTAGGCTATGGGTTCCCCCCATCCCTGGGCTAAGAGGCTTGCAAAATCATGCACCATGTGGAGAAAAAGAAACGGATTTCTCTCTCTCTCTCTCTCTGGCATCGTGCTAGAACTCGGGGCCATCCAATGAAAATGGCTGGCAGGAGGTTCAGGATAGTTCAAAGAAGGTGCTCTTTGCCAAGTCGATTCTGACTTATGGCGACCCTATGAATAGGGTTTTCATGAGGCTGAGAGGCAGTGACTGGCCCAAGGTCACCCAGGGAGCTTCATGGCTATGTGGGGATTCGAACCCTGGTCTCCCAGGTCGTAGTCCAACATCTTAACCACTACACCACACTGGCTCTCACATAGCGCATGGTAAATTTGTGGAACTTGTGGCCAAAAGAGGTAGTGATGGCTTTGAAGGGAAATGAGGCAAATGCCTGGAGGAGATATATCAATGGCTATTAACCATGATGGCTAAATAGAACCTCCACATTTGGAGGCAGTGTATCTTTGATGAGACACATGCCTGGCAGTGAGACAATTTCCTAGAAGAGCTCTGTTGACGGCTATTAACCATGATGGGTAAATAAAACCTCCATGTTCTAGAAGACCACAGCATGAGGTAGCCTTGTGGATTTCCAGATAGGCATCCGGTTGGCCATTGTAGGAAACAGGATGTTTGGCTTGACAGGGCCTTTGATCTGATCCAGCAGGGCTGCTGTTATGTTCTTATGAGTCACTTCCCACTGCTGCGAATCATCAAGTGATAGACGTACATGTGTGAAGCTGCGCTTAGTCAGCAAGGGAGCATGGCTGAAACACCCTGAAATTTCTTCTTTGTGTAGGACAGGGATGGAGAGTTTGTCAAACTCATCAGCCGCAGCCAACATGGCCAGTGATGATTATTATTATTTGAATTTATATCCTGCCCTTCCTCCTGAAGGAGCCCAGGACAGCAAACGTAAGGAAAGCAATTTAACAAGAAAAAGAAAAACATACTAAAACAGTTCAAAACATTCCAGAATGCAACTGCAATTAAAAATATTGTAAAACATAGTTTAAAATATTCCAAAGTACAGTTTGGGTAAACGGGTATTTTCAGATGCCTCCTGAAAGTTAATAGTGATGGAGACGGACACACCTCACTGGGAGCATTCCACAAACAGGGAGCCACCACTGACATGGCCCTGTCACGGATCAGCATCAACCAGGATGATAGGAGTTGTAGTCCTGCAATATCTGGAGGGCCAGAAGATGCCTACTGCTGGTGCTGAGGGGGTATGTTATAGTGCATAGACAAAACTGTGGCATTCTCTCTCACAAGTTAAGGTGTAGCTCAGTAGTAGAACAACTGGTTTGCATGCAGAAGGCCCCAGGTATCCAGTTGGCCACTGTGAAAACAGGAAGATGAGCCTGATCCAGCAGCCAGGAACCTTTTATTTTGGGAAAATAAGCACAGCATCTTGGTTGTTTAAAGAAGTCCTGGCTCGCTGGCTTGCATCCCTTTTAACTTCCATTCCCTGCACTCTCACAGGGAAAGCTGGAAGATGGGACGGAGTTTGATAGCAGCCTGGCTCGCGATCAGCCGTTTATCTTCTCCTTGGGGACTGGACAAGTCATTAAAGGCTGGGATCAGGGCCTGCTTGGGTAAACTCTTCCTCTCGGTTGGGGATCTGGTGGCCGTCATGGCTTCAGCGTGGTTGCTGGTTTTGAAGCATCCGGGCAGGGGGAGTACAGGGGTGGGATTTCTCCCATGGTAAGTCAAGCATGGGCTTTCACTCTTTGGAGAAGGGTTGTAGCTGGGCACTTTGCATGCAGAAGGTCCCTGGTTCAGTCCCCGATGGCATCTCCAGGTAGGGCTGGGAAAGGACCCTGTCTGAAATCCCGGAGAGGCGCTGCCAGTCAGTGCGGACAGTACAGAGCTAGATGTACCCCGTGGTCTAACTTGGTAGAAGGCAGCTTCCTGCATTTCTGCCTGTTGAGCTTTCTTTCTCAAAAGGATGCTGGAAAGCCTTTCCCATGGTCAGTTTCCTGAAGCTTGGTTTATTTTAATAAAGAGCAGATAAATTCATAACCTGCTTTTAACCACAGGGAAGGCTCTCTTGTGTATTCTGCCTGTATTTGAAGCACCTTTGGCGAGAACGCAGGGAGAGAGCACTCTCTGTAGTGGCACCCAGGAGATCTGTCTGGCATCCCCTTTAACAATCTTTAACCGCCTTTTGAAAATGCATCTGTTCTGGCTCTATTTATTTATTGAAGCATCTGGTTCATCAGCGTGATAAATTTATCCTGGTGTTTCTGTATGTTCTTAGCATGTTATATTGCGGCTGTTTTTCAGTTGTATATGGTTTCTATATCATTAGCTGCCCTGAGCCTAAAGATAATTATTTTACAGTTAAGATTCTAGCCCTCAAGGTTTTTGTTTTTTCTAAAGAACAAAACGCAGGAACGCCATGTATTTGGTTGGTAACTGAATCTATTGCATTTCTTTGGTCTTTGTAGGATGTGCGAGGGGGAGAAGAGGAAGCTGGTGATTCCCTCTGAGCTGGGTGAGAAGCCGACATTTGGGATGGGAGTGTGGAAGAAGTCAAGTTTTGGGGGTTGAGAGCCTAGCTCACAGCAGTAGGGGTGGTGAATGGCTACCCTGCACTGTTGTAGAACTTGTTGATCTCTTGGGTGACTTTGCCGCTTCTTCCCTTTGCTCGCAGGTTACGGGGACCGGGGTGCACCACCCAAGATCCCAGGTAAGTCTTGTACCCCGTTCCTTTTCCCCTCAAGATCAGTCCCACTGCGGATTGTGAATTGGGGGCTCCCTCCCCTCCCCAGCAAGGCACATCTGACCCACCCTGAGTGAAGTGTTGATATGACGTGCTTCATTCTTAATCCCCCATTCTCCCCGCTGGTCAGTTTGAACGCCAGGATATGAACACGGAAAGAGTTGGAAGCCAGTTCTCCTCTCGTGGGTCTGGCTTAACATGGGGCCTTGCTCTGCCTGAAATCTGATCCAGTCCTTCTGCCAAAGGAAAGCTCTAGGCCGTCAACTGTGGGCCTGTCAAGACCTCAAGAGGCTCTCTGGCCCCTGCTGAAGGTTGTCCTCTAACCTAACCCTCTTCCTCTGTGCCAGGTGGCGCAACCCTAATCTTTGAAGTGGAGCTGCTGAAGATTGAGCGACGGCAGGAACTGTAGCGACATCTCTTTGGGAGAGGGGGCACGTGGGGAGGGGAGGTAATCTTAATGGACTCAGGACTTGTTGACGTTGATGGGCCAAATAAAAGCACAGACCAGAGTTGTCCTGGGTCCCTTGCTTTGTTGAATTGCTTCTCTACACCCTGAATCCTGCCACTGGAGCTTCCTTAGCCTCCAGATCTCTTCCATACCAACTCCTGCCCCTTCTGTTCTTCCCCCTCTGGGATAAAGCTTCTCACCCGCTTTCCCCTCTCCACCTGCCTTCAATCCCCTGCTTTCCTTCTTTCCCACCTCCTCTTGCAGTATCTCTGCTCGCCACCCACCACCTTTCTGGCTCCCTTGTTGCCAAAGCTGCCACTTCTGCCTGCTTTCTGTCTCTGTTTGGGTGTCTCCCCTGAAATGCAGCCAACTGCCATTTCTGTTCAGCCATGTGCATTCTGCCGTTCTGCCTGTGTTGCTCCAAGGAGGATGCCTCCTGTCAGGTGAGCTGTCCCAGCCAGCGCCTTTGCTTGCTGGTAATGACAGTGGAAGGTGGGAGCAGGTTTTACCTGTTGGAGAGGGAACCGTAACTCCGTTGCAGAGCAACCCCCTCTCAGCCTGAAACTCTGGAGTG
This sequence comes from Rhineura floridana, assembly GCF_030035675.1. Taxonomy (NCBI): domain Eukaryota; kingdom Metazoa; phylum Chordata; class Lepidosauria; order Squamata; family Rhineuridae; genus Rhineura; species Rhineura floridana. Next base: position 10,421,168 of record NC_084501.1, read on the forward strand.
CTACTGCCAGCCATCGTAGACGTAGAAGGACCGTAGCTCAGCTGCAGAGCATCCCGCTTTGCATGCCGACTGTCCTAGGTTTGATCCTCGACTCCCTGCCTAAAACCCTGGAGATCTTCTGCCAGTCCGGGTAGACAATACTGAGCCTAGATGGTGTGACTCTGTAGAAGGCAACTTCCTGTATAGATAATACTGAGTGAAATGCTTGCTAGTTTGGCTAGAGATGGGCAGCCTGTGGCCTTCCAGACGATGTTGGAGCCATTAGGTCAGTTCCAGCCAGTAGAGTTGGAGATGGCGGGAGTTTTAGTGCAGGTCCGGCCGGAAGGCCACTGTTTCCCCATCTCGGGGGGAAGCTGCCGTAGCTCCGTGGAAGAGCATCTGCGTGGCATGCACACGGTCCGAGGTTCAATCCCCGGCATCTCCAGGTAGAGCTAGGAGAGACCCCCTGCCTAAAACCCTGGAGAGTTCAGCTGCAGCCAGGCAGTACTGAGCTACGTAGACCAATGGTCTGACTCAGTAGAAGGCAGCTTCCTATGCGTGTCTATCCAGGAAAGGGCAAGACTCATAGAGTACAGAAGTTTTGTGTTACATGTGTGGCTGGCAGCGGGGACAGGCAGTGGTTGGGTCCCAGCTGCCACACCCCAAACCTTTCCATCTTTGGTCTGGCTTAACCTGGACCCTTGTGCTGCCCTCAGCTCCGATCCTGTCCCGCTGCCAAATGAAAGTGAGCTCTGGAGACAATTGTGCGCTGCGTGCCTTTGCTTGGGGCGATGCATCCCAGAATCCCTTTGGAATACTGCTAGGAATTCTGGGCTTTTTCCTGGGCTGATGATAGCTGCCACTCCCCAAGAGCCCCAGGGATCCGGAAGCCAAGCTGCGAAAGAAAGTGTAGTAAAAGTTGGGTTTGTTTAAGGACACCAGGACTCGGATCAACAAGAAAGGAAGTTGCAAGCGTGTGGAACGCGGTGACAAAGTGAGATAACAAGTTTGCACTGCTGAGCGTAAAGCTGAGATAGGGTGTTCTCCCCCAGTGAAACGGCAAAGTGTGAACATCACTGGGATCCTGCCGGTATTCTCTGCTGTGGAAAGAACAGGAGTTGCGGGTGTAGCTGTCAAAATCCATGGTAAATGGATGGGTATAGCCTGCTCTGAGGCACTTGTCCTCCATGACCGAGAGATTGAGGCGTACAGGGTGCCTTTTGCAAAGAGCATTCTCCAGCCTCTTACTCGGCATCAAGAGGAACAGTTGAGACTATGTATGGTGTGCTTTAAAAAGAATCAAAAACTCGCATTTGTGCCTAATTTTCCCATCTACAAAAGTGATGCCAATGGAACAGGTTCTGTATGTGACATCATTGTGCTGTGGAGGAACAAAGAATCATGTTTCGCAGGGCACCCCGACTACCACACACAGAAAGCACTGCTCAGATTCCCACACCCTGATTTTGGTGTAATTCTCACCGCATACTCCCAAGCCTTGTGTCTTGGCTATAAGGACAAGAAGGTGTTTCTTTTTTAATGCCCCAAATAAAATAATCACCTAGGATGTGGGGAGGGTTATACCCAGCACTCCATAAAGTGTTATGGCAGAATCACTTAGTCTGTTAACGATTCTATTTCCTTTCTTGGCATGCAAAAAAGGCTTTGTAAGTGAGCTTCTTCCTTGCATCAGCCAATAAAGGAAAGCAGGAAAATGTGTGTCTGTGTGAAAGTAAGCCACCACCCCCATTAAAGAAAAAAATCTGCCAAGGCCTTAATGAGAAATCAGCGTAGCTCACGGGTGGCAAACCTATCAGGCCTTCCAGCTGTTAGACTACAATCCCCATGGCCACTGATGGGGAGTTTGAGGCGAACAGCACCTGGAGGGCCAGAGTTCCTCATGCCTGGCTGAGCCCCTTGTGCTTGCTGGTGGAAAAGTAGACTTGCGCTTTCTTCCCGGTGCAGCAAAGGGCTGAGAAACAAAAGTCAGCGGAGGAGACACCTGCTTTTAATGCAACCGCACCCTTTTCGCCTGAGCATTGAAGGAGCCTTGCACAGCCTGGCCCTGAGCCAGAAACATTTCCTTTTAACCCAATTGGCACGCAAAAAGCAGCGAGATGGTGTTTGTGGGCATGGCCGCCATCTCCTGAGCCAGTAGGGCTGCCCCCACCCCCGGGGCTCCTGCAGTCTGGAAACCAAGGGGTGTTTCGTGGGGATTTTTTTGAAGCCCATGGTGAGACATGGCTCTGGTGCCTACTTGGCCTGGTTTGGGGCCGCTGTCAGCTCCTCAGACATCTCAGTTTTGAAAAGAGGTGCTAGGGGAAAGAGCCATGTCTTAACAGCAGGCCACGGCCAGAGCTGGCTGCAGAGGCCAGGGCAGGCAGTTCTGCAAACCGTCTTGCCTGGTGACTTCAGGCAGGAAACATGAAGCCCGATTAGTTCCAGGCCCCAGAAGACATTCTTTCCTTGCTGAGTTCAGCCCAGCCACAGGCGGAGGGGAAGGGGAGGGGGCAGAGCGGGGCTGCGTCCCCCACCAGGGACGGCGTTGCTAACTTTGGGACCTGTCGCCCAGCATGCGCTTGCGGCTGCCTGCTCTGCTTGCACCTTTTAATTAAAAAAAAAAGGCCTCGCTGCAAGTGGTGAGGAAGGGTGAGCCAGTATCACTAGGAAGGGGGAAAGCCAACTCATCAGGCCAACCAATCAAAAAATCTCTGAAAACGCTCTTTGTCGCTAGTAAGGACAACCAAAGTTTAAGCCGGGTGCAGGTATGATTTCATTTGTGTCCAATGACGAAAAAGCAATGCCCATTGCTCTCTTCCTTCCTAACAACCACCCTGCAATGTAGGCTATAGGTAAAGAGAAAGTGACTGTTCTGGCCAAGTATGGATTGGAAGCTGGGTTCTCCCCATCCTTTTTTTATACAAGGGAGGGGACACAGAGGGCCTCCTCGCTCTCGATCCACCAGACCCAGCAAGCCAAAAGTTTGAAAACTTTATTACTAGTGTGGGTAGCAAAGATTATGGGCTGTATTCAACTTGCTTTTACTCAGAGCAGACCCTTCAAATCAATGGCCTTGACTAACAGGTCTATTAATTGCAGTGGACCTACTCTGAGTACAACCCTAAGCCTCAAGCAGGTCTTTGTTCTTTGATTCACATCCCAGTTTTCCTTCACTGAGGAAAAGACAAGGTCTATGGGTCTCTCTCCCCTCCTCCCATTTGATCCTAACCACCACCCTGCGAGATAGACCATAGGCCAAGAGAAAAGTATTTGTCCACTAAGTTTTTCTGGAGAAGCAGGGATTTGAACCTGGATTCTCCCCAGATCTAGGGTAGTATCCAGCTAAATTCTACTGAGAGTAGACCCACTGAAATTAATGAATCTAAGTCATGTCTATTAAATCCTGTAGGTCTACTCTGAGTAGAAGAAGCATTGGCTGCAACCCTTAGTCCTACACACGATCAGCATGCACTAAAGCAGCCTCATTGGGTAACTTAAAATGTGTTGGTGAAAGTTTTTGTTAAAATACATACTTTCTGACCACCCAAATGCTCTTAGCCCCTACCCCAAACTTCCTGCCCGTCCCCCTCGACGCAGAAACTTAGGCCCTTGTTCTCAAAGCAGCTTTATTAAATTTATATAAAAACACAAATAATTAAAAAAAAACACCAACCCAAACTTTCTTAAAAAAAAAAAATCAAGTTTCTACCATTTCCCCTCCCCCTCTGTGTTTCTTTCTCTCCCCTGGAGAACAAGCGTTCCTCTCCCCCGCCATACGCCGAAATTCACGGGTGGAGGAGGGGGGTGGATGGGAAGGAACAAGTTGGTATTGCTAAAAAAAGGTGTCCAGATGGTTTTGATTATCAAAGCATCCCCCCCAGAAGGTAAAGCCTTCCCTCTCTTGTGGGGGGGGGGGCAGTAGCTGATTCTCCAACTGGACCTGTGAAAGCTGCCCCTTCCCCTCTCAAACACCGCGTAGCCATAGTTTCAATGACAAAACTCTCCAGAGAGGAAGGAGGGCAGCCATGGGAGATGGTCGCCAGCCGCAAGTCATTTCTTCTGCGGAGTGCTCAGTTTCTGCATTCCACGGATCTTGTCTAGCAAGTCGGCCACAAAAACCTGGTGGGGTGTCAGCAGAGAGAGAGAAAACGGGTGTCAGCGGAGAGCAGCGCCACTACTTCCAGAACCAAATTCACAGCAGAAGGAGATGGCACGAGCTCTCAAACCTCTTGCCCCCTTGCACCATTCAGCTACATGTGCACACCATACAACTTGGGAGCTATAGTTTGTTAAGGGTGCTGGGAACTGTAGCTCTGTGAGGGGGTGGACTACAGTTGCCAGGATCCTTTGGGGGAACTTAGGTGGTTTAAGCGCATGGTATGTACCCAGCCTTAGACTACAGCTGGCTGAGTATGTTTTTTAAAAAACTTTTCCTGTAATTCAGGGCATCATTAAACTTTGGAATTCGCATCACATGCTGCCTATTAGCACAGCAAGGCTTTAAATTGAGTGGTGAAGTTTGAACTCTGATCATGCCTCTTGCTCGCCTTGATGGAGGAGAGAGAGAGGTGGGTGAGTACATGTAGAAACTAATCTCCTGTACAAAGGTAACAATTGCATGTGTTGCTCCACCTGCTTTTGCCTGTGGCCTTGCCCACTGCTGGCATATACAGCCTCTGGAAAGTAGGGAACATGGCCCTCAGCCTGGAAAAGGTTCCCCACCCCTGGTCTACACCTGTTCAGTCAAACCCAGCAAGATAGTGCTTGATTATTCCTACCCCAGAAGGCAGAAATCACAAATGCAAGAGATGCTCCCATGCTGTGATGAAATTGCCTTGTTCAGCTTTTTTTTTTGGGGGGGGGGACAGATTCTCACCCAAATATCCCTGCTGCTGTAGTCCAGGGTTTAGGGAAAAGGGTAGGGTGTGTGTGTGTGGGGAGGCAGAGAGAGAGAGAGACCCTCTCCTAACAGGTGCTGAAAGGAGAGGACGCGATTTCCTGCTGTGAGAGGCAGAACAGGAGAAGGCGTGTTTGGGGAAGGGCATCATTGCAGAGGCAGCTGCTGTTTTTCTGTCTTGCCATGGCAGCAGCAGTCAGAGAGGGGAGAGAGATGTGGGATAGCCACCTCCTTTGTCCTGGGTGGGATGGGGGGCATGGTGATGGAATGGGTGTGGGAACGCTGAAGTCATGGGAAAAATGGGTTGTTCCATGGCAGGGAGGCAGGCACTCACCTCTGTGGGCTTGTAACAGTCAACCAGGAGCTCCTGTTTTTGAAAGAGAGAGAGCAATGAGACGCCAAATATTCAGACAAGTGGAAAGCCTGGCCCACCCACATCTTGCTAGCCACCTACATTTGGGGAAGGGCCATAGCTTGGAGGTCGGGGCCTGTGCCAGAGGGTGGCCAGGTTGGGCCCTGGCTAAGGGCCCCTCCTTTGGGTGGGTGGATAGCACTCCTGCGATCCGCAACAATAAACACTTCTCTGGTTTATTTATATATCAAGAAATGCTGATGAGACGCATGGTCTCCAGATTGCTGACCAGATTGGCCCGCCCGCCCACAGCTTGGCTCCAATCATACTCACACAGCATCTGGTGTTCCCAGGGAATGCACTGACCCTCCCCCCTTTTTCTATTAGAAGTGAGTGGTGGGGCTGCAGAGAAGAGACCCCCCCAATCCAGTTTTTGTGGGCCCCTACCTTTACTCTGGCGCTCCGAGACTCGTCACTTTCCATGTCTAGAAGTTCATCAACATCGATTTCTAGCTCTGGAATCTCTTCTTCCTAGAGTTAATAATAAGATTATTAATAGTAATTATGATAATAGCATTTATATCCCACCTTTTTCTCCAAGGAGCTCAAGGTGGCATCTATGGCTTTGCTCCTCCTCATTTGAATCCCACAACAACCCTGCGAGGTAGGTTAGGCTGAGAGGCAGCGACTGGCCCAAGGTCACCCATTGAGCTTCATGGCTGAGTGGGGATTTGAACCCTGGCCTCTCCCAGGTCCTAGCCCAACATTCTAACCACTACACCACACTGGCTCTCTTCAGTTCGTATCCAGCTACATACAGCGATATATTCGAAAAGGGAGGTGGCTTAAGTATAAAAGGAAATCTATTATGTAAACTTATTCCCTGGGGCAGGGTGCTCCCTCACTGCGTGTGGGGGAGATTATGCACCCCTTCAAATAAGCTCACATTATATAATGAAGGGCAGCATTTGCAGTGCTCATATTACAGGGGTGGGCAGAAAGAGTATGCGCCTTAACCATTTGCAATTACTCCCTTAGGGGCTCCTTTAAGAAGATTATGGGGGGTGACCTCCCCATTTAAAGAGCGGTACAATGTCTAGTAAAAGGGCATCACCGTGGCCTATAGGAGGAGACTGGAGAAGCCATGGGTGCCAGGAGCCATTTCCTCTCTCCCTTCTGAAGGAGAAAGATCTCATTGAGGATTTTGTTTCCATGGTCCCCAGAGCTGGAACCCAGCCACCCAAGACACTCACTGGGATGGGTGCCTGTTATAAACTCTGCGGTGTATATGTTACATTGCTCTGGAGTTCAGATCATTGGGGGCATGAGGGCCATCTGCCCCTCTCCAAGAAAAAGCAGCAATCTTAAGGCCTCTCTTTGTCCCCCAACTTGGAAGGTTCTGCTAGGGCAGGGAGAGGGTTTTGCCTTACCTACTCCGCAGTGCTATGTTGGTAAAAATAAATAAATAAATGAGATGCTGGTACTCATATCTTGCTAAAAGTGCTGTGGGTGCCAGCACAAAATGGCTGCCACGGGCAGTAAAAAAAAGAAAAAGTGCTGGTACTCCGTACCGGTGAATACTGTCATGAAAAAAGGCCCTGCGACTCCCTCATCCTAACTCATCATTGCCATTTCCTCCTTCCCTGGCCTGCCCCTGTTAAGTCCTCTAGGCCAGGGCCGTGCCAACTCTTGTGCCCAATCCCCCAAATGGAAGCGGTAGTGTGGGCTGCACCATTTCAGGTTGCAGACGGGTATGTGTGTGTGTGTGTGCCATTTTGAATGCTCTCCCCCTTTCCATGCTTGTTTGTTTTTGAAACAAACTCCCTGCAAGGGAAAAAAGTAGCACACCAGGGAGAAAAGGTCTAGATGAGCCTGCTTTCTGCTTATTCCCTACTTGCAGGGAGGTTTTCTTTCAAAAAAGTGTAACGCTTCCCCCTCCCCCTTAACAAACACATCTCTGTACTTAATCCACTTCAACAGCCAACCTCCTAATTCTGCTGCAACTATACACCCAGTCTTTGGTCCTGTGTACAGCACTTAACACTCAATTAGTACTAGAGAGTTGTAACGAATTCTTGCAATGTGATGTGCCGTGCCCTGTTAAGGAGGCCAGCCAGCCAGCTATACCCTTTTTGAGGATACTCCATTCCATGTCGCCTCCCCTCTCCCTCAGGAACTCTTGGCTATTGAGCATGCATAGTCCTCAGTGGGTTGTTTTGGCAGGAAGGGTGCCTCCTTAGGGTACACACATTTTTTTGTACTTCTGGAAACCTTGAGGTTTCCCTTGACACCACCCACTTGTTTTTCAGTGGTTCCGTTTTGGCTAAAATCCTATCGGCACTCACCAGCTGAGTTTGTTATTAGAAGGAGTTGTATACAATTTGGGGAAAGCTGGAGGTAGAGGGGGCAGGGAGTAGAGGCAGCTCCGATCATCCAGACTTCAGGATAGCTGAGAGATCTCCCTGTGGGGCTTCAACCTTCACTCAGTAATCAGAGTAATTAAAAAACACAGCCTGTTGCTTAAAACAGTATTAATTAGACAACAGTTATTTTTTTAAAAAAAATCTTAAGTTTTATTTTGACAGAAGTAGTTTTGGAGAAAGCAAAAAGGGTAGAAGAGGCTCCCTCCCGTCACTCTGGGATATAGCAGGAGAGGTCACACCCACACCAGACATATAAAGCAGTATTAAACCATTTTAACCATCATGGCTTCCTGCAAAGAATCCTGGGAATTGTAGTTTACTCCTCACAAAGCCACAATTCCCACACTTTTAACAAGCTACAGTTCCCAGGATTCTTTGGGAAAAGCCATGATTAAGTTTAAAGTGGTGTAATGCTGATTTAAATGGCTGGTGTATGTGTAACTGAGGATACTTCTTCCCAAATGCTACTGACAAAAATAGATTTTTCACCTCTTCCAAAATGACATAGGTAGGTTTAATCAACACCTCTTAATTCATCAATTTAGCAGTGCAATCCTGTGTCTGCTCTTGGATTCAATGGGGCTTACTCCCAAATAAGTGGGGGTAGGATTGCAAGTTAAATTCTTTTTTTGTTAATCTGGCTTGCTCTCTGCTAGGGATGGATGGGTCTGTCAACTGTGGTTCTCAGTTTCTAATCTTCCTACTCTTAAATTCAGTTCTCCACATTTGTGCAGCAATTTGAAATAAATATATATTTTTTTACAAAATCCGCATGAAAAATAGCCAGCATTTTAGTGTGAATTTCTCCTAAGAATCACAGTTTTGTATGCAGTGTTGCCTAAAATGCACATTTTTGCAAAGCCATTTCCCCTAAAATGATGCCATTTCTGAATGTTATCTCCATTAATATATACATTTTATGCCCTTTGCATTAGTTTGCGCATGTTGCTTGGCTGGAGAACTGCATTGCAAAATGGGAAAAATGCCATTTCAAATGACGGCTGTGCTTTGGTTTGTGTACTGTTGCGGCAAGTGCAGTGTTTGGGAGGTTTGGCTTTAGATGTGAACTGAATCAAATTTCTCCCACATTTGTACTTGCCGCTAAACCCCACTTAGCGAGACCTCTCCCAATCCACGTACAGGGACTTGCCTGGGCCAGCACCCCTATTCAACTCGTATCACTGTTCCAGCAGCGCAGCCTGGTAACAAAGGGAAGCATTGAGGGTTGTGAAGGAAAATTAAAACAGCTGAGGTACATTTCCAGCAGCAGAAGGAGGCCAAAGGTAATTGGGTCATCTACAGTCTTCCCATCAAGGCTGGCATGTATGAGTCAGCGTGTCCGTGTGTGTTTGCAAGGCCCAGGCAGCTTTTGAAACCTTGTCTTAAGCTTCCGGCCCTCTTGATCAGCTACTTACTGCCCCATTAGCCTACTCAGATGCAAGGCCCATGCGGCCAACTAAATCCCCCCTCACCCACCCCTCCCAATATGTGGACTGGCTGGCTGGCTGCTAGCCAGATGGCATTTGGCAGGCAGGCAGGGTGTATGCACGCGCAGGCAGAAACAGAAAGTTGATCCTGCCATTGTGGTCTGGCTGATACAAAATTAGACTCTGGTCTCATGTTTGAATGCTGCCTGGGCCACAAGTCCACTGGGCAGCCCCAGAGTTAGAGCCGTTGACCCCCATCCCCTCTGTTTCAGCCCTGCCACCCTTTTTGTGTGGGGACAACAAAAATTGCAAGGATGGAAGAAAAAGGAGCATACTTTTCCCTCCCTCTTTGTGAAACATAATCTTGTTATGCTTTAAGGTTTACGACAACAAGCCTAGTTGTTTTTTTTAAACCCCATATATTAAAAGGCAGCCGCTCCTCTCAAGAGTCAGCTGCATTTGCAACTAAGGCCACACTTCCAAACCCAGAATAACAAACCCTACAGAGCACAAAGGGTGAGGAACCCCCCCCCAAAAAAACAGGTCTCACCACCACACAGCTGGCAAAATCAGAAGATAATTTAGCCTTGAAGTTTATTCCCACTCTTCCTCTCTGGGGGTGGGGAAAGGACAGATTCGAACAGGGGACCCACTAAGGCCCAGCTAGAAGGCTTGCTTACCTAGTGACCTTAAGTGACCTTCACCACCAGTGCAACAAAAGTAGAGAGCCTGGCCTCATCACCAGTGACCTCTCCATTCTTTAGGGCAGGCAAGCAGAAACTGGGAGGAATCCACTGCTGGATCGATCAGATTTGGTGGTGGGGCAGAAGAGTGGGAGACTAAACTGGGGAGGGGGAGGAGCAATGGGGTATTTTGTCCGGTGTGTGGGGCTGGTTCCTTCTCAAGCCTGCCCTATAACATTTGGCAAATGGAACAAGGGAAAACTGCATAGGATAAAATGCCCAGAGAGATAACAGGAGAGGTGGCTGAGCGAGCACGTGATGGCCAGATATGCCAAGCCCATCTGAGTTGCTTAAAAACATACGCGCGCAGCCACCAACACCCGCTACACAATGGCCCTTTAAATAAAAGTGTCTGGAGGAGAGAGACTGATTCTGCCCCATGGATGTAGCCCATCTCTGGAAGAAAAGCAGGGCTTGAAGTACAGATTGATTCAAGAGAGGGCCCGTGGTGGTGTAGCAGTTAAGAGTGTTGGACTAGGACCCAGGAGACAAGGGTTCGAGTCCCCACTTGGCCCATGAAGCTTGCTGGGTGACCAGTTGCAATCTCTCAGCCTAACCTACAGTAGTGTAGTGGCAAATTCAGAAGTGCAGGGTCCCTTCATGATAGTCACAACCACACCTCTCCACCCTTTTTTGCTGCTGGGTTGAGAATGAGATCCTTGTTAATGCCTTCTCCCACAACAACAGACATCCCTAGGAGTCAATCAGCGTGAAAGGGGAGAGTGTTAGCTACTGAGAAGAGTCTTCTCAGTGACTGACTCTCCTCCTCTCACTCTGATTGGCTCCAATCAGCAGGAAGGGCACAGGGAACCATGTGGGAGGACTCTTCTCAGTAGCTAACACTGTCATGCTGATTGGCTTGTAGGATGCTGGAGACATAGGGACCCTGCTCCCAAAAAAGTAAAGGGTCTAAGACCCTCCCCCCGACCCTGGATGACTGCACCCCTGCTAACCTACCCCGCAGGGTTGTTGTGAGGATAAAATGGAGAGGGAGGAGAAATCATGCGTGCCACCTTGTGTGCTCCTTGGAGGAAAGGTGGGATAGAAATGCAATACTAACAAAAATATTAAGGTAACCTTTGGTACAGAGGAGGTAGACAGCAGATCATAAGGCCCCTGACAGGCCTTCAAGATTCAACTGTAGGATTAGGCAGAAAACAAAACCGGGAAGGGGTAGGGCTATTCAGTGGGGGTGCTGCAGAAAGGCAGGCCTTGGAAAAATGAAGTAAGCTTGTCTAAGCTGACAATATAAGGTTGGATATAGGGGGAGACCTGTAGCCTGTGTTCGGGATGTCGCTGGGTTAGGCAAGCCACCCCGAGGATGTCCTTGTTGGACAGAAAATGCCACTGGAGTCAATGGGAAGATTCTGTCTAAGAGGGAGTCCCCACTCTGCAAGTAACCAGACCTCATTGTCTCTTGGATCACTGCACCATACCCGATGACAAAAGGACCGAGAAGTGTGGAGGTGGGAATACTTGTGCTGCCATATGATGGGGAGACTTGAGGAGGTGGGGGGGAGGGGAATGACCCTCTGGTTGTACGAACTGGGTCTCAGTGGGTTATAGGGAGGCTGCAACAGCATGGCTGAACACAATATGGGGGTTGTTAAGGTCCCCCAAAGAGCAGGTTGGGGGGTCACCAATGTTTAGAAACATGAGGCCACATGGGATCTCGATTTATAGGGATTGTTGCGTGCCCCTCCTCTTTGTTGGATGGCTTTCTTTGCACAGCCGTGCTTGGAAATAATATTTTAAGATACACACAAAGTCACGTGTCTGTGTGTGTGTAAAATGTAGACAGTGGAACAGGGTCCGCCCTATGGAGCAAGGTGGTACTGGGGCAAAAGATCTGCTGGGGAGGGGTTCATTAATCCCTCCCTCAAGATTTAGAGTGTAAGCTCCTGAGGGCAGAGACCTTTTCAATGCAAAGAAGGATGAGGAAGTGGAAGAAGTAGTTAAAGAGTGCTGGACTGGGACCTGGGTTCAAGGCTTTAAATGCCCACTCTGCCATTAAGCTCTCTGGGCGACCTTGGGCCAGCCACTGCCCCTCAACCTAACCTCCCTCACAGGGTTGTTGTGAGGCTCAAATGGAGAGGGGGGAAGAACCATGTATGTGTCCTTGAAGAATTTGCAGGATATAAATGCAATAATTAATGAAATAAGTTTTTGGGGTGGCATACAAAGGCGTGTTTTAGCAGGAAGCTTCATGGGGTGTGGGAAGTTCTGGTGCTTGTACAGGCTCCATAGGTGATAAATGGGCAATTAAGGGGTCTGAATAAGGTGGGTCTGGATTATAGGGGCAATATGTAAAATACGAATGATGGGAGACTTAATATTTAATTAATTAATTAATTAATTTGTATCCCGCCCTTCCTCCTAACAGGAGCCCAGGGCGGCAAACAAAGCACTAAAACACTTTAATATGAGGAGCTTGAGTCATGGGTTGGCCCTATAAGGAAACCTAAGCGTAATAATGGGGTAGGACAGGATTTTAGAGCTGGGGCGGTTGTTACCTGGCAATCATAGAGGACCGTCAGCTGTTCCAAGATCCATTCTTCCAAGTGGAGTCGCTTTCGAAGCTCTTTGCGATCATATTTCACCGTCACCCTCCCCTGGCGCCGGACCGGGCCCTCCTCTTCCTCCGCGGCCGGTTCCCCCGCTGGGGGGCTTTGGAAATAGACCCGGGGCCCCGTTCCCCCAGCAGCCGGCGGGCCGCTCTCCGGGCTACAAGGAGCCGCCATCCGAACCGAATCGGAACCAGAGTGGGTCCCCGAGACCAGGGAAAAGTGATGACTCCGCTTTCTGTCTCCCTTTTGTCCTTCCTTTTCCGGCACCACGTGTGCGTGGGGGAGCACCGGCTGGATCCCGAGGACCGAACCAGCCCCAGAACCGGATCGGTCTCCCCAGCAGCACCCTTGGCTCTCTTCCCCCCCCTCCGCCGACTCTGCCCCGAACCGGCACCAGCACCGAGCCTCAAGAGGACTAGGACCACGTGAGATCCGAACCGGCGTGGTCTCTCTTTAACATATATTGCTGCTCCTTGCCCAGAACCACGTGCAATGGGAGCAGGAGCTAGCCTCCTCTTGCGCGCGAGCACACACACAAGAACTCGGCACCGAATCAGAACCGGAATCCCACACGCCTCCTTCCTCCTCTTCTTTGTTTGCAAAACTGGAAACCGGTTTCGTCTCTCTTCCTCTCCCTGTCTCTCCCCACCCAATCCTTCCCCCCGGCGCGATTGCTTCACTTTGCTTTCAGAAGCCCCTGAAAACGAACCAGGTCCCGGTGCCGACCCGCTTCGCCCTTCCCCTGCAGCTCGGCCCCTTTGTCCCCCGCCTGCTGCCGCTGCCGGTGCCACTGGCTCAGTCTCCCAGCCCCACCTCACCCCACCCCGCCCCCTTAAAGGGCCCGCGTGGCTCTCCCTTCCCCCACCCAGCAGCGCTTGTGCTGCTGCACAGACGCCCACCCCATCGCACCCCACCCCCCAGGGCTGTCTGGCCGTCCCTCTTGGATGCTATGCGCCCCCCCGCCAATACACCCCCCCCAACCCCCCCCAATGCTCCTGTTTGGGGAGACCCTTTTCCTTCTCCCTCCTACTCTATCAACACACACACACATACACTCACACGTTCATCAAGAGACCCCAGGGGGGGTTATAGCACAGAAAACAACAAACGATATATGCCAATACTCAACATCATATCTAAGCCATACAAAAAACATTAAAGCAATTACAATAAGAAGAAATATATAATAAAAGACAAAATCTTAGATACAACTGTAAAGCATAGTACGTACATATATGGCAGCCATAAGGGAGGGGAAAAATCGGGAACAGACGGGTGTAGTCGTCCAGGGGGTCTTAGACCTTTTACTTTTTGGGAACAGGGTCCCAGCAGGGTCCCTATGTCTCCAGTGCCCTATGAAGCAATCAGCACGAAAAAGGAATATGCCAGCCACAGACAGAAGTTTTCTAACTTGCTTCCTTGTCCTTTCCTGCTGATTGGAGCCAATCAGAGTGAAAGGAGGCGAATCAGTAACTGAGAAGACTCTTTTCAGTAGCTAACACTCTCCCCTTTCATGCTCCTAGGTACATCTGTTGTTGTGGGGGAAGGCATTAACAAGGATCTCATTCTCAACCCAGCAGCAAAAGAAAAGAAGGGGGAGGATGTGTGGTTGTGACTATCATGAAGGGACCCCACACTTCTAAATTTGCCACGACATTACTGGGAGCAGGGTGCATAAAAAGCAAAAGCGATGTATAAGTACAATACACACACACCAGAAATTGAAACCTCTGTTTTGTCAGTCACAATATATATAACACAGGTATGCATACAGTTGCTTTGTCAAAAGAAAGTTCGGGGGCATTTGCTAAATTTTTAGCTGAATGGCTTTATTGATTTGTTGTTCACCTATGACAGGAATGCATCAGGCAATGTCAGATTGTTGGATAACAGTGATATTATTTTTGCTCACATATCCCATCAAATAATGAAAGTGTGTGTGTGTGTGTGTGTGTGTGTGAATTGTGTGTGTGAATATAATTAGGATATATTCTGTTACAGTAACCATGAATGGAACTCAATACATTGTGTCCCAAAATGTAACGCAAATATGTTTTATACACAATCAGATGTCGTTATTTAATAAGATCACACACACGTATTCAAATTCTGCCAGCACAGATGGACGCGCACGCACGCACGCACACACACACACACACACTGTCTCTCTGTCTACACTGACTGGGAGCAGCTCTGCAGAGTTTCAGATAGGGGCCTCCCCCAGCCCAAACTGGAGATGTGGGGGGTTGAACCCGGGCCTTCTGCATGCAAACCAGATGCTCTGCTGCTGAGTTACAGCTCTGACATATGGATTAACTTTGGTGGGTCTACTCTGAGTAGGACCAGCACCCATTTTGTCTGCCTCTGTACACACACAGACATTTTTTTAAAAAATTGAAGCAAATTTTGTTAATGAGGGAGTGAGGTGGAACTCTCCAATTATGCAAGGGGAGGAGGATTTCTGCCATCCCCCTCCCCACTGCTCCAATTCTACCCCAATCCAACTGCGAGTCTCTTTCCGCCTGGCTTCTGCCACTTTAATGGCATGCCTGTTTGGCCAGTTTAAATAGGATGTCCAAATCTGGCGAGGGTAAAGGTCCAGGGTGGAGACTGAGAGAGGTGGAGAGATTAAGAAAGAGTTTTTTAAAAAAGAGGGGTGGGGGGCGCAGCATTAGACACGTAGCACTCTAGTGCTGCTGGATTGTCATTCGTCTGATTCTGGGGAGGGGCCTTTGCATTTAGAATGTGGTCACCCTTTGCCTTGATTTGGCATGACATGGTTTTTGTTTTTCCATCCTGATTATTTACTTCAGATAAACCTGCACTCTATCAGCCTGCTAACAAGGTACCGGGATTTTAACTCTAAGCAGATGGCTGTTTGTGGTTTAAAATTCAAGATTAGATCAATGCCCAAAATGCAACAATTGCTTATTTTAACCAACTCTGTCAGCATTTATCCTTCAAAAAGATACTTCTTTTTCTTCTGGAGGGGTGTCTGTGCTTTTCACAGCATAAGATCAGGCAGATACCCAACAGGTTTTCTCCTGGGAAAAGAGATGCCATGATGGGTAAAAATGGACTTGCTGGATTTTGATAGGCTGCATACACCCCATACATTTAAAGCACATTTAAATCAACCCTGTTCTTGTGATGTGCCTTCAAGTAGATTTTGACTTATGGTGACCCTATGGATCAGCGACCTCCAAGAGCATCTGTCATGAACCACCCTGTTCAGATCTTGTAAGTTCAGGTCTGTGGCTTCCTTTATGGAATCAATCCATCTCTTGTTTGGCCTTCCTCTTTTTCTACTCCCTTCTGTTTTTTCCAGCATTATTGTCTTTTCTAGTGAATCATGTCTTCTCATTATGTGTCCAAAGTATGATAACCTCAGTTTCATCATTTTAGCTTCTAGTGATAGTTCTGGTTTAATTTGTTCTAACACCCAATTATTTGACTTTTTCGCAGTCCATGGTATCCACAAAGCTCTCCAACACCACATTTCAAATGAGTTGATTTTCTCTTATCCGCGTTTTTCACTGTCCAACTTTCACATCCATACATAGAGATTGGGAACACCATGGTCTGAATGATCCTGACTTTAGCGTTCAGTGATACGTCTTTGCATTTGAGGACCTTTTCTAGTTCTCTCACAGCTGCTCTCCCCAGTCCTAGCCTTCTTCTGATTTCTTGACTATTGTTTCCATTTTGGTTAATGACTGTGCCAAGGTACTGATAATCCTTGACAAGTTCAATGTCCTTATTGTCAACTGTAAAGTTATATAAATATTCTGTTGTCATTACTTTAGTCTTTTTGACGTTCAGTTTGTGCTTTAAATGTATAGTGTGTACACAGACCAAGAAACAGGGACCCTGCCGGGGGTTGGTTGGTTACAGAAGTAGCCACTTTACGTCTTTGAACATGGGTTGCAAGAGTTGGGTAGGGCAGAATCTGCTACGAACACCCCACAGTGCCCTCTTCTCAGCCACTGCATAGTGAAATGTGCAAATGAAAAGCAGACTCTCACCAAGAATGGGATCTGTTTGGCTCCTGCTGGGAGGAAGGGCGGGTTATACATTAAATAATAAATAAAATAAAAAATAAATAAAATCCTCCAGCGCTACCTCCAGCAGTGGTTGGGAAACAGGCCTACCGTGGAACAGAATGCACAAACACATCTATGGCTTTAAGATACAAGAGCCTGGGGGCGGGGGAGACCCACGTGGTTTGGGCCCCAACAGAAGCCTAATTCAGACACTTCCTGCCACAGAAGAGCAGAGCAGCAGCAGCAGCTGCAAGGAGCGCTTTTTGAACTTAGAGAGCTGAGTCAAATCATTGGCAAGTGACCCAATTGGCAGCCACTCTGCAGGGTTTGGGGTAGATTTCCCTCCCCCTCCAACCCCTGCCTTGTTTATCAGGATCTTTTAAACTGAAGAGCCCAGGAGAAAAGCCACCACTTTTCCGCGGGCAAACAATGCGCTCCACCTTTGAGCTCTGTCCCTGAGTTCAAAATCAAGGTACAGAGCACTTTACAATCGCCGCAGATCTCATTTGCAGCCTGATTGTTCAAGCATGCCCCACTTCGCTAACGCCTTTGCAGTCTACAAGTTTCTCCATGAGTATATTTGCTTCCTGAACTACGGCCTCCCACCTCTGTTGGAGGCAGTATGCTTCTGAATATCTGTTGCTGAAAACTGCAGGAGGGGAGAGCGCTCTCTTGCACTCAGGGCCTGCTTGTGGGCTTCCCCAAAGAGGCATCTGGGCTGGCCGTTGTGAGAACAGTATGCTGGACTAGATGGGCCACTGGCCCGATCCAGCAGCCAGGCTCTTCTGATGTTCTTGTACTGCCTTAGTTCTGTTTAGCTGACATGGCTAAACATTGCAAAACAATACATGAACCTGAAATGCAGGCATCCTGCAAAAACTGTGCTTCTCCAAATTGTGCAATGCAGTTTACCAGCCAAGTAACGTATTGTTCTTGTTAATTAGATTTATATCCTGCCCTTCCTCCCAGGGGGTCATGCAAAAATTCATATGCTAGGGTTAAAATGTGCATGCAAGTGCATATACAGTAGGGCCCCGCTCATATAGCAGGTTATGTTCCGGACCCCTGCTGTAAAGCAAAAACCGCTGTAAAGCGGATCCCATTGACTTACATTGACCAAAATGGCGCCCAATGGCAAAAAAACGCCGTAAAAGCGGAACAAGCACTGTAAAGCAGGGCCTTTCCACAATTGACAACCGCTGTATTAGCGGAACGCTGTAAAGCGGGGCCCTACTGTATTAATTTAAATAACGTGCAAACATGCATCATGTAAGGGATAAATGCTTTGCAAAATGTGTATATTAGGCAAATGTGCACACCAAAATGTATGTATTAGGAGAAAGTCGCACTAAAATGCTGGTGAATTTTCATGAGGACTGTTAAAAATAAATCATAAACTGATGTGGAAATGTGGATAACTGAATTTAAGATTGGAAAAGTGAGAATCTGAGAGAAACTGAAATGGAGAGATTTGCCTATCCCTAGACCTGAATCTCCCTCCATTCAACTTCACTGGATGACTCCATTGGGTTCTAGTATAATAACGGTGGGGAGGATCTCCCTGTCCACTTCCTCCATCTCATACATACGTTTTGAACCCTCAATCATATCGATCCTTTCTCACCTTCTTTGGAAATGAAATAACTCCAACCTTTGGGGAAAAATACCCACATGGGAGATACTTAACAGCCCCCCCCTAATTTTTGTTGCCCTTTTTCTACACCTTCAACTTGACACTCGTTTTTTTAGATGTGGCAACCACAACTGTACACAGTGTTTTGAGTGTGGTTCAGACCAGCTTGTAAACTAGAGCCACAGGCTTAAGAAGGAATGGGATTTGTGGCACGTTATAAGACTAACAGATTTATTTCAGTGCAACCTTCTGTTGGGTTATAATTTATTATGCCACAATAAATCTGTTAAGTCTTTAAGGTTCCATAAGACTCCCGCCTCTTCTCCCCCCCCCCCTTTTTGGTATATATGACATTCTTCTAACTCTCTGGAATTGGTAATCTCAGCAAGGTTTCAAAAAACAACCCATCTGAAAGACAGGAGGGGAAGAAAACTTGTCTGGCAGAACAAAAGATGGAATCTCTGCGAGGAGGACTAACCTCAAACTAACTAACATCGCCCCCTTCAGGCTCTGTGGAGAAGTAGTTTTGGGAGAAAAGGATAAAAGGAACCCACCCATAAACCCAGAGTTCACCTTGAAGACTTTTTTTAAAAAGCTATGTTGGGGTTGTTGCAAGGTCTTCGTTAGAAATAGACTGTGGTTGGTTTGGGGTGTGTGTGTTTTCATAGAATCATAGAATAGTAGAGTTGGAAGGGGCCTATAAGGCCATTAAGTCCAACCCCCTGCACAATGCAGGAATCCAAATCAAAGCATTCCTGACAGATGGCTGTCCAGCTGCCTCTTGAATGCCTCCAGCGTTGGAGAATCCACTACCTCTCTAGGTAATTGATTCCATTGTCGTTTGGCTTTTGTGCCAAACTCAGCCTTGAAACATGTGTGGGTGAGTGGGCCTCTGAGCATATGCAGAGTGTCCCTTGAATTTAGTCTGCTTTCTTATGTAGATTTATTTATATTGCCTTTCAGGGCTAATATGGACCTCTCAAGGGGTAGTATTAGTATTAGTAATAATAATAATAATGTTAAAAGTCAAATAGAATATCAATCCCCATGTAGTCAGGTTAGCATTTCCACCCCTTTTTTGCCTATAATGCAGGGTGTTGAACTTCAGAGCAGGGGGCCAAATGTCCCATCTGGCCCTTGGGACTCTCCTGAGGCCATTCCCTCTGTCACCAGGCCACACACGTCATTGGCCCTGCTTTGAACCCTCCATGCCTGGCCAGAATGTGCCCTTGACCTCTGACCATGCCTTTGGCCTGCCTGGATGGAGGATAGAGAGTGAGGGGTGGGTGAGTGCATGCAGAAATTAGCTTACTGTACAAAGATAAAATTTGCATGCATTGCTCCACCCATCAGTAGCCCCCAGAAGGGTGAATGGTCATCAAGCTGAAAAAGGTTCCCCAGCAGCAGGATTGAAACTTTTGCTTCAGCACAGGGGTGATGTCACCTCTTAGAGCAGGGATCATAGCTCAGTAGCAAAGCACCAATTTTGCATGCTGGATTGAATCCCTGCCATCTCCATTTAAAAAAAGATCTCAGGCAGTACAACAGCTAGAGCCGCTGCCAGTCAGCATATACAATATGGGGTGAGATGGGCAATAATATGTTGTTTGTTAAGAGGGCTGGGAATTGTAGCTCTGTAAAGTTCAGTTCCCAGAATTCTTTGGGGAAAGCCATGTGCTTCAAATGCTTTAAAAGTATGGTGCCTACACAGCCTGGGAACTTTACTCAGCAGAATGAGCGGGAAGGCTCTTAAGTGCAGCAATGGGTGGCTTACCACATTGTGGTGAAAACACATTACCATCTAAAGAGTGGGAGGGCTTAAAGACCATTCAATTCAGGATCTAAAATTATCACTGGATATATGGTGGTATCCACCACACACATAGGCTATGTACACGTTAGCTGTTAATCTGGCTCCAGTGTGTTCCCCTCTCTGTTTTTGAAGTTTTGGAGGCACCCAATGTTAGCCAGGATCCACAGGCATCTTTAATTCTCTTCTAAAAAAACTGTGTTTTGATGCATTTCACTCCAAGCCAGTTTCACTCCGACTGTTTGGTGGATCCCAGGTGCATACAATGGAAATGTTTGCAGGAGTTGGTCCTAAACCTCTGACGTCATGGGTGGAACTTCTAGAATAGGGGAAACCCGGTAACAGAAAGGGGAAAAAAAAAAGGGTCTGTGCGTACACAGGTAAACAGCTGTGCATATGTGCAAATGACTGGCGCATGATGACAATATCTTGGGCAAAGATGGGGTCGGGAAATAAGCCAGATAATGGCTAAGATATCCCTGCCCCATCTCTGGGTGTACACAGAGGAGGAGATTTCCATACACATCAAACCGTGCTGATGTGTGCAGTGGTGTGCAAACACAAACTGAAATGCAATGAGAAAAAAATGCCTTGTCGCATTTTAAGGCATTAATGCATACATGCCCATATGCACACACATGGGCATCCAGTAGAATAAAGGAACTTACTTCAGACACCACAAGACAAGGGAAAATGTATTAATGTAAGAAGAGCCTAGCTAGATCAGGCCAAAGGGGGCCCATCTACTCCAGCATCCTGTTCTCACAGTGGTCAGCCAGATGCCTCTTGTGGGAAGCCCACAAGCAGGACCTGAGCGCAGGAGCAACTCTCCCCACTTACGATTCCCGGCAACTGGCAATCAGAGACATGCTGCCCTCAACACTGGAGGTAGAACATAGCCATTGTGGCAAGTAGCCGATGACAGCCTGATCTTCCATGAATTTGTGTAACTCTCTTTTAAAGCCATCTAAGTTGATGGCCATCACTGCCTCTTGTGGGAGCGAATTCCATTGTTTAGCTATGCACTTTGTGAAGAACTCCTTCCTGTCATCTGTCCTGAACTTTATTCGGTGTTCATCCTGATTTGCTTGTGGGGTGTTTCCCATTAATCATTCATTAATTCCACACATTTCAGTGCATTTCCCTGTAGGTTTCCTAACTGCAAAAAGTCAGGTTTGGGGGTTTTTTGGTCTTAAAAAGTAGATTTGTTGTACTAGGGTGACAGAGCTCATTGATCCGCTTTAATCCTAAACCTAAATTTCTGGTATGTGCTTGAATCTCTCCTGTAAAATATCTACTGTCTAGAGGTTGCCTTTATGTCTCCCGGAAGAATTCTGGTTATGGAGTGTCTCGGAGATCCATTAAATTAAACAAAATAGTTAAAATGTATGTGGGAATGTATGCATTCTGTGCTGTAAGTGTGTGTGTATACAATATTCTGCATCATGAAGCCAAATCTTTGACCTGCATCCCTTAGGCAAATTCAGCAAAATGGATCCATATGTATAGGTCTACCTTGAAAAAAATTATTCACTTTATTGTGAAGTTCCTCAGCCTCAACCACAAAGCAGAAATTTTGCCAGGCGTTGTCCACCTTTATGAATTTGATTTTACACCATGCTTCAGTCATTCTTCCATGGCAGTTTCATTCAGGTATATCTTTCCAAGCCTAAGGACTAGAAGCTTGTTCCCCCTTTTAAAAAAATAAAAGTTGTGATTTTGGGAAAGTGCTAAATTCTGTGTCTGGTATCAAACTGCGTACTTTTTCTTTACTTGCACAGAATCATAGATTTTTTTAAAAAATCTCAACCCACACATCCCAGTTCTTTTTCATTCCCTGCAGTTGTTCTTTATTCATTTCCCTCTTCTGGCTTGGTGAGGATACAGTTGCTTCAGCCAGCTTCTTGCCTGCAGCTCCACACACCCGCCACTAGATGGAAAGATCTCCCCAGGACAACAGTTATCCATAGGTGTTGAAGCAAGAAAAAAACAAACTCCACAGGTTTGGCTCAGTTTGGCCTTTATTTGCCAGGGGAGTTGTCTGCTTTCTCCATGGTTTCTATCCTCACCACTTTGGGTGTGTGTGTATCTTTGCACGTCAAGCCAAATCTATCAAATTCACACTTTCTGAAACAATATAACTGAAAGACAGTCATCCTTTGAAATCCGCATGTATCTGAATTTTGCAATGTGGTTCTCCAACCAAACAATGTTTACAAAAATGCATATATACAGTTCTCCTCTCTATACACTCCAGCATGCAGCCCCCGGAAAGTTGCCCAGAAGGGACTGTGGCCCTCGGGCTGAAAGAGCTTCCCAGCTGCAGGCTCTGAAGGTCCCTTTGGCAAGATGCCTTCCATGGTCCCCATGCTGTGAGCTGACCTCCTTGCCATTATCACTGACTGTTATCGCTCCTCCTCTTCCTTACTATTTTCTCCTCCCGCTTGCTTTCTTGCATGTCAGGCAGAGAGCCAATCACCACAAGGGTTGAAAGGGAGAGGCAGGTGGGCAAGCAGGTTGGAGAGGGCCTTTTTAGGGAGCCCCCCCATTGGGGTGTGGACTCTTAGTAGATTCCCAACAATGTCTCACTTGGGGCGCTGTCCCTTGTCAGATGTTGGCCAGATGAGGGCCAATATACTGAAGCTTAATCCAGACAATTCTGAGATGTTGGTGGTGGGTGGTTCCTCTGGCTGGGTACAGGTGAAGTTGTCCAGGGTCTTAGACCCCTTACTTTTTTAGGAGCAGGGTCCCAGCAAGGTCCCTATGCTTCAACATCCTATGAGCTAATCATTATGAAAGGGGAATGTGTTAGCCATTGAGAAAAGTCTTCTAACCTGCTCCCTTGTCCTTTCCTGCTGATTGGAGCCAATCGGAGTAAATGTGAGTCAGCCACTGAGAAGACTCTTTTCAGTAGCTAACTTTCCCCAATTTTCATGCTTATTAGCTGCTAGGGATGTCTGTTGTTGTGAGAGAAGGCATTAACAAGGATCTCATTCTCAACCCAGCAGCAAAAAAGGGTGGTGGTGGCTGTGACTATCATGAAAGGACCCTGCACTTCTGAATTTGCAACTACACTACTGCGGCTGAGTGATGTGCAGCCTGCTCTAGACGAGGTCTGAAGGAGCGGGTTTGTAGTTTGGGCGTTCTCTTGGATCCACTGCTGTCGCTTGAGGCACAGCTGGCCTCAGTGGCGTGGAGTGCCTTTCATCAGCATGGGCTGGGGGCCCAACTGCAACCCTCTCTGGACAGGGATAACCTGGCTACAGTAATCTATGCTCTGGTAACCTCAAGGTTGGATTATTGCAATTCACTTTACGTGGGGCTGCCTTTGAATACGGTTTGGAAGCATCAATTAGTGCAGAATGCAGCTGTCCAATTGTTGACTGGTTCAAGGTGAACAGCGCATATACGACCTATCCTGTTCCAATTGCACTGGCTGCCGATGCGCTTCTGAGCCCAACTCAAAGTGCTGATTTTGACTGGTAAAGCTCTTTACGGCTCAGGACCCCAATATCTTCTGGCACGCCTCTCCGGATACGAACCGTTTGATCTTCCTCTGAGGCCCTTCTCCAGGTCCTCCCTTTGAGGGAAGTTCAGAGGGTGGTGACAAAGAACGTAAGAAGAGCCTGCTGGATCAGGCCAGTGGCCCATCTAGTCCAGCATCCTGTTCTCACAGTGGCCAACCAGGTGCCTGGGGGAAGCCCGCAAGCAGGAGAGGACCTTTCCAGTCATGACTCCCCATCTGCGGAAGATGCTCCCCAGTGAGGTCTGCCTGGCGCCGTCATTGACATCTTTTCAGCACCAGGTAAAGATGTACCTTTTCTCCCAGGCATTTGATAGACGTAGATGATGTTTTGTTTTTCATAGGCTGCCAAACCTTCCTGTGGCTGTGTGGGGGTGGTAGTGCTATTGTTTTGTTGTTATGTTTTCATAGTGTGTTTTATTCATTTTGTTTTAACATTGTGTACGTCGCTTGGGGACCTCTGGGCATCACGCGAATAATAAATCTAATCAATTAATAAAATAAATGTTGTCTATTTGCATTAGTTTTGCGTTGGTCCATAGTTTTAGGCAGATGAATCGAACGGTGAACTGAACTGAGTGACTGACAGGACAGGAATATTTTTATTTTTCCTATTGGTTTGTCTCAGATAGCTGAGGATCTGTGACAAAATGCTTCAGAGTGGTGGTGCGCTTGCAGACTCCGGTTCAGTTAACTTTTCACAGCTTTTCATGGAAGGCCTTCTCCCGTGGATTGGGGCCTTGCATGCGCGTGCCTCATGCAGCTGCATCCACTATCCAGTCCTTTTTGCACCGAAAGTGTCAAACTGAGGAAGATAAATTGGGAGTTGCGGGAGTAAAACGTTGCCATCTTGTCAGACTAAAATAAACTCCCAGTTAATAAACTGAGCTTGGGGCCTGGGAGCGAGAGTTTCACCATAAAAGGAGCCGAATTCTAAAATCCTGCCCCTAGAACCACCGTGGGAGTAAAGAAATTATTTGTATTAAAAAAAAGACAGAGTGGTATATATGTGTACGTGTGTGTGTATAAATCATTCTGGGGTCTATATACAGCTCCTCCCCGCATGACCCTAAATGTACCTTTTGACCCCCTGTGCTATTTGTGTGAATATCTGGGTGTTAATGGGGAGCAGAGTGTGGAAGAAAGACATTATTTGAATCTGGTGTACGTTTTAGCCCAGGGCTGAGTAAACCTGTGTTCCAGCGGAAGCTGATCTGGTAGGGCAAATGGGGTACCTTGGCCTGCCCTTAGTCAGCCCCCAGCTGCCTGTCTCCTTTCTTACAACCAGTCCAGAGGGTGGCCCTTGCAGGGAGGAGAAGGATGGGGACAAAACTAGAAGGAGGTGACTTTGCTTGTCATTGGCTCTGGCTCCACCTATCATTGGCTTTGGCTCCGCCTACTGTTGGGCTCCCTGCCTTCTGCCCCACCAGTCCCAACAGGCACAAGCCACCGCTTCTGTGGCCTTTCAGACATAGTTGTGGGACTGCCCACTGTCTTCAGCCCAGCCAAGTACAGCGAGTGGTCAGGGATGATGGGAGTTGGAGGTCCAGCAACATCTGGAGGGGCTAAGGGCAACTCCAGATGCCTTCTTTATCGAGCAATCATCCTGATTTGCTTGCACAAAGCTTACACGGTGGTTAGATTATATCTAGTCTTTATGGAGCATTTATTCTGGTTTATTTGTGGGGCAGTTATACAACAATGAGCATTCACCCTAGTTAGCTTGCAGGGCTTTTTAATGTCCTCCCATCAATCATGTGTTCATCCCACATTTTTCAGCGTGTTTCCTCACCACTACATTCACACCAGACATTTATTCCGCTATTATTCCACTTTAAACAGTCATGGCTTCTCCCAAAGGATCCTGGGAAGGGTAGTTTGTGAAAGGTGCTGAGAGCTGTTAGGAGACTCCTGTTCTCCGCACAGAGTTACAACTGTCAGAGTGGTTTCACAATCAATCCCTCTTCCCAGAGAACTGTTGTGTTAGCATTAGTTTTGCTTTTGAAATAAAAATAAATAAAGCCATCAGTGTACTTAGCGCTTTCCAGAATAACTTAATTTTAAAGGAGGCAGATCCCTGCTCTATGGAGATCCCAATGTTAGTGTGGAAAGAGAGGAAATGCAAGGCTGGCATAGGGTGCACATCAGCAAAATTGACTTTATCCTACTTTTAAAATGGATGTCTTGCCTTTTATAAAATGCTGACTAAATCAGCCGGGATAAAAATGTACCAGGTCTCATAAGACAGCAACAAAATATGAAAATAATATTTAAAGGCAGTGGGAGCATGAAAATGTTAAGAATGACAATTTGCAAAATCTCGCTGGATTAAAACTTAATTCATGCCTGTCTGAGAGCAAGCAGGTATTTATTGCAAGCACCAAGGCTTTGTTACAGTCAAAGGCTTTGTTAAACTGAGTTTAAAAACTCAGTTACTGTACAGTAATACCTCAGTTAACAAATCCTCCAGGAAAGAAGCTTCTTGTAACAAAATCTTTTTTGGGTGTGGGGTGTGTGTGTGTGGGGTCGCATACTCTGACAGTCGGAATGGGGTTCCTTGTCTACTGGATTGCAGCGGCTGCAGGCAGCTCTCATGTGTGGCTGGAGTGGCACTCCTTGCTAGGTGGTGCAGGCGCCTCTGTAGAAAACAGTGCGTCAGGTGCCCTGGACACAGCTGCTTGAGTGTAGGGGAGGATGGCAGAGAGAGAGACCAAGCACAGGGTGGTGGTGGTGGCGGCGGCTGCTGGCCCTTACCTGCCTGCTCAATTGTATAGAGAGGAGACCTCTGCTCAGAGCTTTAGACTGCTATAGCAAGTTGCTACATGATAAAAGAAAAAAGGAAGGAAGGCATCCCTGGATGCATTTTGGAAGAAGCTTTCCATTGGTCTATATGCAAGGCTTACCTGACCTGGTTGTTTCATTTCAGACAATGTATTGTCAGTTTTGAATAAAAAGTTTGCTGAAATATGTTGAACTGCTCTTCCTTTTTTGAGGTGCAGGAACCTATCTCTGTTCTTTCCATGTTATTCCTACCTCTGGCACCAAAGTTTCTGTTAAAGAAGTAATGTCCAGGAACGTATCTACTTTGTTGACTGAGGTATTACTGTATTATCTGGTATTCTATTATAAGCAGCCACACATTTCTTGGCAATATAATGTTTGAGTCTCTCAAACCAGAAATTCGGGTAGCCAGATCTAAGGGCCTCACACTTGGTGTGACTATGACAGTTCACCAGAGGAGGGAGTCCTTGGTTTGTTCTCATTCTTGTGCTTTGGCGCCACCAATGCAGCTGGCTCAAAGGAGGTACTGCAGCTTGCAAACTCAGCGGATGTCAGGTGACCTTAGGAAGCCAATGGGCTTTTGTTGGCCCTGTTTTCAGGTGCTTTTCCAGACCACCAACAATCCTGGCAGCAAAGTGGAAGAATAAAAAGCTGTGTACACAGCATAAATTTAAAGCACATGACTTCCTCTCAAGATTATTGGAAACTGTAGTTTGTTAACAATGCTGGGAATTGTAGCTCTGTGATGGGAAAACCACAGTTCCCAGGATTATTTGGGGGAAGCCATCTGCTCTAAATATAAGGGGGAGATGCAGCCAAAGTTGAAAAAGCAGTGTCCAGTGCAACATTAAAATAATAATGATTTTTTTTTCACTTTACCTTTCAGTCACTTTTTTTCCAGTCTCACCCTGATTATGCCCTCAAAGTTCACTTGGAAGGATTACGTATCACATCTGCGTTGTAACTTTGCAGAGAAAATTCTTGCTGTGACTTGAGGCTTCCTGCAACACACAAGGAAGAGATTTCCACAGGGTCAGGGCCTTTTTTCTTCCTTTCCTCTGTGTTTACATTCTTTTCCAACTCCCTGGAAGTTCGAAAGTGAAGGCTGTTTCCTCTGTGGAATCCAGCCAAGTTGGCTTAACTTTATGATCCTGTTAAACATCTTTTGAGAAAGCAGGGTGGGGCTGATATTTCTCTCTGTACAGGGGAAACCCTCCAGTCTGGAAAAAACAACATTTTATTCTCTCTAGGTTTTCCCCGGCACACATTTGACCCTTCTGGACACTAAATTACAGCTACTGACATGCTTATCTCCCACAGCAGCCTGGTGAAGACAGTTTTAGCTTGAGGACTAGTGACTTGGGCTGCATACTCTATACATTTAAAGCATATTTAAATCAACCCCTCCCTCCAGAATCTTGGGAACTGTAGCTTGTTAAGGGTGCTGGGAATTGTAGCTCTGCAAGAAGGTAAACTACAGTTTCCAGGATTCTTTGGGGAAAAGAATGTGCTTGAAATGAAGCTCCCTCGGTAATTTTGGGCAAGTCACTAACCTGCCTCACAGGGTTGTTGTGAGGATAAAATCAGGAGGGGGAGAACTGTGTTTGTATGCCACCTTGAGCTCCTTGGAGAAAAGGTGGGACAGAAATCTAATAATAAATAAATAAAATAAAAAGTATGGTGTGTATGCAGCCACCATCTAAGGTGTAATGATCTACATATTGGTTAGGTTAGGACCCAGAGACTGATTTGAACATCACAGGAGTGGAAAAGGGGAGAGGCAGTGTGGCAGGCCCTCAACTGGGATATCAACAGGCCATGGTGGTGGGTGGTACCCATTGCGAGTGGCAGGGCAGAAGGAAGGCAGCCCAGACAACAGGTGGAACCAGAGCCAATGTCAGGCAGAGCCAACACATTCAAGTTGTGTCTCCATCTTCCTCCCCAGGCAAGATCCACACCAACCAGTTAAAGGACGAACCAGTCCCACAGACCTGGACTGGTTGTAAGAAGGCAGGCAGGCGGGGGGCAGATTGAGGTTGGCCGAAATGGATGAGCCTCAGCTTCATTTGTTAGTTAGAGTCTAGATGTTGCTGGACTCCATTTCGCATCAGCCCCATCCAGCATGGCCAATGATTTTTTAAAAAACGTTTATTATATATGCCATGATATACTACAAAAAATACAACTAATCCACACCAAAACCCTTTCCCCCTCCTACCCTCCCCAGAGCCGCTATTTGTAACAATTAAACACCTCATATATAGTATTACAGGATCATACAGGTAAGTACAGAAGTACAGGTAAGTGCCTTTCAATTTAAATAACCGATATAATGCTATAAAACCTGAGAAACATAAAACATACATGTTCCAAGATAGCATGACCAATGATGATGGGAGTCGGATTCCCGCGTTATTTCGGGGCACCACGTCACCTGTCTAAATCAACTCTCTCTTTCAGAAGAATCTTTCCCTCAGCGCTACCTGGAGACGCCGTGGATTGAACCAGGAACCTCACGATACCCCGATGAGGTAGCTAGGTCGCGACTATAGGTCTGACTGGCTTAGTTTTGTGGCTGAGGGGAACGGGGGTGAGGCGAATTGAGCCTGGTTGTCCCCCAGTGGTAGTCTGATACTCAGTGGGGGAACCTGGAGGGGAGGAAGAAACCCTCCATATTTTGCTGGTCTCCAACTCCAGTCAGCCCCAGCTAGCCTGGCCCATGGCCAAGAATGATGGGAGTTGTAGGCCAACCAAATCTATCTATCTATCTATCTATCTATCTATCTATCTATCTATCTATCTATCTATCTATCTATCTCTCGAGGGCCTGGCACAATTCTCTTCCTTTCTCTAACCACTGGGCAACACGGTCTACTTTCCTAGGCGGGCTTCTTGAGGAGCAAACCCCGATGAACTCGGCGGGGCTCCCCCCTCCCCGGAAGCGCGCGCGGGATTCCTTGAAACTCGTTCCCTAAACGCAACTTTCTTTTTCTTCTCCCACAAGGAGCCGAGCGGCCTCTTTAAGCGTCTCCTCCCGGGCCGGTCCCACCTCCGCGCGCAGTCCCCGCCTCGCCCCTCCCGGCCAGCGAGAGGCAGTGGAAGACGCCGCCGCCGCCGCAGCTCGAGCCGGAGCAGCCGGAGCAGCCGGAGCGGGGGCGGTTCGGCAGCACGGGCAGCCGGGGGTCCCGGGCCAGGAGCGCGCTCGCGGGGGCGCAGCCATGGCGGGGGCGCGCCCGGGGGTCCACGCGCTCCAGCTGGAGCCCCTGAAAGTCCCGGAGACCTTGATAAAGGGCAGCAAGTTCATCAAATGGGACGAGGTGAGGTTACCCCCCCCCCGCCGCCGCCGCCTCCGCCGCCGCTCTTCTTGCTTTGCAAACTTTTTCTTGTACAACAGCCACTTTCCTTTCTGGAGCCACGTTTTTTGTTTCAGGGGATTCCCCCTTTCTGGGTAACGAGGGTCCTTTTCTCCCTTCAGATCGCCAGTCCTTTCTGGGCAGCAATTTTCTTTCCCCCCCCGTTCCAATGTGCCTGTTCGCTGTTCTTTTTTGGGGGGGCTCCCCAACTTCCCAAGGAAAAACGGGGTCCTTTGCACATCCTTATCCCCTTTTCTTCTGCCGTCTCTCGGCTTGTTTTTTTGGGGGGGGGTCCTTTCAGGGAAATGATCTTGCTCCCTATGTGTAGCTTTGCACCCCACTTATGGAGCTGTCCTCTTACTATGGGGAGAAAGAGGGCCTGTACTACTACTCCGTTCCCACCCGCTTTAGGTCCACTTTGACTCCCTCTTCATTTACTCGCTGCCGCTTATCTCAGAAGACACTCCTAAATTCCATTCCTTTGCAGACTCCCTAATTCTTTATATATGCCTTTTGTTTTTTTGTTTTGTTTGGGGTGGGGAGAAGCCCACCATTTCTTCATGCAAACCTCCTTGGGGAAACCACTCCCCCTTTCCAATTATCCGCCTCTCCCCCCCAGTTGGTTAACATAGGGATCCCCCCCTTCCTAAAGGGGTCAAAGAAGTACTCTGTAACAAGGGGAACTCCCTCGTGCACTTTTTCCTGAGGCTTTTTCTTCTTTCCATCATTCTTGGGGAGGCCCCCTTCCCAGGGCTGAATCCTTTCATTTATTTTTGTAAAGATGCTCTTATTTCCTGACTCCACCCCACCCTAATTCATAGCAGATCAACTACCTGGGAAGGATTTGGAAAAAAAAGGGGGTCTATTTGTTTTTATTACTTCATTATATGCTATGAATGGTGTGGGGGATCAGCCCCGTCACTCCTGCCTCTTTGACAGCTGGTATGCTTGTCACCCCCACCTTTGCCCCCATCCCATCCTCAGGAGTCTCCTTTCCTTGGAAGAAACCCTCCTGGTGGGCCCCCAAAGCTGCCTTTTCTCTCTCCTTGATGCACCCTTGTAGGGCATCTGCAGCAGAGCCCTCTAACTTTCCCTTCCAAATCTCTGCCTAACCCTTTCTTGTCTTGTATCTCCTTGCCCCCAAACCTGACCTCTCTCCATGGCTCCCTAGCCCTGAACTATCAAAGCACAGTGGGGTGGGGGTTGATTGGTGCTCTCTCCCAATGGCTTCCTTCTTTCCCTGACCTGACCTGTTACTGTTAGCCTGGCTGGTTCTGGAGCCGGATCACCTCTCCTTTTTGCTTTGTTGTTGTTTGGCTTTAAGTCACATCCATGTCATACATTTAAAGCACTCTTATACTATTTAACACTTATGATCCCCCCCCCTGGAATCCTGGGAACTGTAGTGTATCCCTCACAGAGCTGCCATGCTCAGCACCCTTAAACTACAGTTTCCCCAGGATTTTGGTGGGGAAGCCATGAGTGTTTAAAGTAGCATAAAAGTGTATGGTGTGGATATGGTCTTATTACTCTCAAAGGGCGGTATCCAGTTAATTTTTTCTCAGAGTAGACCCATTGAAATGAATGGACTGAAGTGAGTAATGTTTGTGGGTTTCAGTGGGACTACCATTGGACATAACCCAGGACCTGCAAGCCAAGATATCTTCCTGACTTTGCCTTCCTTTCCCTGGAAGGATTTCTTTAAAATGTTCAATGCGTGGGGTGGTATCTAGGGAGACAGCAATGATGCCCCTCCCTCTCTTGGAATGTCTCCCGCTTTTTTCAGTGGGTTATAAAATAGGGAGGCCATGCTGACCCCTTGGTTGGCTCTGTGCCCCCTGCCCTGTCTAGTTTCTGATGCATGCTCATTCCCATGTCCTCTGAATCTTGATTTTTCAGTGTTTGTGTAAATTTTGTGAGCCCAAGAGTGTGTTATAAAAAAAGGGGGTTGTTCATGGGTGCTCTCTCTGGGGAAAAACTCTGTGCAAGGGTGCCAAGGAAGCGGTTAAGCTCTTGATGTGTGTTTGTGCATGGGATGGTCCTGGTGGGGTGTATTCATGTGACAGATCTTTGCAGGCCTGCCCTACTGAGCCACTAGCCTTTGCTTCAGTTTGGGATCTTGCTGTGGGTCTCTGTGTTCCACCTTGCCTGTGGAGATGGGCAGATGGAGTGGAACATGCAGTGAGTGCATCTATGGGGTCCAGAGACTCTGGGCATGCTCAGTGGGGACCGGTGTGGATACAGAAAAGGCGCTGTTGGGCCTGACCATTCTCTCTGTGGGGCATGGGATGGGGAGGGAGATAATTGCTATTGGGATCAGTGGGGAAACTGTGTGGAATTTCTCAGCAGGGCCCATCCTGAGTAGGTGTGGTGCAGTAGGCCTCTGGTGCTTTCCATCTCTCAGCTGAACCTGCCTTGCAGGGGTGTTGTTGGGGGGGGCAGAGAGGTATATACCAGCTTGAATCCTTTGGTGGAAGAGTGAGGTAAAAAGTCAATACATAGTATCTATGGAGCTCAGGGTGTGTATGTATCGGCCGTTTCAGGCATAGGGGCCTGGAGGGTTTGACAGCTCAGCCTGAATTGGAGTGTTTACGGTGAAGGGACCCCCTGGGTCACTTCACTGAGTCCTGGTAGTTGTGGTGGAGACACAAGAAAGGCTTGATTTCCCACCCATCCCTTCTTTCTTGGTTACTGGAGAGGGGGAAATGGGCTTGGATAGCTATTGTCTCTCTCTCCCCCCCCCAAAAAAAAGTTGTCTCTCTTTTCGCCCGGCTTGGGATTTCACAATCTTAAGCGCCTATATGACAACAGTCCTTTTGGCCTCACTTCCTTTTGCTCCATCCAACCCCCAAAAAAGGAAGCCCAGAGCCTTAGGCCGAGAGGGGGGGGAGAGAGAAAAGGAAAGATAAAAGATAGCTCAAGGGGCCTGGGCCCCACACTCTTCTTCTGGATCAAAAGGAGATTTGTGGGGTTGGGGGAGGCGGGTGGAAGAGAGCGAGTGCATAAGGCAACCATCCCCTAACAAAGAGAGTAAGACACTGTAGTTACAGGGAAAGGAATTCAGGACTTGGCCTGATTGAAGCCGAGGGGAAGCTGTGGTGTATGCGAAGCCAACAGATCTCTTCTGTGTGTCCGCACGCATGCATCTGCGCACATCCCGGACACCTGGGTCTGAATGTTATGGGGAGGCTGAAGATGGTGGGGACAGCGCGTCCCCCTCCTGTCAGTTGCAAACTCTGCGTTCAGGCCTGGTGTGAACAGTCATCCCTGAAACGGATGCGTGCTTGGGTGTCACAGTTCTGGGTCTCACCCATGGGTCTCGGCATATGGTGGGGGGAAGGAGGGGGCAGTTACTTCCCTCTGATGTACCATAATATCCAGATGCCTGTCTTTCACTTAAAAATAAAAGTAAATTTCTAGCATGTATAAAACCTGAGAGATTCTCATTATTATGATTTAGAAACTAGGCGCTTCCCCACAGTGTTTTAGTTTGCCCCTCCCCCCCCCGAAAAATTCCTGCAGGCACCCACAGTCTGGCCCAGTCATGGCTCTCCATGTCCCCAGACATGATCACTGCTCAGAGACCTCTGACCAATGTGTGTGTGTATGTTTGTGTGAGAAAGCGGTGTGGGCATAGTGATCCGTGGTCTCATGTGCCAGGGCCCATTGAGAGAAGTAGGTTGCTTTGAAGGCAGGATGGCTGTCGACTC
Organism: Rhineura floridana; assembly: GCF_030035675.1. NCBI lineage: Eukaryota > Metazoa > Chordata > Lepidosauria > Squamata > Rhineuridae > Rhineura > Rhineura floridana. The sequence continues at coordinate 10,454,409 of NC_084501.1, forward strand.
GGCCTGGTTTTAGAGAGGTGTGGGGAATTTAAAGGATTTTGCATCCCTCAAGTGCTCGTATCTTTTCTGTGGACTACACTCTGATCCCCTAAGGATGTGAATCTGATGAATATTTGCACAGTACTGGGAAACACGTTTCTGAGGTGTCTGCCAGCTGACACCCCCTCCCCGCCAACGCCCTCTTCTCCCCCTTCCTTTGCCTCAGCAATGCTTCTCAAACAGCTGTGAGGACAAATTGCCTCCCAAAACATCTCTCTAGGGACTCCTGTTTCAGGCCTGGATTGGTGTGGGATGGAGAGCCGATCTGCGGGGCTCAAACTGCAAGCAGCAGGGGAAAGGAGGAATACTCCCTCTCCTCCCTCTGGTTTTGCACCTTATTCTCCCCAACATCCCATCCCAGATCTGTGGGCAAGAATTGCAAGCGGCATTGCATGGGTTTCCTCGGAGCTCCTAATTTTCTCCTCTCCCGACATCCCCTCAACTTCCTGTCAGTGCAGTTCTTAAAAAAGATGATTTCCCAGATCTGTTGATTTTCCTGGGTAGACGCTGGAGGCGATTGCTTCTTTCTGGCCACATCTGCACCATACATTTAAAGCAGTTTTGTATCACTTTAAACATCCCTGCCTTCCTCCAAAGCATCCTGGGAACTATAGTTTGTAAAGGGTACTGAGAGTTGTTGGGAGATATCTATTTTGCGTGCAGGTGACAATTCCCAGAGTAGTTTAACAATCAGTACCTCTTCCCAGGGACCTCTGGGAATTGTAGCTCCATGGGGGGAATAAGGGTCTCCTAAAAACTCTCAGCATCCTTAACAAACTACAGTTCCCAGGATTCTTTGGGGGTAGTCATGATTGTTAAAGTGGCATAGTTCTTTAAATGTTTCGTGCAGATGCGGCTTCTCCCTCTCTTTTGGCCTAGCCTACCTCACAGGGTTGTCTTAAGGATAAAATGAAATGGGAGGAGAGGATCTCCATGGTTGCCACCCTAAGCTCCATTGAGGTAGAGCATAGCAAAAATACTGTTTTAGAGCAGTGTCACGAGCAGAGCTTGGAAAAGTTACTTTTTTAAACTACAACTCCCATCAGCGCTAGCCAGCGTGGCCACTGGATTGGGCTGATGGGAGATGTAGTTCAAAAAGTAACTTTTCCAAGCTCTGGACTCATGAGGTCATATGGGGTGGCTTCACTGGAGCTTATAGGATTTGGAAGAGCAATCTGAAAAAGGCACAAGGCTCCATACAGACTGCTCATTTAAAGCACACACACCCTCCAAAGAATCCTGGGAACTGTAGTTTACCCCTCACAGAGCTACAATTTCCAGAATCCTTCATAAACAACCGTTCCCCGGATTCTTTGGGGGAAGCCATGTGCTTTAAATGTATGGGGTGTAGGCAGCTCGGGGTTTTCAATGAAAAAAGACCCCTTCTTGGGGTACCCCTCTTCTTTCTGTGCTATCCTGATATCAGGGTGCCCTTTGCTCCTCTAAGCACCCTTGAATCGCTTCTGGCATCTGATGGAGATGTTGCCGTTAAAATGTTTTGGAGTTGTTTTTTGGTCAAAAAGCCCCACACCTCTTTAGTAGGGGTCCTGTCTCATTGTTTTGCCTTTGCTTTCTTCTCTTACCAACCCCTCCCCCTGCAAAAGAAATATCAATGTGTGAGGATTAGATACGATCCCCGACTTTGCCCTCCACCCTGGCTTCATTCTTTTAAGAGCCATTTCCTTATAAGTGGGAGAGCCGGGCAGAATGATTCCAGTTCAGTGTTCCCACGACGATAAGGTCCAGAGGCCAGCTGATGTGGGAAGGGCTCTGTGGGTGTGTGATGTAAGATTGGAGGGGGGGAGGCTTGCAGTTGCAGAGCTGCCTGGAAATAGCCCCCACTCTGCTGTGTCTCACTTGTAGCGTCCTGAACCCTTCCGCCTCCAGTCCCAATCCCCATTTCCTTTTAATCTCCAGACCCAATTTTCCAAGGTCTCAGGGTATTTAGTGTGCAGACCAATGGGGGCGCATATGGTCTCTATTAAAATTCCTGTCTTGTGAGGGCGTCCCCCCCCCCAATTCCTGTAACATGCATACAATGCCTGAAGGGGATTCCCACAGCCCTGCAATGATAGGAGGAGGGGTGAGTTTGTGTGCTGGGAACTGTGAATCGTTTGGGAGGATAAAGGCAAAATATGTGGGGGCTTGAAGGGGGGGAAGGAGCCCCATAGTGACTTCTTTGTCAGTGGGGGTGCAATGCAGGGAAAGAAAATATTTGGCTGGGAAGATAGAATGTTGTGCTCGGGGGAGTTTATTCCTTGCATTTTTAAAAATTAAATGTTTGCAAGTTGGCACAGTTTAAGAAGCAAAAAGCAGTTAACCCTTTTGGAATTTATACAGTTAGAAAAATGATGGAGGCTTGGCATTCTGGTGTGTGGAGCCTTATCTGAGTATGTTCTTATTAGGTTCCTCCCAACATCCTCCCTCCAAAGAACCTAGAGAATATACAGGGTTTTTTTTTTTTCTTATCACTTCATAATTGGAACAGCCCTGTGAAATAGGTTAAGCCAAATGAGTGGTGCCACAGGGTCTCCCATTCAGCTTCACGGATGAGCAGGGGGATTTAAATCCAGGACTTAACATGAGTGATTCAGTGTCTCTGCCCAAGAGTTCCTTTAGAACTAAAATGTGAAATTGCTGGTCTAAGAAAAAATTGCAATTGTAACTGAAGTCATGCCCTTTACCAGATGATTAGGAAGTAGTCTGACATTGCACCAATGTTTAGAAAATGGATACAGGAAATTACTCCTATTAAGCTAATGTCTGTCCCAATTGGTGGAAAACATTATTAAAGTCAGAATGATAAAACACATTTAAGGACAAGCCTTGCTGAGGAAGAATCAGCAAGGCTTCTGCAAAGGAAAGTCCAGCCTTGCCAACCTTTTGGAGTTCTTTTGAGAGTGTCAGTAAGCATTTAAATGGGGCCAATCTTTTGCTATTATAAACCTGGACTTCCAAAACCCTTTTTGGCAAAATCTCTCACCAATGTGTTCTGGGTAATTAAAAAAAAATATTATTACATTTATATCCCACCTTTCATGTGGTGTAGTGGTTAAGGTGTTGGGACTATGACTTGGGAGACCAGGGTTCGAATCCCCACACAGCCATGAAGCTCACTGAGTGACCTTGGGCCAGTCACTGCCTCTCAGCCTCAGAGGAAGGCAATGGTAAACTCCCTCTGAATACCGCTTACCATGAAAACCCTATTCATAGGGTCGCCATAAGTTGGAATCGACTTGAAGACAGTCCATTTAACTTTTTTTCCTGTACGGAGCTTAAGGTGGTGTACGTGATTTCTCCTCCCTTTCCATTTTATCTTCATAACAACTGTGAGGTAGGTTATGCGGAGTGGCTCTCTGAAGGTCATCAAGCAAGCTTCCTGGCTGAGTGGGGATTTAAATCTTGGTCTCCTAGGTCCTAGTCCAACACTGTAACCACTACACCACACTGGCTCTTAGGCAGGTTGTCTAATGGGTTGTTACCTGCTTAAAGAGCAGGAATGAATAAATGATATGGGTAAACAGACCTCATGATGGTGGGGAGGGAGCCATTGTGGGTGCAGTTGTATTGGGTAGTGCTATTTAACACTCGTAAAGGATCTTGAGTCGGGTGAGCAATCAGGTAGCCAAGTTTGTGAATGACAGATAGCAAGCTATTCAGGATGGTGACAATCCAAATAGACCGCAAACAGCTCCACTGGACGAACAGGCAATGAAAATGGCCGTTGGGGTTTGGTGGGGTAAACTGATGTGATCTGAACTGGCAGAGGGAACCAGAAAAAGGGATCTTGGGTTTGTGGTAGATAGCTTAATAAAACCATCAGCTTGCTGTGCTTCAGCACCGAGGAGACATTCCTTGCCAGGGATTCTTAGGAAAGCTATTTGAAAACAAAACTGCCACTCTCGTAATGCCTCTAAATAAATCTGTTCTGTGCAACAATGGTTGGAATACTATGTACAGTTCTGGTTATCCAATCTCAAAAAGGGTATCACAGAGCTGCAAAAAAAGTGGCTGAAAGGGCAGTCAGAAGGATCAATAGCCTGGAGTGATGCTCCTAGGTAAAGAAAGCTCACAGCATTTGAGACACTTTAGCATGGGACAGGGCTGGGCAACCTCTGGAAGGCCTCTGGTCTCCCAGTCCATCTTAGGAAAACTAATAAAAGGGGACGTGATTGAGGCTGATAAAATTATACAAGGTGTGAAAAAAGTGGGTTTCAGAAATCGCCTCCTCTTTCTCTCATAACACTAGAACCCTGGGTTGTGCAAGGAAGCTGAACGGCAGATGATTCAGCAGAGACTAAAGGAAGTCACATAGGTCACATCCACACCGTACATGTAAAAGCACATGGCTTTCCCCAAACAATCCTGGGAAATGTAGTTTAATGCTTTAAATGTACACTTGTAGTGCTTAGCTAACCTATGGAATTCACTGCTGCAGGGTATTGTGATGGCCACTTGCTTAGGTGGCTTTGAAAGGGGATTAGATAAATTGATGGTGGAGGCAAGGCCTTGGAAAAGGTTCAGAAAAGGGCAACCGCGATGATCAAGGCAATGGAGAGACTCTGCTATGAGGAAAGGATGCAGCATTTGAGGCTTCTTAGTTTAGAGAAAAGGCGAGTCAGAGGTGACATGATAGAAGGGTATAAAATTATGTATGGCATGGAGAAAGTGGATAGAGAAAAGTCTCTCTCTCTCTCTCTCTCTCTCTCTCTCTCTCTCTCTCTCTCTCTCTCTCTCTCTCTCTCTCTCTCACTCACTCACAATACTTGAACTTGTGGACATCCTCTGAAGCTAAATGTTGGAAGATTCAGGACAGACAAAATGAAGTACTTCTGCACAGAGCGCATAGTTAAACTATGGAATTCACTCACTCCCACAAGAGGCAGCAATGGCCACCAACTTGGATGGCTTTAAAAACATAGAATCATAGAGTTGGAAGGGGTCTATAAGGCCATCAAGTCCAACCCCCTGATTTGACAAATTCACGGAGGATAAGGGTGTCCATGGATACTAGCCACGAGGGTTAGGATGTGCCTCCACTGTAAGAGGCAGTATGCTTCTGAATATCACTTGCTTGAAACCGCAGGAGGGGAGAGTGCTCTTGCACTCAGGTCTTGCTTTTGGGCTTCCCATAACGGGCATCTGGTTGACCACTGTGAGAACAGGATGCTGGACTAGATGGGCCGCTGGCCTGAGGTTCCCCACCCGTGATATAACCCAGGGTAAACAGCAGTGAGAGAGGGGAAGGCGCGGGCAGATGAAGACCACTTGGCATTGGCGCCAATGGGCTCTTGGCAGCTGCCTGAAGATGCCAAGAGTTGACGCCGCGCCAGGTTTGCTAATTTTTTTGGAGCCGCCTTCACTTTCCTGTGCAAGACATCGGGGGGCCTTTTGTGGAGAGTTGTTGCTTTTAAAGCCATCAAATCTGGGTGTGTGCTCTTTTCTGCTGTTTGGCAGGCAATATGAGCCATTGTGGGGATCCTGATGAAACCTTTTAAGTGTTTTTGCAAGTGTGCAAGTTTCCTCCATTTCCTACCCCACCACCCACAGACCCCACCCTTGCACACCTCTGTCTCCAAGGCTAATTTCAAGTGTTTAGTGGAGCTGATGGGAACTGTGTATCGATAAAAGGGGGTTCAGAGGACTGAGGGTGGGGAGGATGGGCTTGAGAACAGCAGTCCCTGGAGAATTTGAAAGAAGGCAGTGGGATTTTGAGAACCCTTTCCCCCTCTCCGGCTTGGTGGGGCTGTGCTACAAGCTGTAATAGGTTTAAAGCTGTGTACACACCATGCATTTAAAGCAATATGACATCCTTCAAAGAATCCTGGGGACTGTAGTTTAACCCTTGCAGAACTATAGTTCCCAGCATCCTTAACAAACTACAGCTCCCAAGATTCATTGGGGGAGGGAATCTTATACTGCTATAAAGCTGATACACAAGCTTGTATAGGTACTACAAGATTCCAAGTGGAATTATCCATGGGTATTCTCCAACAGTGATCCTGTGAGCAGAGGTTTGAGAGCTGGTGGTTATTGGTGGGGTTGTCGCCTTACGCCCCCCAGCACAGATCTTGTGTCTGTAACAGGCTGCTTACGCACCATACATTTGAAGAAGATGTAAAGCACTTGATTTCCCCCCCAGAGAATCCTGGGAGCTGTAGTTTGTTAAGCGTGCTGAGAACTGTAGCTCTGTGAGGGGTAAAACTCTCAGGATTCTTTGGGGGAAGCCATGTGCTTTAAATGTGGTTTAAATGATGGATACACAGCCTCCTACTCTGCCGAAGCGGCAGGTGCATTGATAGTGCTGTAAGCCTCAGAATGAATTATTATTATTAAATATTTCTATTTGTTTCAGAATTTATAGAGCCCCCTCTACATTCAGAATACCCAGGCACTGTACAGAAATAAAACTTAAAATGTAATGCCGATATAAAACACCATTACAACATAGAAACCAACAAGAATGAGGAATGGCTTGGGAGGAAAGAAAAAGGTCCACCGGCGTACGTTGAAAACCTGGCAATGCTGGGGCTTGCTTCAGTTCTAAGGAAAGAGGATTCCAGAGGACTGGCGCCAAGATGCTAACAGCACAGGGTGCTCGAGTTGCAGCATGCTTTGCCACAGGGGCGTGTGGCACCATCAACAAATCTTCATCTGCAGATCTATGTGACCAGGACAGGCAATAGAGGCTGGTTCACTGGGGCTATTGGAGCAGCGCCCCACCAAGATCAGCCTGCCCTCAGTTAGCTCCCACCTGCCTGCCTTCTTACTTACATCCAGTCCAGTGGGTGACCTTCCTCCTCCTCCTTAGTCTTTGTCATTGTAAACCTCAGCAGGGAGGAAGATGAGGGCAGATCTAGAATTCATTGGCTCTGCCTATCATTGGCTGTGGCTACACTTCCTGTGGGGCTGTCTGCCTTCCGCCCCACCAGTACCGGGGCAGGATGTAGAGGGAGAGGCAGCTCGGTCCAGAACCGTATAGGGCTTTATATGCCAGGCGTAAAGCTTTGGATGAAGCTCGGTAGCAAACTGACAGCCAATGCAACACTTCCAACAGAGGCGTTTCATGATGTCGGTAGGTTGCCCCAGAGAGCAGCCGTTGTCTTCGCTGTACGCTTTCTGGCATCTGCTAGAAACTTCTGCTGTTGTTCCAGCAAGCCTGCCCTCATGTGTAAACTTGTCGCATGTTTCAATATGTGAAATGGTGTTATAATGCTTCTTTTTAAAACTGCTGATTTTATTTACATCCTGAAAAATTGATGTTAACTTGGTTTTAATATCTAATTTTGATCAGTAATTTTAGTGTATATTTTATGGCTTGTGTTCAGTGCTCATCAATAGAAATGGCCAACATAGGTTCATTCATTTCAGTGGGTCTACTCTGAGTAGGACTTAAGTGGAATACAACCCACTGAAATTAACAGACTTAAGTTAGTCATGTCTATTAATTTTGTTGGGTCTACTCTGAACAGGATTAGCATTGGATGCAACCCTATGTAAACTGCTTAGAGGTGTTGACGATCAAGCTGTATATAAATATGTTTAAATAAAATAAAATAAACTGTGCAGCAGCCCTTTTGTACTACCTGCATCTTCTGGACCAAATTCAAGGGCATCCCCACGTAAAGCGCATTATAGTAATCAGGTCTGGAGGTTACCTGTGTGTGGACCACTGTCACCAACCTAATGAAAGATCATCTCACCCCTTATATACCCAGTCAATCACTGTGCTCTGCAGATCCCATCTCATTAGGAGGTCCGTTTTGCACATCATAGGAAACGGGCGTTTAGTGTGGTGGCATCTATCCTTTCAAATTCCCTCCTGTTTAATATTAGACAGGCGCTGTCTCTGTTGTCTGGTGCCTGCTGAAGGCCTTCCTCTTCCAACGAGCCTTTGAAGTTAAGGTTTTTCCCAGCTTGTGTATGTATTGGAATTGTTTTGATTGTTTCATCGCTTGTGCGTTCGCTGCCTTGGGCTCCATTGGGAGGAAATGTGGGCTGATTATGATGATGGTCATGTCTGATGGTTAGCCAGCCAGATGGGCGACTAAGAAATCCAATATTTAGATTTTTTTAGTTTTTTGATGGCTCCTAGCCAACAATTGCCAGATCTCTGGAGGTAACCGCTGCATACGGGATCTACCCCTTGAATGGGAGACTGCTGTGAGTTCCACAAAGACCAGGAGATCAGCATATAATGGGGTTTGGCAGAAGAGTCTTGACAATTTTTTTTTGTCCTCTGCTCCTAGGAACCGACCAGCCGGGCTCTGGTGACCCTACGAGTTGACCCACAAGGCTTTTTCCTCTACTGGACTGGCCCCAATATGGTATGTGCAGATACATATATAAATACATATATAAATATATATATATACATTCTGCTTTAAGCAGTCTTTCTGCCTGTCTCTTTTTCTCTCTCTCTTTCCTTCCAGCCCCTTCAAACTGGATTTTATTTATATGCATTTCATTTTTTTAGAAAAAATTGAGCTGCTTATCACTTGTGACGGCAACCAAGTCCGGAAACTCTTGGGTGCTTTTGAGTATGTTCTTTTTATCTCTTGAGGTCGGGAGCAACATGAGGTGGTGTGTTTGCGCAAGAACCAATTTCTATGATAGACTGAGCTGCGTGCACATACCATTTATTTAAAGCACATTTCCCTTGCCCCAGGAATCGAGGGAACTGTAGCTTACCCCTTGCAGAACTACAACTCCCAGCACCCTTAACAAACAACAGTTCCCAGGATTCTTGGCGGCAGGAAGCCATGTGCTTAAAATGTATGGTTTCCATGCAGCCCCTTGTCTGGGTAGGGAGTGGTGTTGTATAGCGCCTCTTGCTGGGAGATGTTGGAAGTGCAGGGCAGCTAGCCCATCCAGAGTTCTGCCTTTGGGGTTGCATGCAGTTCGCTGGCCCCAGGGGAAGGTGTGATCTGCGCAGAGGCCTGGGCTGTTCATTCGTCTCTCTTGTCAGTGCTTTTTGAGTTGTTCAGCTGGTTTGACAAGAATTCTGGGGCGAGAGCCAAAGGGAGGGGGAGAAGGGAGGGAGCATGGAGGGTTGGGACACAATTTTTTTAAAAAATAAAAACTGATTTAAACAGCAACTGCTCTTCTTTCTCCTTCTCCTCCCTGGTCCAAATAGTTTCTTTTGCTTTTCTGGCTTGTCTGTGAATCCTCTTGCTATCTGACCATTGTGCCTTGATATTTGTGCTAAACTATAATAACCCCAAAGATAATTGTGCATTGACATCAATAGGACAAGTTGCGGCTTGAGTGTGACTTTCTCTTGATTTGGCCTGACTTAAAAAGCAATGTAATGCTGGAGTTACACAATCACCTTTTCATTAATCCTCATAACACCCCTGCGAGCTATGTTAAGGTGGAGAGGAAGTGGCAAACCTATGGTCCACCCTATGAGCTTTGAGGCCAGATGAGGATTTGTACCTGTGTGTCCCTGCTCTGGAGAACCAGTGTGGTGTAGTGGTTAAGGTGTTGGACTATGACCTGAGAGACCAGGGTTTGAATCCCCACAGAGCCATGGAGCTTAGTGGGTGACCAAGGGCCAGTCACTGCCTCTCAGCCTCAGAGGAAGGTAACGGTAAACCACCTCTGAATACCACTTACCATGAAAACCCTATTCATAGGGTTGCCATAAGTTGGACTTGAAGGCAGTCCATTTCCATTTTCCTTCCTGCTCTAAGGCTGCGTACACACCAACATTTTTTAAAACGCACAACTTCCCCCAAAGAATCGTGAGAACTGTAGTTGGTTAAGGTTGCTGGGAATTGTAGCTCTGCGAGGGAGTAAACCGCAGTTCCCAGGATTCTCTGAGGGAAGCCATCGGCTTTAAATATATGGTGCGTACGCGGCCTAAGTTGTGGTGTGAGTGAAGAACCTGTGGCCCTTCAGATGCTGCTGGATGATCAACACCCACCAACCTTGACCACTGGCCTTGCTGGCTGGAGCCGATGGAAGCTGGAGTCCAGAGACACGTGGAGAGTCACAGGTTCCCCACCTCTGCTCTGAATCCAACACTCTTGCTGCTACACCACACCGGCTGTCCAAAAAACGCAGTGGTAAATGTTTGCAGTGCCCAAAGGGCGGGGAGGGGTGTGGAGCTCAAGCAGAATATAAAACAGATGTGTGGTAGGGTGACCAGGTATTTTTCATTTTAGAGTTTACTGTCATTTAGTATTCCACTCCTCAAAATGACTGTTAATTCCTATGAGATGATTTTCCATCTCTGGCTGCATATGTACCATATATTTAAAGCACATGGCTTCCCCCAGAGAATCCTGGGAAATGTGGTTTACTCCCTCACAGAACTACAATTCCCAGCACTCTTAAACTACAGTTCCCAGGATTCCTGGGGGAGGCCATGTGCTTTAAAATATATGGCGTGCATGGAACCTTATGTATTCTCCTCCCCCCCAAAGCACCTAAGTGTGGATCTGTCCCACTGTGACTCCTGTGTGCTTGTACTTTTAAAACCACCGATGTGCTTGTACTTGTAAAAATCCCGTGAAGTGTGGAAGAAAGCTGGATGCGTGGCCAAAGAGTCTGGACAATTAAGGTACCTATTAGGCTTTAGCCTGTCAGCAAGGCCTCTGCCTGAAAAATCTGAGGAGCTGTGCTGAAAGGGGTGTTTGTGTTCCTCTGTCATATTGGGGGTAGCATTTTTAAGTCCATTCAATCTCTTGACAGCTCTGAGGGTCAGGGGGAGCATCAGAAGAGCCTGGCTGCTGGATCAGGCCAGTGGTCCATCTAATCCAGCATCCTGTTCTCACACTGGCCAACCAGATTCCTCTGGGAAGTCCGAAAGCAGGAACTCATAAGAACATAAGAAGAGCCTGCTGGATCAGGCCAGTGGCCCATCTAGTCCAGCATCCTGTTCTCACAGTGGCCAACCAGGTGCCTGGGGGAAGCCCGCAAGCAGGACCCGAGTGCAAGAACACTCTCCCCTCCTGAGGCTTCCGGCAACTGGTTTTCAGAAGCATACTGCCTCTGACTAGGGTGGCAGAGCACAGAACTCATTCCACATTCACACTGAACATTTATTCCACTTTAAACAGTCATGGTTTCCCCCAAAGAATCCTGGGAAGTGTAGTTTGTGAAGAGTGCTGAGAGTTAGGAAAGTCATAGTCCCCTCACAGACCTGCAATTCCCACAGTTCTCTGGGAAGAAGGACTGGCTGTTAAAACTGCTCGAGGAATTGTACCTGTATGAGGGGAATGGGGATCTCCTAGCAACTCTCAGCACTCGTCACAAACTACACTTCCCAGGATTCTTTAGGGGAAGCTGTAGCTGCTTAAAGTGGAATACCAGTGGAATAAATGTTCAGTGTGAATCTGGCTTAAGTGCAACAGCAACTCTCCCCACTTGCAGTTTCCAGCAACTGGTATCCGGAGGCATTCCACCTCTGGCACGGTGGGAGAAATACCAGTAGCCATGGATAGCCTTATTATCCTCCATGAACGTGACTAATCCTCTTTTAACGCCATCTGAGTTGGTGGCTGTTTAATTCTTGATTTAGAGCAAATGTTGACTTTGTTTACATTCTTGCTTTAAGCAGATCTAGATGTGTTCCCCATGAGTGGTGTTGCATTGCAAGTGTATGTTGCTCACACATGACAGCTGAGCCCCGGAATAAATTCTTCCCCCTGGTCCCCCCCCCCAAATAGCCTTCTGTCCTTCTTGGGTGAGCAATTTTGATCACCTCTTCTCTCCTGCCCCCCCTCCAAACAGCAATTTCCTTTGGATTGGTGGGAAGCCCTGGCTTCCCTCCCCCTTTCAGTTACCGCACAATTTCCCTGTGGTTAAAAGCTCTTTTGCATCTGGCAGGCGTCCAGGACAAAACAGTTAGCTTAAGTAGCTATATATACAGCCCGAGAATGCCTCTTTCCCCCTTCATTCCAGAAAGTGTTTGGATGGCCAAGGGGACCTGAGAGGAGAGAGAGGCCATGCGTAGGACGGTGGCGTGAGAGGCAGGCTAGAAAAGGAAACCAAAGGGTACCGGTGTCTGAAAAGGCCAACTAGTCTGACCCCTATATTAGGACTGCAGTGTGTGTGTGTGGGGGGGGGGGGGAAGGGCTGTAGCTCATTCGTAGAGCATCTGTTTTGCATGCAGAAGGTCCCCCAGTTCAATCTCCAGTGGCATCTCCAGGTAGGAGTGGGAAAAAGAGTCCCTGTCTGAAAGTGGTAGAGCACTGCTGCTGGTCGTTGTAGACCACTGTTCTTCAAGCTTGGGTCTCCAGATGTTGTTGAACTACAGCTCTCATCCTCCTTGGCCATTGGCTAAGCTGGCTGGGGCAGAGCTTGGAAAAGTTACTTTTTTAAAACTACAACTCCCATAATCCCCAGCCAACATGGCCACTGGATTGGGCTGATGGGAGTTGTAGTTCAAAAAAGTAACTTTGCCAAGCTCTGGGGTGGGGTTGATGGATGTTGTAGTCCAATAACATCTGGGGACCCAAGGGTCAAACAGTGCTGTAGACAGGATTGAGCTGGATGGTCCTATGGTCTGACTTGGTATAAGGTAGCTTCCTAGGCGTTAAGGGAAGGGCAGTAGCTCAGTGTTTAGAGCATCTGCCTTGCATGCAGAAGGTCCCCAAGTTCAAATCCTGGCACCTCCAGGTAGAGCTAGGAAAGACTTCTGCTTGAAACCCTGCAGCTGCTGCCAGTCCGTGTAGACAATACTGAGCTCGGTGAGCCATTGGTCTAACTCAAGATAAACGTCCTATATTCCTACATATGTTTGGTTGATCATTTGTTTGCATTTAAAGAATATTCCTGTTAATTCCATTTCTATCCCATCCCCGAAGAAGCCAAGGGCAGCAATTCAACAATTAAAGTGCAACCAATTAGAATTGTTTTTGAGTTTTTTTATTTTAATATTTTATATTGAAACAAACGTAGAGTCTATAAATACAATCTTTTTTTAAAAAAAAAACTGCATGTGTGCAAAAATGTATAATTTTCCTTTAGCTCTCTACACATTTATATTAAAACTGTAAAAATAACTTTGAACAGATATTTGAAACTTTTAATAAAATCTCTGTAAATATAACACATAATTTCTATTAACAATCTATTCTCTCAGCAGCAAAAAATGTGTCAAGTAATCCCAGTTTAAATCTTTACACCCTAAAACTGACAAAGAGGAACCATGTCCTTTGGAATACCTCCTCTTTTCTTTTTTCCATCTTTTCATTTCACGGCTCTGTAAGTTTTGCCATTGTGTCAGCATACCACACCTTGTCCAACCATTTGTCTTTCAGTGGGAATTTGAACTGCTTGACAAGGGTTTTTTTTTTTAAATCAAGAATGCAAACATTCAATGGTAGATTTCCCCGCCCTTGCAAACAAGGAAGTGTCGCCTCTAAGATGATGTCTGCCATGAATGCATGTGTGCATAAAAAAGCAAGATAAGCGTTTCTATGTATGTGAGTTCCCTTCAGACTAAACATTGATCCAAGGAAGCAGAATTGAAAAAGATCCCTCCTTCTGACCCAACATACGTGACTTCCCCCCCACCCAAATTTTATTGACATCTTTTTTTGTACAGCATAGGGGTATAAGTCATACAGTTACATTCTTGTATCTTCTTATACAATACATATTTTCACATTCTCAATGCGTTTGTTGTGATCTATTTTAGAGTGTGGGGGAGGAGGAGGATTGGGGGACAGGCAATGGTTCCTTGCAAAGGAGTTCAGGTTGAGGTCAAGTTATGAATGTATGGTTTTTATCAGGTGTGTCTGTTTGCCTGCTAAGTCTGTCGTGTTTGCTGTGGCGTGTATTATGGGTTGGTGTGTGTTTCTGTCCATGTTTAATCAGTTTCTGATTGAGCATTGGGATGCTATGATTTGTTGAATGTGTAGCCTAGTGTGCCTCTCCATAATGAAGCTTCTGTTACTGGAGGTTTCCAGTCATGCTGTTTGGTTGTGATGAATCTGTTTTACGGAGCATTATCTCTAACAAACCATAGCAAAACACCTCCTGTCAACTGTCTGTCAGGGATAGTTTTTTTTTTTTTGGGGGGGGGGTCCTGGTTAAAGAAGGTAAACTATGGAATTTGCTCTCACAAGAGGCAGTGATGACCACCAACTTTAAGGAAGGCCGTAAAAGAGGATTAGGGAAATGCATGGAGGATAAGGCAATTAGGCACAACAGTTATGTTCTCCCTCCACTGTCGGAGACAGCAGCGCCTCTGAATATCGGTTGCTGGGAATCGCAGGCGGGGAGAGTGCTGTTACACGCAGGCCCTGCTTTCAGGCTTCCCATGGGCATCTGGCTGGCCCCTGTGAGAACAGGATGCTGGATTAGATGGGCCATTGGCCTGATCCAGCCGCCAAGCTCTTCTTATGCTCTTAAGGTTTTAAGTGGAGAACACTCCTGTACTTCACAATAAGCCGCAAACTAACAACGGCAATTAATGGAAATTCCGATGATAAAAAATGAACAATTATTTCCTTCCTATTCCATTACAGAGAGAAAGAGTAGTTTTTAGCGTTGTGATTCCTAAACACGAAGGGGTAAATGGTTCTAATGGGTAGCTGGGAGTGAAATATAATGGATACAAATATGTTGTTGTCGTTGTCATTTACCCTTTCCCCCCAAAAAAACCTTAAGCAAATTATGCAAAAGTAAGTGTCTGTTCTATGAAATATGGCAACTGGCAAAAAAAAGGCTAAAATTAATACATTATTTGCCGCGGAGGGAAGAGACCTCGTTATCTAACCTAATTAACACATCCTGTGGTTCTCGTTAGCGCATGAAACTGTTGGAAATATGTAGTGTGTGCTAATAATGAGCACTAAATGAATCTCCCTCTCTCTCTCTCTCTCCCCCCCCTCCCCCCTATCAGGAAGTTGACATCCTGGACATCAGCTGTATCCGGGACACTCGGACTGGGCGCTACGCCAAGCAACCTAAGGTAACTGTAATTTCCTCATATCAGAGATGTTCTTAGGCCCCAAGACTGTTCAGGTTGCTGTTTACATAACACAGGGGTGGGGGATCTCTGGCGTACGGGCCAAACTTGGCCCACCAGGGGTCCAGTTTGGTCCATGAGGCTGCGCCCACTTTGTCAATCAGCTGAGGTCACTGGTTGGTGTCACCTGATGGGCGGAGTTCAGTTCTGCATTAGCTGTGCCTACTAGTTCCCCCGATGGACAACCAAAGTAGCAGGATTAACCCCCTCTCCCTGCTGATGAGAGTTCAGTCCTGCTGGGTGCTACTTCACCAGAGGATTTCCTGAGGGGAATGCACTGGCAAAGCAGACCCTTTCCCCAACTCCTGTGGGTCAACGTTGACAGATGTCATCAGAAATCATGTCATCAAATAATTGACAGGTGGATGGCCCCACCTGCTTGTCAAAGTTGGCCCTCGGGGGGGGGGGAGATCAAGATCTGGTCTGCTGAACCAAAAAAGGTTCCCCACCCCTGAGATACTACAAAAAGTGCACGTTTGACAGCATTCATGCGATTAACATCACATCTAGTTTGCCCTGTAGGAGAGCAGCGTTGGTGCAGATCAGGTTAACTTCTCTAAGTCGTGCCTTTGCACCCTTTGTTCTCTAGGATCCGAAGACCCGGGAGATTCTTGGCTTTGGGGGGCCAGAGCAACGGCCTGAAGAGAAACTAGTGACTGTGGTGCATGGCCCAGACCTGGTCAACGTCAGCTTTCTCAACTTCATGGCGGTCGTTCAGGATGACGCAGCAAAGGTAGGGTGGGGAGCATCACAATGAACTGGTTTTTTGAGGAGACGAAGATGCTTTCATACCATGACGGTGAACCTCTGGCCTTTAAAGTGTTGTTGACCTCCAACTCCCATCAGCCCCAGCCAGCATGGCCAATGGTCAGAGATGATCAGAGTTGGAGTCCAGCAACACTGGGAGGGCAGCAGACTCCCCATCCCAGCAACAGAACTTACCCAGAGGCGGTCTGGCTTACACAGGGTTGTATTCAGCTAAGTCCTACTCAGAGTAGACCCATCAGAATGAATGAACCCAAGTTAGTTGTTTCTGTTAACTTCAGCAGGTCTGCTCTGAGTAGGACTAGCATTGAATACCAACCACATAATCTATTTATTTGAGTCTGCAAGATAGCTTCACAGATCATGAACGATCGCAGGCTGGAGAATACAAAGAGACGTCTTGTAATGAATTAGCACCTTGTAATGAATCGCCTTCACCAGCTTTGAGGGGTTTGCCTTGTTCCTCTTGTGGTTCGATAACTTTAATCATTCTTGATTTATAATTGGCTTTAATTTACAGCTTTGTCATTGAAAGATGATGTCTTTCAATGTAGATGTCCCTTTTGTTTCTGGTTTTGGCTGCTATTCCCATGACTTTGTCAATACTTGTGGGGGGTTTTCAGTACTCCTAGGTGTGCAGTAGTTGTGTGTGTGTATAATTAAAAACTGAAATCTTGTGTAATAGCAATGATGATGCGCATGGGCGATACAAGTCAGTAGTGGTCACCTCTCCTTAGGGATGGCTGAGGAATTTGAGCTGGATGCATTTTGATTCAAACTAACCTGCTCAGCACCTTCCAGATGTGCAAATCAGAAAGAGTTATCCTTAGATTTTGCGCTTCTCCAGATTTTGCAATGTTCTTATTCTTATTCTCGATTAAATTTATATCTAAGGGAGGCCAGGGTGGCAAAGAAATGATAAAGCACTAAAACAAATCTTTAAAACAAATCATCTTAAAAAAAATGTTTAAAAGCATCTTTAAAAAACAGTTCTAATACAGATGCAGACAGGGGTAAGGTATCTACTTAAAAGGCTTGTTGAAAGACAAAGGTCTTCAGTAGGTGCCGAGAAAATAATACTGTACTCAGCTCAAAAAAGCACCAAAATGCATATTTCAGGACAAAATAAATTTTAGGAATGTGTACATTGTGATAAAATATGTATTTAAATACAGTTTTTTGGGGATTAAATATATATATATAAAGATATACCCAGTCATTAACCAAAAAGAAATCAGAAGGCTAGGACTAGGGAGGGCAGCTATGAGAGAACTAGAAAAGGTCCTCAAATGCAAAGATGCATCACTGAACACCAAAGTCAGGATCGTTCAGACCATGGTATTCCCAATCTCTGTGTATGGATTTGAAAGTTGGACAGTGAAAAAAGCGGATAAGAGAAAAATCAGCTCCTTTGAAATGTGGTGTTGGAGGAGAGCTTTGCGGATACCATGGACTGCAAAAAAGACAAACAATTGGGTGTTAGAACAAATTAAACCAGACCTGTCACTAGAAGCTAAAATGATGAAACTGAGGTTATCATACTTTGGACACATCATGAGAAGACATGATTCACTAGAAAAGATAATAACTCTGGGGAAAACGGAAGTGAGTAGAAAAAGAGGAAGGCAAAACAAGAGATGGATTGATTCCATAAAGGAAGCCACAGACCTGAACTTACAAGCTCTGAACAGGGTGGTTTATAACAGATGCTCTTGCAGGTCACTGATTCATAGGGTCTCCATAAGTCGTAATCGACTTGAAGGTACATAACAACAACAAAGATATAATGCAGAAATAAGTGGAACTGTCTAATGAATGAACTCATGCAGAATTGACAGGTACCTGAAATAGAATGATCCCTCCTTGTCACCCACTGTCCTACCCTGACACTTAGACTGCATACACATCATACATTTAAAGCACATGCCTTCCCCCGCAAAATTCTGGAAACCATCATTTACCCTACACAGAGCTACAATTCCGGGCACCCTTAACAAAACTACAGTTCCCATGACACTTTTGGGGAAGGCGTGTACTTCAGATGTATGGTGTATGCGTAGCCTTAATCTCTCTATACCATGGTGATGCTCTTGTTGTTTCTAAACCACCTCCTTGCTCACTGGTTTCACTGGTGTTCCCATATTATGTTCTCATATTATGAGATGGGCAGAGAACAGAAACATCTTCCCTTAATCAGTTATTGCTTTATCACTGATGGGTTTGCTGCCCTGGGCTGCTTTCAGAGGAAGGGCAGGATATACATTAATAATAATAAAACTGCACATTTTATGAACCCCTCTCATGCGTCTCTCCTGGAGTATATTATTTTACTTCTCTAAACTTCAAAAGCTCCGAATGGTTTAGCTTTTTTTTCTTTTTCCTGGAAATGTGCAACTGTGTCAAACGAGGACAGCATGGGCTGTGTGGCTGTCTCATTAAAATGGCCTGTATCAATGTCAATCCTAGAGTAGATCCATTGATATTAATGGGCGTGACTAACATAAGCCCATCGATTTCAGTGGATCTGCAACCCAATGTAAAAAACACGGCGCATTAGACCTGAGGGCGTGAGTGGGATGGGGGAGGGCAGAAAAGACTGGTTGGCCTCATCCTGTTCTTCCTCTGCCTCCTCTCCTCTCCAGTTGTGGACCGAGGAACTGTTCAAACTGGCCACAAACATCTTGGCTCAGAACGCCTCGCGGAACACCTTCCTGCAAAAAGCGTGAGTTTATTATTTATTTATTTATTCAATTGTATACCGCCCCATAGCTGAAGCTCTCTGGGCGGTTTACAACAATTAAAAACGTTAAATATATATATATATATATATATATATATATATATATATATATATATATATATATATATATATATATATATATATATATATATATATATATATATATACACACACACACACACACACACACACACACACACACACACACACACACACACACACACACACACACACACACACACACACACACACACACACACAAAAATTTAAAAACACATTTTTAAAAAGCAACTTAAAAACACATGCTAAAATGCCTGGGAGAAGAGGAAAGTCTTGACCCGGCACCGAAAAGATAACAGTGTTTGCGCCAGGCGCACCTCGTCAAACTAATCATTCCATAATTTCTGCCCTGCCCTGTGAAATAGGGGAGAGAGCTCCTGGGAGGGGGCGTAGCTCAGTGGGAGAGCATTTGCTTTGCATGCAGAAGGTCCCAGGTTCAATCCCCAGCAACATCTCCAGGTAGGGCTGGGAATGTCTCCTCCCTGAAACTCAGAAGAGCTGCTTCCGGCCAGTGTGGACGATACTGGACCTGCTGATCTGACTCTGTATAAGGTTGGCCTCTGTAGTTTGGTTAGCCGGCTTCCTGTTGTTGGCTCAGAGGTGTCCAGGCCAAAAGGGTTAGCTGCTCTACTTACTTCCCTGTAAGGCAGGTGTGGGGAGCCTTTGGCCCTCCAAATGTTGCTGAACTATATCCCCCATCAGCCCCGGAAAGCATGTCCAATCTCCAGGGATGATGGGAGTTGTAGTTCACAAACATCTGGAGGGCCAAAAGTTCTTCTGTAAGGTCTGCTGGGGTTCTGTCCCTTGACGGGGGAAGATTACAAGAAATCAACATCTCTATAATCACAGTTATGGGAGTTCTTAGACTGCAGCAATGTCTTGCTCTCTCGACCAAGCAAAGCAACTTTGCTGATGCTCCTGTGCATAGGAGAGGAGGGAAGGCCAGATTCAGCCTTACAGCTAACTCTCAGTTTCACCCTCGCAGGTACACCCGGCTCAAAATCCAGCTCAATCAGGATTCAAGGATCCCAGTCAAGAAGTAAGGTCGTCTTTTTCAACCCCCACGCTCCTGTGTGTTTTCCTCCATTCCAGCCTTCTGCCCTCAGACCTATATTCTGTGTCATGTCCCCGATGAGGGCTTCTAGGGGCTGTTGCGGAGAGAAAGATATCACTTCTTCTCCAAAGAGAGGTTCTTCCCATTGATCACCTGCCCTTCGACTTGAAGGTTTCCATTGTAAGGACATGTGCCCCTCCTGACAAGCTTGCCAGTTTGAAACAGTGCCCGGGTGCGTGTGTGTGTGGACCCTTGGAGACCAGCTTAGGGGTTGGGACCCCAGCTTGCTCCATTTAACAGCTGTCTGATTTGCAAATGGGCCTCAGCAGACAGGGGTGCTTCATCGTGAGTAATGGCCATTTTTGCTCTTTAGTTCCCGAAAACGACCATCTGTCCTCTGAGGCAGCTTTTTGTATTGGTTTGAAAACTGCAACCGTGCTCCCTTTTGATTCTCAATTTTTTTTGTAAAAGCCTAGCTCTAGGATAGCCAGCTTAGCACTCTCTCCCAATCTTTGTTTTATTTATTTATACAAGTATTTCTATACAGTCCTCAAGAGCCAGTGTGGTGTAGTGGTTAGAGTGTTGGACTACGACCTGGGAGACCAGCGTTTGAATCCCCACACAGCCATGAAGCTCACTGGGTGACCTTGGGCCAGTCACTGCCTCTCAGCCTCAGAGGAAGGCAATGGTAAACCACCTCTGAATACCACTTACCATGAAAACCCTGTTCAAGTTGGGATCGACTTGAAGGCAGTCCATTTCATTTTCATACTGTCCTCCCGCAAAACATCAGGGTGGTGTACAGGAATGTAAAAACAAAATAATCATTCAAACAATTGGCTACTCCAGAGACATTTTAAAGAGCTGCAGAGGCCTGCTGGTGCAAAAACATATTCAAGAGATATCTGAAAGTCAGAAGCGAGGATGCCTGCTGGATCTCTGCCAGACAAGCGTTGCACAGCATGGGATCAGCAACGCTAGATGCCCCATTTTTGGCTGAGGCCAGCTGGGCCTCTGTAATATGGGGGGCAACTAGCAGCACTCCTCCGGGTGATCTTAGTGATCTGGCTGATAGGTAAGGTGGTCCTTAAAGTATCCTGGGCCCAAGTTGTTCAGGACTTTGTATATCAACCCCCAAACCTTGACTCCAACTCCCATCACTCCCTGCCAGCATGGCTCAATGGTCAGGGAAAATGGGGCTTGTAGTCCCATAACATCTGGAGGTGACCACATTGTCTATCCCTGGCTTAGCTTTTGTATATCAAGCACTGTCCTCCTTTTCATAGTTGGAAGGGGCCTATAAGGCCATCAAGTCCCACCCCCTGCTCAATGCAGGGATCCAAATGAAAGCATCCCCGACAGGTGTCTGTCCAGGTGCCTCTTGAACGCCTCCAGTGTCAGAGAGCCCACCACCTCCCTAGGTCATTGGTTCCATGGTTGTACCGCTCTAACAGTTGGGAAGTTTTTCCTGATGTTCAGTCGAAATCTGGTTTCCTGTAGTTGAGCCCATTATTCCATGTCCTGCACTCTGGGATGATTGAGAAGAGATCGTCGTCCACCTCTGTGTCGCAACCTTTCAAGTACTTGATTTTGGTATTCCTCTTTCTGACACATGTGGCTTGTTGCACCTACCTTGATTAGGTCTGCCAGTCTGTCTAAGAGATTCCCATTTCCCTCCTCTTGTAGCATCCTGAAAATGTTCTCGGCTGACAAAAAGCGGGTGGAGACGGCCCTGGAGTCCTGTGGCCTTAACTTTAATAGGGTATGTCTTTTTTTTTAAGTGTCGACTTCCTTCCAGCTCTCCTCCTCCATCCTGTTGCTGCAACTTGGATGACTAGGACCAGATCCACACTATATAGTCAAAGCACTATTATACTGCTTTAACAGGCATGGCTTCCTCCAAAGAATCCTGGGAACTGTAGTTTAAGGGTGGTTAGAGTTATTAGGAGAACCCTCTTCCCCTCACAGAGCTACTGTTCCCAGAATTCCCTGGGAAGAGGTATTGATTGTTTCTCTGGGAAACTAAGCCACTTTCTCTCTGCCTAGCCTACCTCATAGGTCATTGGGTTTTTTTAGCTGTTTTGGTTGCCAATTTTCAACTGGCTTGTTTTATTGCATATTTTAATTAAGGTTGTTTTATAAAGAAAGTATTTATACACCGCCCTCTTGCAAAACATCATGGCGGTGTACAGCAACATAAAAACAATAATTAAAATGACTGGCTACTCAACCAACATTTTAAACAGCTACATAGGCCTGTCAATGTTCTGATTGAATTGTAATTGAATATTTTTATTATGCATGTATTTTATAATTGATTTTTTGTTGTAAACTGCTTAGATGTCATTTTGGCATATAAGTGGTATATAAATGAATTCCTCTGAATAATAACAATGATTATATGATGCGTATGCAATCCTAGACTGGCTTAAAGCCTGACTCCTGAAAGCTGTATTTCTGTCTCCAAATTTTCTTTTTCTTCCTCCTCTTCCCTGTCTCCCCAGAATGGCAACGCTTTCCCCAGTGTGTGTTGCCTGATTTTATTTATTTATTCCTCTTCTTGTCCCCAGAGCGAGTCTATCAAACCTGACGAGTTCACCCTGGAGATCTTTGAACGCTTCCTGAATAAGCTTTGCCTTCGGCCAGACATAGACAAAATCTTGTTGGAAATGTGAGTGCAAGAGAGCGTGGCAGGGATGATGGATGTGGAAGGGCAGGCTATCGGCATTTAGAAATGGATTTGGTCTCTTGTTGTCGACGCTTTGATGTTTTTAATGAAATAGCGGTATCCAAATACACTTATAAATAAATAAATAAATAAATAGCATCAGCGACATGTTGCAGAATAGACCTGCAAAAAACCAAAAACAAAACCCTATCTGTGTGAATGGTCCCCAGTTAAGGGCAGGGAAGGCTCCTAGCGGGCAGTGATTACAACTGAGGTTGCATTTCTTGGTAGCAGGTGACACATTGTAGAATTTACCTGCCTCAAGCCCCAGTCGTTAGCGGCCCTTTGTCAGGGGTGGGGGAACCTGCAGCCCTGCAGATGTTCGTGGGCTGCCATACTGTCTGTCCCAGCCTTTCCCAACTAGTGAGCCACCAGGTGTTGCTGGACCACAACTCCCATCAGCCTCAGCCAGCATTGCCAATGGTCAGGAAAGATGGGAATTGTGGTCCAACAACATCTGGTGGCCCACTAGTTGGGAAAGGCTGGTCTATCTTCTGGTACTCCAGATGTTCTTCGGCTCCAGCTCCCATCCTTGCTATATGTAGTCCCAGTTCATAATCTGGATATCTTTCCAGCATGGCCAGAATTCGTGACTTAATATTGTCCTTTTTGGACTTTTTATTCCAAAAATAAGCGAGTGTGCCATTTTCCACACATATAGGACTGGCATGTTTTTTCAGCCTCCCAGGCAGCTACGTGATTGGCTTGGTTCATAATTAATTGGTCTGCTGCTTTCACGATAAGGGAGGACACCTTCCCTTCCTTTTATTGGTTGTAAATTTTGGACAGGACCAAAATGTAATTACTCTGCCTTCCCTCCTATCATTCATTCATTCATTCATTCGGGCAAGGTCCCCAAAAGCAACAAACAGAAAAACACTGAAGAAATAATATAGTTACAAGTAACGCAAATTCAAAAATGCAGTACAATAAATCAGTGAAAATATATAACAACAAACTCATAAATCACCGTTCATACATGCATGAGTGGCATTTGAGCTCTCACCACAAACGTAGTCGCCATCCACAAACAAGGGCCCACGTAATAAGCTTTGCCCCTGGCTGCGGCCACAGCTGTGGCAAAGTTCTTACGATTGCTCTCCAGGGTGGGGCTGGCCGGCTCAACTTTGTGGTGCCCCGACAGGCTGCAGTTCTCCAGGTGCTGGAGCGCGTGCAGTAAAGAAGAGCTGGGGAGGCTAAAGTTGGTATTCACCTCCCAGCCAGCAATAGTCCTATCATGGCAGCTGGTGGACTGCTTCTTGAAAGTTCGGACTAAAACCCGGAGTGGATTCCACTGCCCCACTGACATTGGAGTCGCCACTGGCTATTACCGCTGCCTGCCATTAGTGCTATTGCTCCTTTTCCAATAGCGGAGCCAAGGGGAAGCCTTACCTCAGCCTGGACCAGCTGATGGAGTTTATCAACCAGAAGCAAAGGGATCCCCGTCTCAATGAAATCCTGTATCCTCCACTGACTCAGGGCCAGGTGCGCCAGCTCATCAACAAGTATGAACCCAACCAACAGTTCCAGCAGCGTGGTGAGCCCACACATATACCTCTTCCAAGATTTGGGCTGGGAGATGCCGGTGGGGGGTGATGCGGTGATGGGGATACGCACAGCAAGGCAACCGTTTTCAAAATGCGTGGCTGACGTTTTTGCTGGTTTTTTTAGTGGTGGGCTTTACTGTTTCATTCGGTACTGTAGATTTTTAGTTGTTCAAGGTTTTTATATCAGCCCAGGAGCTTTGAACTGGCCCGATAGCACACGGGCAGCCAGGGCAAATGTTTTAGCAGAGGTGCAACACGCTCCTGGATCCAACATTGTCACTAGAGGCTCAGGTGGCCCCGGTGGCTAGGAGTGGCCTTTTCCAGCTCCGGCTGGTTTGCTAGCTTCAGCCCCATATGGACAGAGATGACTTGGCCACAGTACTCCATTGTCTTCTAATTTCCACGTTGGGAGCATAGCAATGCGCTCTGTGTGGGACTGCCCTTGAAGATGACATGGAAATGTCAACTATTCCAAATGCAGCAGCCAGATTACTGGGTGGGATTCCCTGCAGAACTCATCTAACCTCTGTCTTAAAACAGCTGCATTGGTAGCCAGTTAGTTTCCAGGCCCATGTCAAGGTGCAACACATAATTTTATTATTATTTATTTATTTTATTACATTTTTAGACCGCCCTATAGCAATAAGCTCCCAGGGCGGTGCACAGCATAATAAAACAGGTTAAAATACAAAAACACAATAAAACGTAATTAAAAATTTTCAATTTTAAATTCAAATTTTTAAATTTTTAAAACACATAAGTGTTTAAAGCCCTGAACAAGTTAAGTCCCAAATACCTGGAAGACCGGCTCCTTCCCTACAGACTCTCGGGTGTTGAGATCAGCAGAGGGGGGGGGCTTTGGTAGCTCCACCACCGTCAGAAGCTTGGGTCGTGGTGTCCCAAGAGAGGACATCCTTTGTGGCGGGCTTTAAGTTGCGGAACTCCTTCCTCACCGAGGTGTGTCTGGCAACTTCACTGCAGTATACAGTTTTGCAGGGAATGCTAAGGATGCACCTCTGCCATTGATACTTGAGATTTATATTTTTAGGACCCACCCCTATTCTTTGTGATGTGATTTTAGGTTGTTTTTAATTGTTCTTAATGATATATTTTTAAACAGTTGTGACCCACCCTAACCTTTGGGTAACTCTAAATAATAATAATAATTGTATGTGTAGCAAGTGTGTACAATATATATTTCTTGTGTGTGTGTATGTGTATGAAAAAATGGAAATGGCCTGCCTTCAAGTCGATCCCGACTTATGGCAACCCCATGACTAGGGATTTCATGCTAAGCGGTATTCAGAGGGGGTTTCCCATTGCCTCCCTCTGAGGCTAGTCCTCCCCAGCTGGCTAGGGCCTGCTCAGCTTGCCACAGCTGCACAAGCCAGCCCCTTCCTTGTCCACAACTGCCAGCTGGGGGGCAACTGGGCTCCCTGGGACTATGCCGCTTGCCCACGGCTGCACAGGTGGCAGGGCATGTAACCCCTGAGCCACTCCCTGTGGGGGTTATCTTTAACTGGCCCTTGACACCCAGGAGACACGAGTGGTACTCGATACATATCTATTTGTGTAAACTGCTTACACAGTCTTAGTATTAAGCGGTGTATATAAATGTATGAAATAAGCAAGTACGTGTTGGGCACTCAGAACCACAGAACTGCTCCCCCGCCATCCATTTGCAGCAGGCCTCTCCTCTTGCCTACCTCTGTTAACCTGTGTTTTTCTTTTTCTCTCCATCCTTCCTCAGACCAGATGTCAATGGAAGGGTTTGGCCGCTACCTGGGGGGAGAAGAGAACGCCATCGTGCCCCCCGAAAAGTTGGATTTAAGTGACGACATGACCCAGCCGTTAAGCAGCTACTTTATTAACTCTTCACATAATACCTACCTCACAGGTATGTGCAGGGAATGACGCCCCCTTCTCTCCCCCTCATATGGGTGTGGCCAGTCCCCCACCACTTGCCCCACTGCCAGCCCTGAGGCAAAATATATTTATTTAGAAGATTTATAAACGGTTTGATCGAAAAAGTTCTCTAAGTGGCCTACAAACCAAATTGAAGGTACAAACTCAACTGAACCTCCGTGGTCGACTGAAAACAAATATACTTAGAACCGCTGGCTTGTATCCAAAGTAGGACGTAGAAATGTGTGCCGTTGGCACAAGGATTTACACTTGCGCAATGGAATGTCTGTCCTTCTCCCCCTGCGTGCCCCCTAAATCTGTCTGTTCTCAAAACCTCCAGATTTGGGAAGGGTGGGGAGAGGAGGGCGGGAGTTCAGTTAAATGCATTGAAAACTGCCCATCATTTAAAAAAAAAATTGATACAACTTTTTAAATGAATATAAAGAAGCTATATATCTGGGTAGACTTGTCGAAACAAAGAAAAGTTTTCAAGTAGCTTTTTTAACGCAGTGAATTGGTAACACCTTCTGCAACTCCACTCAGTGATTGGCCTTTTTAAATTTTATTTTTTGTTTCATTTTCCAGTCATATCCTGTATTTTCTCCAAGGAACTCAAGGAAGCATACATCAGTTCTCTCCTCCCATTTTATCCTCGCAATAGCTCTGTGAGAGTAGACTAAGCTGAGAAAGTATGACAGGCAGAAGGGAACTTTGTGGCCGAGCAAGGCTTTGAACACTGTCCAGCGGAACACTCTAACTTCCAGATTGGATTATTACAAATGTGCTCTACACGGGGCTGCCCTTGAAGATGACTCAGAAACTGGTCCTCAATGCAGCAGGCAGATTACAAGTTGGGATTCCATTTACGTTTCATATAACCTGTTTGAAAACAGCTGCATTGGTTGCCAGTTCATTTCCAGTCCCAATTCAAGGCACTCACATTCATGTTTAAAGACCTAAACGACTTAGGCCCCAAATATCTGAAAGGGCATTCTCTGTGGCAGCCCCAAAGTTGTGGAACTTTGTCCCCACAGAGGTGAACCTCGCAACTTTACTGTACAGTTTTCAGTGAATGCCAAAGATGCCCCTCTTCACCTTGGCCTTTGACACCTAAGATGTCGATTTTAAGGACCCATCTTATTTTTGTGATATTTGTGGTTGTAAGCAAAAGTACAAAGAATGTTTAGTTTAACATGTTTGCAAAAAAACATGGTTTCCTTCACTGCCTGGTTGAACCTTGGTCTCCGAGGTCCTAGTCTAGTTGGACACTAAATGCTACACCTAGCTGGCCTGTGGCCTCCCAGTTGTGGCCTGGCTTGTGGCCCCCCAGTTGTGACAGAAGGAGTGCTTTAGTATAAATTCACCTCTTCAGCTGAAGTGAAAGCCAAGGAGGGAGTTGAAAAATAGGGCTGCCTTTTTCTGTGGGAGAACAATTGCCATGAGGTAAATGTTTCCTGTCAGCATACAGTATATGAGGTGAAATTGTTTTGTGTAGAAAACGTCTTTCTCATGGGAATTTGGTGTCTCTTGCTGTCTTCAAACTTGTTTGCTTTGTTGATTTCACGTTTTCTTTTTCCTCTTCCAAGGATTTGAGGTCTGGTAGCATTGCTTGGTTGCCTCCCCTCTCACCAGGTGCATAACATTTCTGCATCTTCTTCTCCCTACCCACCCCCCAAAAAGCTGGGCAGCTGACAGGAAATTCCTCTGTGGAGATGTACAGGCAGGTGCTGCTGAGTGGCTGCCGTTGCATTGAGCTTGACTGCTGGAAGGGGCGACCCCAAGATGAGGAACCTTTCATCACCCACGGATTCACGATGACGACGGAAATACCTTTCAAGGTGACTAAGGCTCGGCATGGTTGGGCATTTGCAAAGGGCACCAGGACCAGCAGAGGGCCCGCCACCTTAGCGGTGTTTGCCAATTCCGGTTTGCACAGAGTATCCAAGAAGATCGGATGCTGCTTAGTGTGCATGTCTCACCTCTTCCAGGTTGGGGGGGGGTGTCCCATATTGGGCACCACACCTATAGGCCCCTGAAATCCTGGAGCCAGCTCTGGCAGTGGAGGTGGTGATGTCCTTTGTTGCCAACAAATTATTTGGAAGGATGGTACCTTGGTATCCTGGAGGTGGAGTAGCAATAATATACAGAGAGACTATCTCTCTGACTAGAGTGCCGTTTCCATCTCTCCCTGGGTTTGAAGCCCTTAGTCTAAAATCTGGCAGCCAGGATGGTTTGGCAATTTTACTGATCTATCGCTCCCCATGTTGCTCTATGACCACCTTGCAGGAGCTATCGAAGTTGATTTTGGAACTAATGTTGGTGTCCCCTAACCTGTTAGTATTGGGAGATTTCAACATTCATGTCAATTCCTCTTTATATGGTGCGGCCCGTGATTTTATGACGACTATGACCACCTTGGATTATCTCAATTAATTAAGGAACCCACACATAGAGCTGGTCATACTCTTGATCTTGTTTTTTATACTGGCCCGGATGAAGAGGACTTGGCACTTAGTGATTTATCTGTTCGCCCATTACTTTGGACAGATCAGTATTTGATTAAATTTAAAATACCACCATTACATACTCCTTTTAGAGGAAAGAATCCTTTAAAAATGATTCACCCAAAAAGGTTATTAAATCCAATTGTTTTCTTATCTACTGCTGAAAAAAAATTTTGTTCCTCGAACTAGTGACTCCATTGTTGATTTAGTAGATTCTTGGAATAATACAACGTCCAGGACTATAGATGCTATTGCCCCTTTACGTCCACTTACTCACTCTCGATCTAAGGTGGCCCCATGGTTTTCTAAGGAATTGGCAGATATGAAACGGACTTACAGGGGCTTAGAGCGTCGTTGGCTGAAGACACGGAGCCTTTTTGACCAACTTCAGGCCAAGAACTTTTTGAAGCATTATATGACATCTAGATCTACGGCACAAAAAGCCTTTTTCTCGGCTGCCATGTCGTCTGCCGACAGCCGACCAAAAGAACTCTTCCGGGTGGTTAAGGACTTGCTTAATCAAGACCAACATAAGCCGAATTTCGATCATTCTGCCTCCCGTTGTCAAGAACTAGCCACATATTTTAGTACTAAGGTTGCCCAGATTCGTTCTGATCTTGATACTAATAATGTTGTAATCGATGCTATGCCCTCTACTACAGTTACTATCTGCTCTTCCACTTTAGACTCATTTCAGCTCATCCATCCCACTGATATAGATAATCTTTTGGAAGGGATGAGACCCACCACGTGTTCACTAGACCCATGTCCCTCCTGGATTATAAAACAGTCCAGAAAGGGACTTGCAGACCGGATCAGTGAGGTGATCAATGCTTCCCTCCAACAAGGCCACCTTCCAGGCAGCCTAAAGGAAGCAATTGTCATTCCCTTATTTAAAAAGCCTTCTTTGAACCCTTCCAGTTTAGATAGTTTCCGTCCCGTGTCCAACTTACCTTTTTTAAGTAAAATTATTGAGAAAGTGGTGGCCTCTCAGCTCCAGAGTTTCCTGGAGCTGACAGATTACTACGACTCATCTCAATCTGGTTTTAGGCCGGGTCATGGAACTGAGACCGTATTGGTGGCCTTAGTGGATGACCTCCGGAGAGAGTTAGACAAGGGGAAAGTTTCTTTGTTAGTCCTTGATCTTTCAGCAGCGTTTGACACGATCGACCATGACATTCTCTTGGGCCGCCTCTCCGAGATGGGCTTACGAGGCACTGTTTTTCAGTGGCTCCGCTCTTTCTTGGAGGGCAGATCACAGAGAGTACTATTTGGGGATTTTAGCTCTGATCCCTGGCCGTTGTCATGCGGAGTATACCACAAGGCTCGGTGCTTTCACCGATGCTGTTTAACATTTACATGAAACCACTGGGAGAGATCATCCGGAGGTTTGGAATTCGGTTTCACCAATATGCTGATGACACCCAGCTTTATTTTTCCTTCCCTCCGGATATGAAAGATGCCATCCTTCCTTTAAATAATTGTCTAACAGCAGTTAAGACCTGGATGACACAGAATAAGCTGAAATTGAACCCAGATAAAACAGAGGTGCTGGTGGTTGGGCACCAAACCAAGTTGGAAATAGGGAATGTACCGTTATTAGACGGAGTTTTACTCCCTTTAAAGACCCAGGTTCGTAGTTTGGGTGTCCTTCTGGATTCGGCCTTGACTTTGGAGGCCCATGTCTTAGCAACTTCCAGAAGTGCCTTTGCCCGCCTAAAATTGGTTCGCCAATTGCGCCCTTTTCTGGAACTCTCTGACCTAACCACAGTTACCCATGCCTTGGTTACGTCTAAGTTAGACTATTGTAACTCGCTTTATACTGGACTTCCCCTTAAAATACTTCGTCAACTGAAATTAGTCCAAAGAGTGGCTGCCAGGATGTTAATAGGAGCAGGTTGGCGAGTTCACACTACTCCGCTCCTAAAACAACTACACTGGCTTCCAATTTCTTATCGAGTTCAGTT